>NC_136508.1:57120249-57180249 GCF_053919585.1 Euprymna scolopes
TATATATATATATATATATATATATATATATATATATATATATATATATATATATATATATACATGTATGTATATGTATATACATGTATGTATATATATACATGTATGTATATATATACATGTATGTATATATATATATATATATATATATATATATATATGCGTGCGTGTGTATGTGTGTATGTGGGTGCTACATGTAGTGGATAGCTAAATACAAAGGAAATTTGTTCCACAATACAAGATAATCGGTTCATCTTTGTAGTGCATTCTATGCTTAATGTTATATGAACACGCGCACATACATTTCATATAAACTATTACTATCGAGTAAATAAATAGTTGTCCTGGGGAGGTTTCATAAAATATTGTTTATTCTCAGCTTGATGTTGTGCACATTTTTAAAGCCACCTTAACATCGAAAGTTCCGAATCATTATTTAGATCTTTTTTCAGGAATTCGCCTAAGGGAACTTCAGTAATAAGCAGCATACAGCAAGCAAGTACTTCACTGCAACGGCGAGTCTGACGAACAATTAAACAATCCAGAAATGACCTTTTGAAAGTGTGCTATGATGAGTTCACAGAGTACATAAAAAAACGACGGAGAAAAAGGTCAGCAAATCGCGGGAGTAAAAAGAAAATGCGAGAAGGAGCATTCAGATGGCTCGTCTTCATTTGGCCGTGAAATATAACAGACGTGCTTGCATATTTTTCTATTGTTTTCCTTCTAGTATCGTCACAGTTGAATGAAGAAAAACCATTATGGCTAAATAATAGGCATAACTTATTTTGATAATACCCAGTTCAATTGATTCTGTCTCCTTTACACAAACACATATCAATACAAATAGAAATCATGGAATACATATGCTTCATTACATACACACATAATAAATACGAAGACAGACATATATATACACACACACACACACACATATATATACATATATATATATATATATATATATATATATATATATATATATATATATATATATATATATTGGGCATACAAAAACCACATTGTCCCGTCGATTAACAATGCATTTGAACAGTACTAGCTCAATATACCAGCATTTAATAAATCAACATAGCTGCCCCCCTCTAATCTTAGAAAGGTTCTCGTGGACAACACAAGGATTTTGCAACGAGAAAGTAATTGTAAAAAATTAAAAATACTTGCAGAACTATATATAAAAACCCAGCACCCATCTATAAATAGCATTAATTTTGAAAGTAGTCATAATGTGCTGAAATGTTTAGCATAACCAGTATACGACTGGTTTTACTAACATTGCCTTTTATCATCCTAATTTTTAATCGAGTTTTTTATCACTCGTAAATGTATATTTTAATCGACTTTTCATTGACTCTTTTTATCATTCGTAACTATATATTTCACTTCTATTTTTAATAGTTTATCTCCACCTGATGATGATTCAAGAAAGAATCGAATGCGCTCGTGTGAACCATGGTACATTTGTAAATACCTTCCATCTTGAATGTAAAAAAAATCTTACAAAAGATCGAAAAAATGAAAAAAAAGAATAATTAAGCAAGGTATCACTGTTGTTTTTAAAAAGTTTTGCCTGAATATATATATATATATATATATATATATATATATATATATATATATATATATGTGTGTGTGTGTGTGTGTGTGTATGTGTGTGTATGTGTTTGTAGTAATTGTCATTGCTGTGGTTTTCTGAATGTTAAAGTATTGAACCTCTACTTTTTTATAAAATAATGCTCAATTACAGATAGAGTAGTTTTATTTTAGTGTTCTATATTTATATCAACAAAACAATCTGGCTCAATGTATGTTAAAGCTGTACTGTATTTCGACATTCAGCGTCATCAGATCACAATAGCTTTACACGCTCTCTCTCTCTCTCTCTCTCTCTTCATGTATATATATATATATATATATATATATATATATATATATATATATAATTATATTTTTTGGATCAAGAAATCAAGCAGATTTCTCAATTCTAAGGAAAAGTCGTCAAGAAGAGCGACCTTATATATATATTTTTGTTTACAGAAATCTTTTAGATTAGACGAGTCATTGTTACCGTCAGTTTTAAACCCGATCATTAGGACCGTTTTAGATACCATATCAAGTTTTCTTCAACCAATACTCATATCTTATAGATGAGTCTTGGCTTATGAGAGCTTGATATGGGTATCTAAAACGGTCCTAATGATCGGGTTTTAAACCGACAGTACCAATGACTCATCTCATCCAAAAACTTTCTGTAAACAATATATATATATATATATATATATATATACATATGTATATATATATATATATATATATATATATATATATATATATATATATACAAGGATACCCCCCAAAAAGAAAGCTAAATCGAGGGAATCTAGAACCTATGATGTAGGACGGAACAAAAAAGGGCCAAATACTCTTGTGTTTTGATATGATATTTTGAATATATAAACTAGTCATGACCAAAGTTTCATTTCATTCGGACCCTTCTCTCTCTCTCTCTCTCTCTCTCTCTCTCTCTATATATATATATATATATATATATATATATATATATATATATATATAGATATGCATTAAAATGGTATTTGTTATCTGCTTTGTGTAACACCTCGAACCCTATGTGTGGGTGTGGGTGTGTGCATATATATATATATATATATATATATATATATATATATATATACAAGAAGAAAAAATAGGCTACGTTTTTCTCTTTCTTTATTTGAAGAGCCATGCGCACACACAGACCACATCACTGTTCAATATGCACTATACCAAGTGTTGATCCTCTATACCTATTCTATCATTGTATGTGGTCGGGTTTATATAATAATCAACCATAAAGGATCCTCTTCTAGTAGACACGCACACTTCAGATTTATAATATAGAGTATATAAATATTGATCAAATTCTACTTCAGAAACTTCAATAGGTGTCGACGTTACTCACAAACTACTTATTTTTCCTAAACTATAATTTTGTAAGAATAAATCAAATCCATTCAATGAAATCCATATAAACCCCAGAATCTTTTAATGCCACTCCGACTGTAAGTTAAAAGCGCTTATCACAATAATCTTAAAAAAAAGTAACTTGTTAAGCTTTCTGACATATTTTAATTCCATGGAGATCAGCCGCGAATGCAGATTTGATAATTTTATTTTACCATATCTTTTCAAACTGAAACATAATTATAAAATTATACTTAGGAAAATAGGTATTGAAGCCTTTGTTTAAGTGCGTGGCATATTTTGATTCTAGGGAAGCCATGCACGAACGCAGACTCCACCATTTTTATAGTCCATCCCTGTTCAAGCTGAGACATACCTGCCAATGTATGCTTATGCGCATCTATATCAAAAAACGCTGTAAACGTTTTTTTGTAGTTTTTTTTTCCATTCATTGAGAACTGGGCGCGAAGGCAGACCCCACATTTTTAATAAACCTCCCCTAGTCAAAATGTACCATACTCAGTTTTACTCCACGATATATCTTCTATCATTGTATGAGCTTTTTACACTTTTATATTTTCATTTTCATCGAAATCTTAATAAATTTTCAGTCAAATCGATTGATTTCCTGGATTAATTGGAGACGTGTCACGATCCACCTGGATTAAGCTTCACATGCATCTCGCAGTGACAAGTTTACAATGCATAGTTGTCTACATTGCACTACAGAAGCCCATCCGTCGAGATTTTTACATTAATTTTATATAATGGTTTACATTAAACTTTAAATGCAAAAAGTCAAGTATCCTGCTCCAAACAAAAAAACATATATTTTCTAACCGACATTCATCAGTTGGTTTTATATACCTGACATTACAATTTGTGCAGTGATAATGGTTGTATTATAGGTTCAAATAACAAAGTTAAATATCATTTTGCAAGTGTGCTTTACACCGAACCTTTCATTACGAAGGCGACAAGTAAATCAAATAAACAAAATCATATATTCTTTAATCACATAGGTTCTATGTGATAAATAATATAGTTTCTCTAATCATATGGGGTCTATATCATCCACAATTATGAAAAATATTTATTTACACTAGCAAAGTAAAACGATTGTCTTTCATTTTAACTAGTTATATATTTAAAAAAAAATAGTCCAATAATGTGTTCGAAAAAGTTAGAAACCATCCTAAAATAAAGAATGAATAAACGAAAATATTGAAAACTTAAAACAAACTAATAAAAAGAATCAAGAATGAAAACGCCACAAAATAAATGCCCAATTATTGGAGAAGAAAACCTAACAGAAAAGCGATTACAAAGCATAGAAACACAAAATAATTTGAAATAAAAAAGCGAGAGGAAAGAAAATTAAAATTTATTAACCTTGAGAAAAATATTATTCAGATCACCTTCCGTTCTACTATAATGTTACCTTATCCATATAATATTTAGTATTTAACAAACGACGATTTTAAAAATTAACAAAAGTATGCCGTCGTTTATTTAATTAAAAATAATTATTCATCTATGCAAATAAAACGATTATTTTTTTAACATCTTTCACTAATGTTTAAAGAAAATAGCAATTTTTCGCGGAAGACTGTTTATAATGAGTAAAAATCTTGTGACGATGGATGAATCATGCATAGAAAATAATTATTGGAAGTTGAAATGGAGAATATTTATTTCAACTTGTCGACATATTTATTATAGTTTTGCATCTGCACAATTTCAATCAGAGCTTGTAGTGCTTATTTTAAAAGTGTTCTTCCTTTTTCTGGTTGACTTAAAAGGTACGAATAGGGCTGCAGCTCTAAATATGTAAGGTTTCGATTCTAGATATCGCAGCCAAGTGGCTTTAAAACATTTCAAATCATTAGTATATATATATATATATATATATATATATATATGTATATATATATGTGTGTGTGCTTATATTTGCTTTATAGAACGAAAAAAAGGAAACTCAAAAATGAATATAAATACATATTTATATAATAATAATCCAAACCAGATGTAAAGGCCCAAAAAGTCTTACAAGGAGTTAGAGCTCAACTATCATATAAAATAAATTATTTTATTCTAATTTTCATTTTTTATCCTTTATTTTTATATGGGTGACTATATGCATTTATATATTTATATTTATATATCTGTATGCATACCATTATAATTATAATTTATAATTCTGTATTAAAATTAATCAACCTGAATTATCTTCCTATCTGAGCCAAATTAGCCCTATCGGACTTATATTTATCTGTTCTAAAATAGATTTAAAAAGATGACTCTCTACCGGACCCATTACTATCGCCTCTCCCTTAACTCTGTCTAGCAGGCTTTCTCCCCTCCTCCTCTCATTTTAAAAAATATCGTTTCTTACTTTCTTTTCCTCTTTCATTTTTTTCTTTTTTCTCTCACTGCCCCATTTCCTAATCTCGTTATTAGCTCTATTTTAGAACCGCCCTTTTCTTTGTATCTGTTATCAAAAAAATGCATATCTTTATTTTTTTCTTATAACACCAATTTACTCTGGACATTTCTATTTCTATTTCTGTTTTATCATGGATTTACATTGCTAGTATAAAATTAAGAGGAATGACTGAAGGTTATTTGAACGCTTTCGTTGTATACATTTTAAAACGGTCTATAATAACTTAAGGTTTAGCATTATTCCCGCGTTACTTGGTTGTCCTATTTGCACTCATATATACGAAATAGTTAATTGGAAATTTGATTGAGTTACCGAAATAATATTTGTAGATAGAGATAATTGAATGAAACAGATTACTTCTACAACTATTTTGTTTTATTAAATAGTCTAAAGTTATTTATACGTCACTCATGTTTTATACCGTTTTGTTTGTTTGCTATAGTTACCATATAAATTATATATTTCTTTATTACTAAATACTTGGATTATTGCAGACTAAATGCAATGTCTTGTAAAGCAGGAGTAAACCATTTGTAAATGGAAATTTCACCAATCTGCATGAGAGCTATTCAACCGAAAAAACTAAGTCTTATAAAAAGTGGATCATTTAAACGATGTGTTTCTTTTTAAGCAGGAAAACAATCAAAAGTACCATCAAAACAAGACTAAGTAATATAAGATAACCTATAAAACATTTACAACTGGGGGATAAAGGATTACAATACAGTTACTACAAAACTAAAAAAAGTACATATAAAAATCTAGCAAAGAAAAAATAACAATTGGAGGATAGCATTCTAGAAAGGAACTTGTTTAGAAATATATTAGGGCAAACCATTGCTGGAAAACGAAACAATAACAACGAGGAAATAAAAATATCAACTAAACAGCGTGAAATACAAACAATACAAATTGATAAAAAAAGAACGCATTGCTTTACAGAACACTATGGAATGAAAATACTATCCGACTGCTGAAAACAAACAAAAAATTAATAGTGAAACACAACCTGATAAAGAAAAAAATTCTTCGAAAAATCCGTGCAAAAATATAATACTTTTTTAAAGTAAAGAGACACAATAAGGTTATGGTTTTACCGGACACAATTTTGAGAATTTCATAATAATTAATGACTAATCTGAGAAATACAATGTACATTAGTTTACGCATGAAAAATTAACTAATAAGAAAAGAAAATGTATGTTTTGTATATTTTCAGATACACATAATTAATTTTATTAAGATTATACAATCAATGTTCCAAACGTAATATATCTTATTTTAATTCCACGTTAATGGATCAGAAGGTATTACAAGTCGCTTTACTTGATGAGTGAAGTTATGCTTTCATTACGATTATGTATTTTCTCTCTGGTTAAGATATAAACAGTGTTAGATTCGAATGAAGCTACTCCTGTACATGACATGTTTCAGAAGCAGATATGCGTCATTGAGTTTCTGGCAAAAAGGCATTGGGAATTGTGGTGACCAGGTAGAAAAGAAAGTCATGGAGAACAAAATGTCGCCCTTTTTCGGGGATATTACTCATGTAATCGAAGCTTATCAATTATTATTGCCAAAATGATTATATTCTATTCTACTGAGTTCCATATCAAAAAGCAACATATATTCTTACACTGGCGATATATAAATCTCGTTTGCAATATTCAATACTGTTCTTCTTCATTAAAAAATATCGATAATACCCCAATAACCAGTAACCTTGAAACTGTGTACAACAATTCTCTTTCTATTCAGCAACATTAAGGTTGTTTGCACGGTGACCAGGAAGGCTAACATTCCTGCCTGACGATTTACCGCACACTCCATTTCGAACAGAGCAAATGCCTCGCCTCAAGATTTTCCTACGCGGAAAGATACCATATGATCTGAATATCACTTTTTCCCAAGTTCGATGAAAACATAAAAAATAGGCATTCTAAGGATCTGACCTCATACCTCATATAAAAATTATCTGCTGATCTTGACCCAGTTTTCCTTAAACTCCAGAAAATATGCCTTATCGAATCTTCATTTCTCGACTGCTTGAAAATGTCTTTTGTGCTCAGAGCTTTCAAGAATTTCTGCGAAACCAGTGGTCCATTGAAGTATCTCCTCATTATCCGGCTTCCTCTTTTCGCTAAATCTTCGAGTCCTTAACCAATTAAGCACTTACACACAAACTCATTTATGATAAACTGCTTTCCGACCAACAGGATGCATGATGGCAAACCCGTTAGACGTCAGATTTTTTAACTGTATATACTATGAAGCAAATATAGTAGACGAGGTTTGTGCAGTCGGCCTAAAAATATCCAATACATTTCAAAGGTAAGATAATCTTCTAATGTGAATCATATCTTTCTAAAAAATTACAAAAATCCATGATAAATAAATCTGATATAAATTTGGGTAATTAATGATTTCGCTGATCAACTACGCACAATAAATACACTGTATGCAATTTCTGGTTGATGTGATCTGTTTTAAAGCGCAATAAGAAGAATGAAATGAGATTTCTAAAAAAAGAGGAACACTTGAGGAAAAAGGCGCTTATATACGTAAAGTCCAGAATCCGACCGCAAAAGGCGATTTCTAGTATTTAAGAAGTGAAAGCAATGCCGGGAAGGATATATTAAATATATACTTCTAGTAAACTCTTATTTAAATGGAATACGAAATAAATCTTGAGCAAGTGCTACAAGTGGTACGATGGAGAAAGAACTGGCTTGTTACATTTAATGCAAAACCAAGCTTTTATCTTTACATCATTAACGCTCTGATCCGCATCTGGCACCAATTGAAATGAATGGCTCTTGTCTTGGGGAGGTCTCATGTTTTGACAAGCTCCTGATCTTAAATGAAACACACACATTAAGTCCGTTGCTAAGGCCGCTGGAAAAATGGTGGGATTCTTCTATCGATCCAGTAGATATCTCACTGCTGATGCGATTCTCTATCTATATAAGAGCCAGGTAGGTCCAAGGATGAAGTACTGTTGCCACGTTTTGGCAGGAGCTGCTAAAAAGGACTTATCTAGCCTTGATAGAGTTCAAAATACACTTCGTAGGACTGTAGGGGATACCTTTTTCTCTTCCCTGCAGCGTCTTTCTCACAGAATAGATGTTGCGAGTTTGTCTCTGCTTTATCGTTATTTTCATGGCAGTGGGTCGGCTGAGTTTCAAGGTATGGTCCCCCCTCGCCAAACTTTCACAAGAAACACCCGCCTAGCAGAAAGCACTATCAACAATTCCCTCCACTTTATCTGTGCCGAAACCTAAACGTAGATTTCATGAGCAAAGTTTTTTTCTAAGAACTGCACGCCTATGGAATTGTCTGCCGTTTTTCCGCTTTCAAGCTGACTGCAATATGGTTGTCTTCAAGTCAAATGTAAACAAGTTTTTGGATGAGCCGTTCCATACAAGTTAACAAATTTACCGGATTTCCATTACTAACTGTTATTATATTGCCCGTTTTCTACTGTACACTCTTTAACTCTTATCCTCGAGTGGTCTCTCAGCCTTGATAAGGGGTTATTCCTATGTAAAAAATTCATGTTGATATAATATTATGTAAAAAATGATTTGGTGCGTGAACAAATTGAGCAAAGTTATCTCAATATCATTTTCTCAAATGGCATTTATTGTGTTTTTCATTCACCGTCTTTATATTCAATCGCTGGACGTATAGAAGTTGTTTCAAAATTAGTCAGTTATGTTGATACTAACTTATATTTCAGAATAGAATGTTTAATTTAAATCACCTCATAAAAATATACTCAGTTAAATAAATATTAACGTATACTTACGTTAAAAGTTATAAAAAGTATAACATAACATACAAAGGAAAATATAATATAGAAAATGAATAGGTTTACTCGTGTTAACTGTCTTTTCACGTTATGCAGGTCTTAATATATATTAAGATTGTAAAAGGCTACATAATCCACATTATTAAATGACGTGAAGCGTAAATAGATCTGTAGTACAATACTATAATCAGCGCATTAGTAGGGTTTCTGTTGGAAAATGCATAGCCTACACTGTTCTAAACCTAAGTAATTTTGTTTTACTTATTTCATCCAAAGGTAAGACAGCCAGTCCTTTTGCTTTTTGGGGCACAAATTCTCGCTACTTGTTTTTTAGATATTTATTAATTTACTAATTTTATTTCCATTTCCGTTGTGTGGAAAAAAAGAAAGAAAAAGGTTAAATTTCAGGTGTTAAATTTTTATTTTTTATTTTAATTTTTTTATTTTAATGTAAACTTATAATTCAAATGAGATATTAAAGTGCAAAACTAAACGGCTAATCGGACAGTGAAAAAAAATCTTATATATCTGTAAAGGCCAAAACACATGCTACTGTTCTATGAAATATTACATTCATAAGTATTCGTAAACAAACGACCAACGAAATACCAAATAAAAATGTTTATTAGTATCACGTACGTACACAATCATTTTAAAGTCATCTAAAACTATTTCGCACGGTTCATTATATTAAAAATTGATCTCAAATCCAATGCATTCTTTATAATATACGTTGGCATTGAAGGGGCTCATTGTTAATGCGATGCGCGATTATTGTTATGGAAATAAACGACTCGGAGTTTCAATTTGATTTGCCCATTTGTGTCGAAATAAGCTCTCGCCTGTGAATCAACTAACACGTACACTTGCTTGCAGTTTATAAGACGCGTCTGCTCTTTTAGAAATATATGTTGCTTTGGTGATGAGTAATAGCAAAAGTGAAATGCGCCGCGAACACACACACAGAGACTATATATATATATATATATATATATATATATATATATATATATATATATATATATATATATACATGGTACCCAAGTGTGTACATGGATGTCCGGGTTTGAGATTTCGCGGGTGGATATTACTACGTATGTAGGTATAAATGTAAACATGTCATAACTGCATGTGGCAATTATATGCCTATGAATGTGTGTATGTGTATATATGCGCGGGTGTGGCAAGGTGTAGGCGCTTATACATATATTAATATATATGTGTACATGTGGAGTTTTGATAACTTTCGAGGTTTTATGCTTATTTTTATTTTGTTTGTTTATTTGTTTTTGTTTTGCTTTGTTTTTATTTTGTTTTTTTTGTTTTATTTATTTGTTTTTTTACCTTATTTTAATTTTCATTTTCATTTTATTCTTGCGTAGTTATAGTTATTGCCTAGTTTCAGTGCGGGTGTGTGAGTACAATAAAACGAACATCATATATCTGCTTCTGAATATCTGTATGAATGTGTGTGTGTCTCTGTGTGTGTCTGTGTGGGTGAATGTGTCTGTGTGCGTGTGCATGTATGTGTGTGGATGGGTGTAGATTGAAAGACACCGGACAGTACTCAGTGACCATAGGAAATGTTTTTAATTTACGAACTGCAAGACAAAAATACTAAATTCTCAAGTACCTCATGCCATAAAACCAAAAGATGTGATAGATAAAAAGAAAGGGAAATGAAATAGAAGATGTTTATAATCTGCAAAGACCTCACTTGTCCTCTCCCCGCTTAGGACTTCCACCCAGGTTACATTCTAACTTTATAAACGAAATAAGAAAATGTTTTTGTTTGAAATATCAGTTCTCGGCGGTTATTCTTGGCCTGAAGACGTAGTCCCCCAACGCGGGTGATTTCAGAAACATGTATGCACATATGTAGCCATTAATGTTTGTATCAATAAATTTAATATATATATATATATATATATATATATATATATATATATATATTATGGATATGTAAAGACCAAATTTAAACTTGTTCGAAAACACTTTTTATTTTAGATTGTGAAATTAAAAAATAAAAATGAATGCGTCAGCTGACCGGTATCAAAGCTGGCTCAACAAGGCTAAACTCGAGCTTAATTACGTTTTTTTTGTCAAAGGGGTGGTGACAATGAATCGGGGATGAAAAAGTAGGGGGAATATATGTATAAAAAGTGGGGGTAATTATTAAATAGAAACTAGATTAAGTCCTAAGAGATTCTCTTTTTGTTTGCAATGAAAACGTCTCAAAGTCTTAATATATATAGTTTCTAGAGTTTTAAGATGGTAAAGTGAGTGCGACTTGCTAAGGATGGAAAAAAGCCCGCACTAATATTTGAAGCGCAAATATGATTATTTATAAGGTGCTCTCCTATAGATGAGCCATGGGCATTGTTCAAAACGTCCGAAGGCAGGTAGTTTCCATTTCGAATTTTGGATGGAACATGTTGTTGTACCCTATTATCTAATCTTTGAGACGTTCGCCCGACGTAGCACACACCGAAGCTACATATAAATAAATAATAGAATTGTTAGGGGGGGGAGAACGTCTTTACAAATTGAAGACAAAATGGGTTTACAAGAAAAACAACACGGGTATTTGATGCAAAGTAACATTGTTGTACGACTGAAGAAATTTACTTGGCAAATCGTTCACTAATATTACCCAGCCAAGGTAGGCGTAGGGTGATAGGGCATGTGTCGACAGATGCCTGTTTAATTTTATTGAAATTAGAAATGTTATTTCTAATTGTCGATTCCACGATTTGCAATGGAAACCCATTATTGCAAAGAGTCTTGTAATAAATTTGACTTCATCATTTAATTTGGCATCTGAACATATCATACAAGCTCTATGGATAAGGGTGTTGATAAGAGTATATTTTTGTTTTGTGGGCAAAAACAATCCCAACGTGTGTAAAGCCCAGTGAGCGTAGGTTTACGGTATATGGAAGACAAGAAAACGGAAGGTGTTTTACAAACCAGTATATCTAGAAAAGGAAGGGAAGAATTACTTTCCTTTCCTATAGTAAATTTAAGAACTGGGTGAATATTATTAAGGGATGTAAAAAGGTATCTGCTTCCGTTTCATTGTTGAACAGACAAAAAGTGTCGTCAACCTAACGAAAATAAATATTTGGTTTTTGAAAGCCAGATAAAGACCCTTTCCGTGGAAACCTACGAAAATATTTGCCAGCACCGGTCCCAGGGGAAACCCTATCGAAACACTATCTATCTGCCTGTACATAATGTTATTAAAACATAATTCGACCGACATGGTGGCGAATTCCATAAGTTCAACAAAAATATTCTCAGGAATAGGGGGAGTTGGGAGCTGACTGCGATAAACGGCATCGGCACACGTATCAATAGTCTCTGAGAGGGGAATGCAGGTAAATAGGTTTTCAGTATCAAAAGAACACATACATTTTTTAGTCTCAGTATAATTCTGCATAAATTTAGAAAAAAAAAGAATCTTTCATGCAGAAAGAACTATACTCTTCCAAAACTGGTTCTAAAATATTAGTAAGCCATTTGGCTACTTTATGTTGGGCGGAACCTATCATGGATAATATTGGTCTTAAAGGTACCCCACCCTTATGTGTTTTAGGTAAACTATTGAGACGGGGGCGTAATGAACCAGTCGATCTACTTATATCAGAAATGTAGGAAGAAAGAACTCCACCCAATCAATGTTTTTGATTAGCTTGGCAGCATCAAGTACAGATATGTGTATATCACATATCATGTTTTCTGTTACAGGAGGAAATACTGGAGGTTGGCAAACTTGGTCGAAAAGGTTAGAATTAGCTGCAAAGTTCTTGGCAAAGAGTTTTGCTTTGTCTGATGCTGACGAGATTACCTCAGGCCCAGTTAGGAGAGTTGGGATAGAGCACACGCTTCTTTTCAGAATTCTGTTTGCTATTTGCCAAAAGTGGTGGGAACCAAGCCGCTGCTCAGCTACTTTGGACTTGACGGACTGAGCATACTAACCCCTTGCGTTCTTTATTACGTTTTTACAGTGGTCGCTGGCAGTTCTGAAACGGCTTTAATCTCAGTACATCTATTACGTGGGAAGCAATGGAAAAAAGTGATTTATATGCGCAATGGCAGCAGCACATTCCGGAGAGAACCACAGCTGGCAGTTAGGTTTTTGCTGGAAAATTTTCGAGGGTATGAAACGGTCTATACCTACAATTTACCATTCAGTCAGGTCTGATACTATAGAGGACACATCCTTTATAAACATGGAACGCAGATGTAGATCTGATATAAATGCACGGAAGCTACCCCAGTCAGCCATAGAGTATCGATATACTGTACGATGGAGAGGTACATCTAGGGACATAATACATTTTATTTTTATCTTAACTGATACAACTGAGTGGTCGGAAGATCCAAGTGGAGACAGAAAAGAAGCTGAACACAGTTAAGGGCAAGTTGTGAGAAAGAGGTCTATGAGACTTGCATACTGGCTGTCAGTATCGGGAACACGGGTGGGTTCGTGAACAATCTGAGTGATGTCATAATCAATGGAGAAATCATGACAGAACCTCCCCTCATCATCCGTATTGCTTACGTGAATTAACCATTCCACATTGTTAACATTAAAGTCTCCACAGACATGAATATTAGCTGAAGGATAAGCAGATAGAGTGTGGTCAATTTTCTCAGATATGCTTTTAAAGATAGTAACTCCGCTGTTGTGGGGGCGATAGAGAGCGTATATAAATGCAGTAGTTTGAGCTAGTGCAACCCGCAAGCACATATAGGGTAAGTTAAGATATTCGTTGAAGATGTCCATACCACATTGAAAGCCATCTTTTATATACACACCTATTCCATGCCCACGGCGATCTTGAAGGTCAGATTTGGAAGTTAAATTAGAGTATCCTTTAATTAGAACCTCATCAAGGGAAATTGTATCTCAAATGCCAGTTTAATTTAGAAATAATATGTCTGGTTTAGTTTCCTGTAATTGGGTTTCAGCCTCTGGAATGTGAGACCCCTGCTGTTAGAGAAGGAGACTTGGTAGTAGGGGTCTACATTAGAAGTTGAACATCCGGGTTTTATCGTGTGTTTTTTTTATTGATACTTTCCATGATGGTGTTTTGGGATTTGTGGACTAGGTCGACAGACATGCCTGAAATAGGGTAGAGAGGGAAAGTAAGAGAGCAATAGAAATGAAGAATTTTTTTCTAGCACATGAAAAGGTAAAGCCGTAACAATTACCAACTAGTATGTCATCGAGAGGCCCCACCAGAAGCTAATGCATGATCCAGAGTCCATTCACCCAATGGCAATACAGCAACCGCAGTACTTTGCACCTGCTGATAGGACAGCCTCCTTAGTGGTTAATCCAAGGTTCGGGTCCCTGACTATCAGGCAGATAACGCCAGCCCAGAGAAAAAGTTTACCTCCAGTACCCTTACTAGTGATGTGGCTACAAGTATAGACAAAGAAACAGAAAATTTCCGACATCACTGGCGGCTGTTCATGCAAAATACTGCCAACCAAGAAAACAGCTTTTTCTTCTCCCTTTGTCAGAAAAATAACTCATTAAAATGAGGACCGAGTGACAAATGAGAGAAGCGAGAGTAACGGGAGTTGCCGATAGCGCATTCACAATGCTTTTTCTACTCTCTATTAAAACAAATTAAGTATTGTACTTAATAAAAGTCCATTTGGTGTGTTTAAGAGGGGGTTAGCTGAATAATTCCCCTCTCACCAACTGCAAATGAAAACAATTGCAAAATCTTTTATGCTATCAACTTGGAAAATATAAAAGTTTTTTGGACAAGAAAAACCTATGATAAAAAATAAATAAAAATAGAAAAATAATAAATAAATAAAATAAAATATATATTCCAAAGGAACTTGCCAGATAGATTCGGCACATCTTTTTTACGAGAAAACCAATTACACAATTTATAAACAATAAAATAAAAATAAAGATTAAACACTGAAATAAATATAATATTAACAGTTCTATCTATAAAAGAAATATTACAAAATTCATAACTGCTATAAAGACGTCCTTCGCGGCTGCAAATAGGAATTGATTTTGCTTGAAATAAAAATGCAGCGTTTTCATTAAAAAAAAACGGTCATCACGTGACATAGTTCGCTACTTAGACAAGCAGGTTCTTTTATAAGTAGTAAGGTGTCGACGGATGGGGGAGTAAGAAACCAGCATTTTAAGATCTATTTATGCTCTATTTCAAATGAAACTTGGACTCTACTCACATGAAACTTAATATATAGTGTATTCAATACCATACATGATAATAAGAGAAAAAGTGTGAAGATCTTAAAAAAATATTTTCGCCCAGGTGGAGATCGACGATAGCATTATTAATATGTATGCGTAATGTGCTGGCTATTGTTTAATTTAAAAAAAAAAATTGTCTTGCAACAAACATGTCTTTATAGCTCAGGCATTTATGGCAAAGGAAAAAGTAAATTGTAAAATAAACGTTTTGTTTAGATTCTCGGAACGAGTCATTTCTTTTTTTCTGTTAATGTTGTTTTATTAATTACTATATATTAGGTCCAATATAATATCATTATAAATACAGACTCTACAAAAAAACAAAATATAATATCTAAGCGTGTTTTAAGACCGGGTATACCGAGCGGCCTGCTTTTCTCTCTCTAGAACGAAGTAATAACTCAGAACTTTGGATACTCGCGTCTTTCTCTCGCTCTCTCTCTCTCTCTCTCTCTCTCTGTATCTATCTATCTCTCTGTATATATATATATATATATATATATATGTATGTGTATATATATATATATATATATATATATATATATATAAATATATATAAATTAATTTACCAATCTACCAATCAAATACAAACAAACCTATTACATACAATGCCACTGCTATGCTACCTGACAACAAATATATTAAAGAAAATGTAATCTACCTCGGTTTCATATATGGACTTATACACTTATTTCAACTCTTTTAAAAAAGCTCCTTTAAGAATCCCTCCCTGGTAACCTAAACAACTCTATCTAAACATATTTGGCGACTCAATGATAAAATGGTCCGTTCAATTTGACATGGGAAATAATTGGAGCATATAAAGCGTATATGCCGGGGAACATATTCTGTGCACTTTGTAGATATGAAGCCCTTAGCATTTTAAAATATAATAATGATAATAAAAAAAGCATTCTGCTGAATCTAAAAGTCGAAAATTTCTCTGGATGCATTGATAAACGTGGGTTTAGTTTGACAAATATAAACCACCATAAGTAATTCAAATTTTCTTATTAAAAACAACTTTAAAATTTATCATTTATAAATTCCTAACTTAATTAATACAGTTTTGATTATTATTATTATTATTATTATTATTATTATTATTATTATTATTATTATTATTAGTTTATCTGATATTTTTACCATTATTTTCTATTTAATTATATTATATATTTAACTTAAATTTTCATATGTAATTATTTTTTTAAGTTCCATTGATAAATAGTATACTTGCTATTAAACATAGAATTATTACTTTTATTTAATTACTACCAATAAATTATTTTATTTTTTAAAGAAGCAACATAAATAATTAGTGGTAATCTCCCTTTGATCAGTTAGAATTAAATTATTCATCAAAACGTATTATCTCCCTTTGTTTTTTAAATATCGTATTAAATTTTAAATTCGGCATTACTAAAGAACTCAAACATATAGGATTATTCCATTGGCTTTCCTTTTGAAAGTTGATACATTTCAACAACTTCAAGCAGTCATAAGATACATTTTCTTTCCAAATTAATAATTTAACGAGTATATGAGTTTTAAAGGCGAACCATTATAAGGTATATATATATATATATATATATATATATATATATATATATATATATATGTGTGTGTGTGTGTGTGTGTATATATTATTTAATTTTTCTTAAAAGCATGATTTAAACTTACATTTAAACTCAATTTAACTTTATGATTTCATTCTAATTTTTTATTCTTATTTTATCTTACTTTGTTTATCAACATCAAAAAAGTACATATCTTCCTTTATATTTAAATATTTTCCAGATACATCTGCCTTACTTAAAAATGGCAGGTGTATTTTTGATGTCTTTAAAAACATAATCCCCAATATTTTTGCTGATTAGGAGAATTTGTTTAAAAAAAACTATATGTTAAAATTATTGTCAATGACATAATGGCTATCTCAATAAAAACATCGTTTCCGAAACGATCGTACAATTTATTAACTTTGTTGTGTTTCTCCTTAAAGAACCGATTATTAATTTTTAATATTACTTATAAATTATCAATCATCTTAGTATATACATATATATATGGTGGCCCATAAAATGTATACACCCTTTTAATATAAATAATGTTTCATACGTCAAAATACTGTGAACAAATGTAAAAATATGTGTTCAAGTTATTAGCCATAGTGGTTCAGACACAGGTGACAACGTTCATTGATCGAATTCAAAACGTCCCTTATTAGTACAAATTGGGTGCTGGCACATCGTCATTCTATGGCTGTTTTAAACTCAATCATTGTAGTTGTTTTTTTTATGTAAACGCTGTGTCTCAAATGCCACTTCACCCATTCAATAAATCCATATGGGTTACATCCGCTGATCCTGGATTGTACTCGATACTTACGCTTCGTCCTATTCAAGAGTTTGACAGGTGATAATAAGCATAGTCTGTTACGTCATGATGATAGTGGCGATGTGGTCCATCTTACTGGAAGTACACTTTTTTATTCTGAAACATCGCTTGGAAACGTTGGATGTTATATTCATGTAGCAAGTTGACATAATTTAAAGTTTGTATACATTTTATTGGGGCAGATATATATATATATATATATATATATATATATATATATATATATATCGTCATGCAGTCCGTCAGTCTTGACAATGACTAGTCGACACCTCAGTGCTTTATCCTTCGGTGTTGGCATAGTCCTTTTTCTGTGTGAAACATCCGGTCACAGGCACTGCATATGTTGTGTGCCAGGGTTATGTCGTCTATAGTGTCTCAGCTCTAAGGCTTCTCCAAACTTTTTCTCTATTTCGTTCATTCCTTTGTGGAGACTGTTCCGCCAACCGCTCCTTTCTTTGGATTGTTCTTCTCAACTCTCGACACTGATGTGCATTGCCTTCAGGTGCCGCTTTGTTACATCTTTGTAGCGAAGCTTCTAGCCTTCTACATTGCGTTGTCCATTTTCCAGTTCCCCGTAGAAGATCATCTTTGGAATTTGGTTTTCTTCCATTCTAGTAATGTGCCCGGCCCATCGCAGTTGCATCTTAGCAAGGGTAGCTTCCAAACTATTTAGGTTTGCTCTCCTGAGAACTTCCGTGTTTGGTAGAAAGTCACTCCATTTGATCATCATGATCCTTCTGAGGTGTCTCTCTTGGACGGCTTCCAATCTCCTTACGTGTTTTCTATACAGTGTAGGTCTCTGCTGAGTACAGCAGACCTGGCAGGACGATGGTTTGTAGACTCTGCACTTCGTTTCTAGCCGGATACCAGCCCTTGTCCAGAACCTCTTTTCTAGCTTGCCAAAGAGGCACATGCGCACTGAATTCGGCAGCTTATTTCTTTGTCAGCACGGTTATCAGTGCTTAGATTGCTTCCAAGGTATTTTAAGTGTTCAATACCTTTTAGCACCTTGCCTTTAATTATTATTATAGGCTGTTACAGGTCGTTGTTATCTGGTGAGGGCTGATACACCATGTCAGTCTTCTCTATGTTGATTTGTAGGCCTATCTTCCTGGCTGTTTGAGAGAAAGGATCAGCTATCCTTTTCATCTGAACTTGATTGTGAGCTATCAGAGCAGTGTCGTCTGCGAACAGTAGTTCTGTTCTCAGCGCCTCCCTTGTCTTGGTATTGGTTTTCAGTCTTGCAAGGTTGAAAAGTTTCCCATCAGAGCGTGTGTAGATGAAAACAACTTCTTCGATGCTTTGATGAAGCAGCATTAGGAGAGCTGTCAGAAATAGGGTGAAGAGTTTTCGGGCCAGTACGCACCCTTGTTCATGACGTGGTTTACTTCCAAGAGTTCACTTACAAGATTCTCTACTACAACTCTCCCTTTTGTTTCTTCGTGAAATTGTTTGATAATTTCCACAAAGTGATCGGGGCATCCGAACACTTTAAGGACAATCCGCAGCATTTTTCGATCATTTGCATCAAATGCTTTACGGAAGTCTGCAAAGACTATGTAGAGCGCCCGACACTGTTAAATGGCTTGTTCTTGAATCTGCCGTAAGCTGAAGATAATATCCATTGTAGATCTTTCATGCCTGAATCTACACTGTGATTCGGTTAGGACCCTTTCCGCCAGTCTGGCTAGCCCTGCTTGCACCAGTTTAGCCATTATTTTTCCCGGCAATGTTCAGCAAGTATATACCTCGGTAATTGCTGCAGTCTTTGTGATCACCATTGTTTTTGTATATTGGGATGATCATGACATCTTTCAATTCTTGTGGCAGCATTTCTTGTTGCCAGCATTTTGTTATTAGTTGGTGGAGTTTTCGCATGATTTGTTCTCCACCGAACTTGTATACTTCAGCTGCTATGACGTCAATTCCTGGAGATTAATTCATTTTATCATGTCAATTACTTTTCTTACTTCCTCAAGAGTTGGGGTGTCATTCAGGTCCATCTGGCGAGGGAAGACTGTTATGTGGCTTTAGATCTCCTCATCCGTAATAAATTGAATATTCAGTAGGGTGCCGAAGTACTCTAGCCATCTTTGAATTACCTGTTTTGGTTGGGTCAGTAGGTGTTTCCATCTTCTGATAAGAGGGTGTTACTTATCTGGGATCTATGGCCATACACATCATTCAAAATTGTTTTCCTCCGCTTGCCTCTGCATATCTTCACAATTTTTCAGCCACCAGATGTTTTCCATTATATATATATATATATATATATATATATATATATATATATATATATATATATATACATATATATATATATATATATATATAACGAATAGACATTATAGGACGAACTTATATCAGTAGATAACATTTCGTTAATCAGT
Organism: Euprymna scolopes; assembly: GCF_053919585.1. Lineage (NCBI taxonomy): Eukaryota > Metazoa > Mollusca > Cephalopoda > Sepiida > Sepiolidae > Euprymna > Euprymna scolopes. Next base: position 57,140,532 of record NC_136508.1, read on the forward strand.
ATCAGAATTATATACATTATATATATATATATATGATACACATTTCATTATTGAATCACCTGTTGGGCTCCGTATTTGCCTTCCTTATATGATCTGTAACAATAATTGCATTAGGAATGTTTTATATCATCTCCCTCTATAGGATAGACGGTCAAGGAGACAGTATAATAGTTTACCTTATACTTGATTGTTTCTACGATGTTCCGATGCAAATCATTGTTCCGGAATAAATGTATCCGTACATCAATACTGTATTCTTTGTCTATAAGGTATATCTTAATAAACTGAACTTGATTGTCTAGCTCGTTTATAATGATCCAATATAATGATGCCTGCCCTTGAATAACTACATATGGTTTCGATCCGTTTTTGTGGATGCATTCCTTTGCAACCAAAATATGTCATTTGAAAGACGCTATTATATTTTCTCAGGTGTTTTCCGAAGTGGCGAGCTTCTTCAGCTTGATCAGAACACAAATAATTGAGTTGATTTGGTAAATTGTGCAAATTTGGCAATCTGACTTTGCCATTCATGCATAAAAAAATGTGCAGTTTCTCCAACAAAAAAAAACTACGTTTACAAAGTGAGCATAACTTATTTAAATTTCCAATACTTACCTGTAATTTTGCTCTGCGCTATAAATGATATTGACTATTTTGCAAGGCAATTCCTATGCTTCTTTCTACAACATTCTTGTAACCCTAATTGATCTCTTCTTCTTGGATAACTTAGTCGATTTTATATTTGTGGTTCTGTTTCGTCATCTCGCCTTTCTTTGGCTGGTCGCTCTATCTTCACTCTGTCGCAGTGTCTCGTCATCTCGTGTTTGTTCAACTGTTATTCTCCGTTGGTCAGTCTTTCTTCTCTAATCTCTATTGTCTCATTATGGATTGTCTTTTCTTTTCTTTTTCTTTGTTTGCTCAGTCGATTTTCTCTCTGCTAGGCCGTTTCTAAATTTTTACATCTATAATAGTTTCCCTATATTTCTGCAAGCAAATTTGTCTTTGTTCACCTATTTCAGAAGATCTCTGCAGCCTATATCTTTCTCCTTGGAGAAGAAGTCTAGTTCTTCTATTGCTCAGTCTCATTTATTGGTGGCATACAAAAGATACCTTCTTGTTTCTGATCGACATTTCGTCGTTGGTTGTTTGTCTTCACTTTTCAATTTGCTATATGCAATTTTAGCGACTAATAGTATTGATCTATATAGAAATACAATAATAAAAGCTCTACGAAAAATGTAAATTAATATATTTACAGCTTTGATGGCAAAGTTGCATTTTTTTTATTCTATAAATATTTGGATTTTAATTCTATTTTCTTTAGAGTTGCTTGACAACTTATGAATAATTAAAAATCTCAAATGTGTTAACCAAAATTGATTTGATATACGTTAAAAATATGATCAAATAGCTCCAAGTATTTGTTACAAAAAACTAAGAAAAAAATACAACAACACTATTCAAGCAATAATATATAAACTATTGTACTTACCGATTCAAATTCCGGCTTGTGCGGGAACAGCAACTGATATAAGTACTGAGATTGTAAAGCTCTTGTAAAGTTAATCAAATGAAAAAAAACCTCAATAAAAATATACGAATGCGTCTTTCGATCCGTGCTGGGGGTATTTGCTGGTTTAACTGCACTAATGAGCTGTGATAAAGCGAAACAGTACTGCATGTGAATGAATATTAATGCTCTTTATTTTTGGTTGAACATATTGGGGAACGAATTAACGCACTGCCTTTAGTGTTAGAAAAGCAATGCTCACTGTGTAAACAAATGGAACTTAGATCATGTGAATAATGTTTAACATTGTAATTTAGCGTACCCATCCTATCAGCAGCCAAATAGCGTAACGTTGATTGTCGTCTAGGGGGTCGAGTTCCAAACCTGGCTTGGGTTAGTTGCTGGTCTAGACGCACATATGAGCTGGGATATAGCGAACAGTATTGTATGTCGATGACTATATATATATATATATATATATATATATATATATATATATATATATATCAAGATATAAAAATATATATGGCAATTAAGCTACAAAAATATTCTGCATTTCAAACACGTTAGGATTCGTCATGCTTATGGGAAGAGTTGCGTTGGCCGCGTTTTTATATACGAATATTCTGTTGAGTTTTTAGTCAGCCAATCAGATTCCTAGTGTTATTCGCCCCCTTCCGAATTAGCCAATGGTCACCCACTTACAGGACAAAGAGCCAGTTTTCCTTGGTTCACTCATTTTGTGTGCGGTTTTGCGGGAAGCGTAGATATCTAGTGTTTTTAACTATTTTAATGTATAGTTAAATGTGTTTTATGTTTTTTATAATTTTTTAACCGAGGTGTAGTTAAATGTGTTTTTTATTATTTTATATATATATATATATATATATATATATATATATATATATATATATATATATATATATATAAGTAAATTTTTGGTACAGAAAAATGGAAGGAGAAATTTCAGAGGAAACATAATTTAATTTAAATACCAAAAAACAAGAAATGGGCAGGTGAAATTATTAAAATTTCCTTAAGACCTTATCGTCTGACCCTCTAAGAGGAAACGTCAGAATGATAAATTAAAAACGAATGAGGGAAGAAGGGATTTTTTGTTTCAGTTGGAAGAACAGTGGAGAAAAAAAAATATCTCACTGTTCAGGTGGTTTTTAATCAATGAATACCTCCAACTGATGTTTCAGAATCTTTTGTCTACACAGGCTAGGTCGAGAGTTGTTAATAACTAACGCCTCAATGATATTGAGATGATAGTTCGACCTCGCACTGTATAAAACAGAAAACCACCCATCGGAATATTGATCGGCACACCTATTTATACTCAACAGGTGATTACCAATGGCGGACTCATGAGCTTAGGAGTGCCCGGTTGTTCTCGAAACCTGGTGTAGTCGAATATCCCGAGGGATATGTTGGGATATTCTCATTTCTAATCTTTGGGATGTTTTGCCAACGTAGTCAGCTCCACACTGACAAACGAATTTATAAACAACAGAGTTCTTTTGAATGGTTGGCAAAACATCTTTACGAAAAGAAGAGAAAAAGGTTCGAGTTGTGTAAACTACTCTAAGCATAGTAGCTGGAAAACAACGTTGAGTAGCAGAAGAAATCCTTTCAACAATATGAAGGCCAACAGGACCCAACCATGGTAATTTTAGATAAATGGGACAACGTGATGGACCAATATGTTTACCACTATTAAATGTAGTAATTTTACGTTCAATAGTAGATTTTATTATATTAATGGGATATCCATTATTAAGAAAAATATTTGTGATTTCCCCAAGGTCCGGTTCAAGACGGTTTGGTGAACAAATCATAAGTGCACGATGCGTAAGAGCGCTAATGAGGTTTATTTTTCTAGACTGAGAGGCAAAATAAAACCAATTAAGATAGAGCCCTGTAAATGTAAGTTTTCTATAAACAGAGGTCTCAAACGTAGTACCAACTTTAGAAACACGAACGTCGAGGAATGGGAGAGAGCTACAGTCTTCAACCTCCATAGTAAATTGTAAAGATGGATGCAGGTTGCAAAGAAGACGAAGAAACTGTTCAGCTTCGCTCCGAGAGGAAAAGCATGCAAAAGTATCATCAACGTAGCGTGTGTAGAATGATGGCTTAGTAATTTTGGAAAATAATTCCTTTTCCAAAAATCCAACGAAAATGTTGGCTAACGAAGGACCAAGAGGGCTACCCATAGATATCCCATCAATTTGACGGTACATAATGTTGTTGAAACTAAAGGAGACTGATTTAGTAGCAAGTTCCATCAGTTCAACGAAAATTCGTTCAGGAAATTGTGGAGATTGCATATATATATATATATGTATATATATATATATATATATATATATATATATATATATATATATATATATATATATATAACATAATAAAAATACATTTAGCTACACCTCGGTTAAAAATAGGTAAAATCACTAGAGGATGTTGTCTGTCTAGCCGCACTGCTGAGCTGTGAAACATCGAAAAAGTACTGTATGTGGACGACTATAATGCTCCTCACCTGGAGTTGAGCATATTGAGAAGTGATACACGAATTACCATTAGCTTATAAAGCGACGCTCTTTGTGTAAACAAATCGATCGGAGGTATTTCGGACGATGTTAAAACATCATTAAATTCACTACTTGTTCAGCAGCCGCCAATAGCGTAATGGTTAGGAGCCTTGACTGCCGTACAAACGTTCGAGTTTCAATGCTGGCTTGAGGTAGTTGCATGTCTAGTCGCACTGATAAGGTTTGAAACAGCAAAACAGCACTTTATGTGGATAACTATATATATATATATATATATATATATATATATATATATATACAATAATTTATGCATATGTATGTTTATTTCTTTACTTATTTTCTATTGTTATTGTTTATTTTAAAATTAGTTTGTATCGCTATTCTAGAGTAAAGTGTGTCCTGTGTTAACAGCTTTTCTCTATTTCTCTCCTACACTTTAATAGATGTTGGGGTTCTTTAAAGTATAGGATAGCAAATTTTTCATGAAGCCATAATCTATATGGATCTCTACATGTGTTTGAGTTCCCAGTATTTGTTTGCTAGTGTTTTTTTTTTCAATCGGTGTTTGTTTTTTTTAATTTTTACACTTACTTTTATGGTCATAATGGGAGTTCAAATCTAAGGACGGTATACCTCCTTATATTGCTTGTTATTCGGGCTTTCTTTCTTTCGCACATATTGTGGCCTTGTAAACTATAATTTGATTAGACATTTATTTTGAAGTAGGCAAGTGTGCGAGATCTACAGTTGCATTTATCTTGTTCATTACAAGTGTTTTATTTTTACTATGGTTCTCGTTGTCAAGAGTTGGTTTATTATTATTATTATTATTATTATTATTATTATTATTATTATTATTGCTAGTTATACATGTGTCTTTTGGGTTAGTTTTATTTTTGTCATGGTGTCTACTTTTTATTGTTTATTTTCTTGTTGTTTACATTGTTTTTATTTAATATTGTGTTATTATGTGCTTTGATTATCATCTCGAAATTTTCGCAGCAGCTGTCTGATAACTTAGCGTATTTTTATTGATAATTTTGAATGAGGAATTTTTTGCGGGGAAGTGCTTTCGATGAGATTTAGAAACTTCTTCCCAAGTTTTGTTTTTAGCATTTTATTGTATGGCGCCTTCTCCCAAATTATATTTCTTTTTATTCTATTTTATTTTTATTGATGTGTTCTTGCCTATATTTGACATCAATATTTTTGTATCAACTATTTTTAGGGCTGCTTCATAGATATTGATTGACCTGTTAAATACATTTTCCTCGCTTGAGTTTTTGCTGAGTCTACTTACGTATATTGGATTTGCGTTAACTTTTAAGTAGGGTTCATATGTATTGTTATCTAAATTTCACGTGACCTTCGGGAAGTTTGATATTTTTATGCTAGCTAGTACGTCTACTTTTAGACCTGATTTTTTAATTTCCTTCCATATGACTTTCTTAAAGTTTCCCCCCTTGACTTTGTTAGAGTCGTTCATTATAGATAATTAATCATCTCTATATAGGCTGATATCCGTAATACCAAATATGCATGTGAGGATATATAAAAGTAATAATCACACAAGATCTGATGGTTCTGCAGAATCCAGAGACCCATGGCCAAATCAAAAGAATTTGTCATTTTAGTGTATATTCATTGATTATTATTTACTAGAACTGCTTTTCTACATGTTTTAATAATGTGGATTTCTTCCGAGGATATATGTTTGCCTTGGCAAAATCTCTCTCTCTCTCTCTCTCTCTCTCTCTATATATATATATATATATATATATATATATATATATATATATATATATATATATATATAATGTTGAATCATTATATTAAACAGAAAGACTATGTAAAATATACTGGATTGATTTGATTAACGAATTTCAGAATTGCGTATGCCGAATAATTGACGATATTTATATTACTTCATGTAATTATCGATCATTCTCCGTCCCGGAAATGAAGGTGGATTAAGTGTAGATCGATCAATGGCGTGACCAACAAAATAATTATTTGTTGTCAATATTCGACTTCAAATTTGCAGCGATTCCCATGAAATAAAACATGATTTAATGGCGCCAATATTTGGCAGTTCGGTTGATGATGCCGGACACGAAATGTCTCGATTTATGGCGTGCAAATAACAATATTGCCAGCAAAACGTCTGACCAGGGACTGAGGGGACTGATCATTGGATTTTTATACGAACATTTGTTTTATTTCTTTTTCCAAAGGGGTTACTGCAATCATATCGAAAAATATCACAGAGAATCCGAATGCTGTTTTCTTTTAGTAGAAATTATGTTAAAAATATTTATTCAGTTTTTTTTATATAAAATAGACACAATTGGTGTTAATAGTAACGGGCCACATAGCTAATGAAAAGATTCGGTGAAGGATTGAACTTAAAAAATATTGGATACTTAGTAAGGAAAACAGCAAAAGCGGTACTCCGTTAAATACATGCGAAAATACAGTGCTGGCAAAAAGAAAGTCCGCAGTTGTCATATTTTAAACAACTGCAAATTTACGCTACATTTATTGTAACTGTTTGTACAACCAATGCCTCATATGGTTCGCCTTTTATTCCTCTATAATTTTACCTGTTCATATTTGAATTTTTACTGAGATATTCTAGTGTTCACGTCAATTAAAAATATAACTTCAAATTGAGGAGGCACAAAGAAAGCCCGAAGCAACAAATTAGCTTAAAGACCGCTTTAATTATCCCCCTAAATCAGTTTAAGCTATCCACTAATAGGTAACAACGAATAGCTAATTGTAATATTTGTTGTTTCTGGTTATACAACCTAAGATTTAGTCCATATGCAACGATTTACTCTTAGTGATAGTAAGGAGTTCATTAATCGCTACCTATCTTTGTCCAATCGAGAAATCGGCCGCAAATAGAAATGCGATGAGAAAACGGTACGAAAGACTATGCAAACGCACCAAAAACACCGGCAGTGTACGTGATGCTCCCATATATGGTTTTAAAATAGTTACTTCTAACTGGGAAGACAATGCTATTAAGATCCGCAGCCTAAGAAACAGATTTGAAACGGCTCCCCAAATCCAACAACAGTGAAATCTTGTTAAAAATTGCTCTCTTTTTACTGACAGGAACAGATTAAAGGAATTTAATTTGTGAGGATATGTTGCAATACGCAAGCTAATAATTTTTGTAAAGAACAGAAAGCGCCGTCTGGAATTCGTCATATAAAATGAAGATCAGAACGCTTCATATTGGTCAAAAGTGTTTTCTCAACGACGAAAGCAAGTTCAATACTGAATGTAGGCAGTAGGTCCGTCGGAGGAAAGATGAAGAATCTAATCCTAGGTGGTTAGTTTCAACGCTGCAAGATAATGGAGGGTCAGTTTTTGTGTGGCACATTATTCGTACCAATGGTTCAGGGCCTATAGTTTGCTTGCAAGGTCGAATTAATTCGACCAAGTACATTAATATGTTTACTGAGCATTTTCTACCCAATGTGGTCGAAATTTTGAGATAATTTCATCTTCATGCAGGATAATGCTCCCATGCAAACAGCTGGCAATGTCAAGAGGTTCCAGGAACATCATTATATTCCGTGTTTGAATTGGCCTGCACTATTCCCAGACGTCAATCCTATCGAAAACGTGCCTTTACATCACGCAACAACTACACAATGATGACATTTCAGGTTTGGATGACCTTTGGACAAAAATTAAAGAAAAGTGAGATGCCCTTTCTCCGGAGTATTACTGCAGTCTCATTCAAAGAATTCCCAAAAGACTACAGACTGTCAAATGACAGAATGGCTATGCTACTAAATATTTTTAAATTCATTGTGTACCTATTGTATTTGTGTTGCATTAATGCACTAAATTTACATTTAAAAAACAATTGTCAATTGTGCTGCCTTTCTTTTTTCCTCCTTAATTTTTTTTTTTTTTAATTGACGTGAACACTATATATTTCAATTAAAAGTCAAATATTAACATGCACACTTTTAGAAGAATAAAAGGTTATTGGATTGAGGTATAGTTTGTTTAAACAATTACATTAAATTTTCCTTAAATTTGCATATTGAAATAAATTACAAGTGCGGACATTCTTTTTGCCGCCTGTGTATGTATGGCCAGAAATTATAAATAGAAAATTGAACGATAAAACTCTCGCCCTAAAGAAAACAACACAACGACTATATTTAACATACATTTTATTCGAAAAAAATCAATTAAGGTAACTTGATTCTGTAGTAGACTTGACATCTAATCAATGTAGCAATCTTCAGCTTTAATCACCGAACTTTTTCTACAAATGCTGACAGGAGCTCGCCGAATAATCTGAGGATGGCTGCGATAAGACTGACAACGAAGTTGTACAGCAGATTCAGGCGGTGAAGAAGGGTACAATGAGACAGGGCACAAAGTCGTAGCATTCGTTATGAAGCCTAGCCTGATGCTTTTGGAATAAGAGGCCCGTGCCGAGTCCTGCTGCCACACTCCGAAAGCCGCCACCTAATTGCATGAAGGGATCACCATAGTCTTAAGCATATCCAGGTACATTTAAGTGTTGGCATTCAATACGACTTCGATGATGTGACATGGAATGATGGGGGCCTTACTTTAAACCAAACCAAACACTATAACCGCGAGTCATCCGATGTGTTGAGCTAATCCCTCAAGCGTTGAACTCTCTGGATTTGCATTTTTATGATGCTAAACAGTGTCCTATTGTCATTGTCATAACTTGGATCGGCAGTAAACAACGTATCTCGCCCGTTGAATATTGTGTCGCTTTTAGAAATAATAGAAGATTCCTATCGCTCTTGCGATTCATACACAAATGTCCACATAGTACGTAGTCTAGAACAAAAAAAATAAAGTTAGTTTTCTTAAAACAGAAATGGAATTATTTCGTCTTTTCTAGGGCGAAAATGTTATCATTTCACCCTGTAGTTACAGCTTTTGTGTTCCGTCTGAAAAAAAAAGGATTAGTCAGGTTTTAAAGCGAGAATCTCCTATACTGCAGTTTCTTGGAACTGTCTTTCAATATTGTTTAATCTAACTATGATATTGTATTTCAATGCTGCTACAGTATTTTTAAATATTACTTTAAATATAGTATTAGATTTTTAAAAAAAATCTGTAAAACATTGAGTCTAAAAACATTATGTCTTGTAACTAAAAAGAGCTATTAAATCTGCTGCTACGTTAAAACAGAAAAAGAGTGAAAAACAACTTCTAAACACTGTTACTACTTCGGATATAAGATCCAACTATTACTATAGCTACCACTAAACATAAAAAATGTAATGTAATAAAATCTGTATTTGAACAGCAAGTAAGTTCACGAAACATTAAAATTTAATTTAATAAATTTTAAATTATTTTTTAAATGTATTTTAAGTCAATTGGACTGTAACATTCTTCATTGGAAGACAGGTTAATTCTAGGGAAAGCACCCATATATTAAGTCGCTCGACGGTTTATGTTGGTTTTACTCGAGAATTTGTCCGCAAAATTAGCCTGGCTAGTGCCGGGCCTATGTAAATCCGTTTCTATAAATAAAAAAAAATGTACATTGCTTTTCCTTTCTTGGGTACTTTTTATAACCTGAATGATTTTTACATTTAATACCCTTTAAAGTGTTGTATATATATATATATATATATATATATATATATATATATATATATATATATATATATATATACATATATATATGTATATATATATATATATATATATATATAAACTAGCAAAAGTACCTGTCGCTGACTAGGTTCAAAAACAGCCTATTGAAAATGGACTCTGATTTATGAAAGTATGATAGGTTTTGAAAGGGAAGGGTTGTAAAGAGATAGCTTCGAATTTGGGGGTATCAAAACCTAAGCAAAATATGATGAAAGTAAAAATAAAATAGATACACCCCGTAATTTATTATACACCGAAAGACTTAATACAATATTCTGTGGATCTATATTTAAAAAATCTTGTAAAACTTTGTGGCATCTTTCCATTCTATGTGGGTCAGACACGAACGAACACCCCATAATTTTATAATACCATATTTCTTCAAACTGAAACACGCTTATAAAAGTATACTTACGCAGATAGATATGAAAAAGTCTTTATTAACGTTTATGCCTAATTTCATTCTATGGAGGCCAGGTTCGAACGCAAACCCCATAATGTTATTATACCATTCCTATTTAAGTTAAAATATACTTATCAAACTATTATTATGTGCATCTATATCAAAATCACTTTAAACGTTTTTTTTTATTTTTTAATTTTTTATTTCCATACTTTGTGAACCAGCCTCGTACGCACACCCCACAATTTTAATGAATCATCATTATGCCAGATAAAACATACCCATCCCTGTGTGTCGATACATGTTCTATCATTGTCTGTGATCAGTTTTCTATAATAGTTAACCATATAGGAGCCTATTCGTGACAAGACACACATGGACGTTCAGCTTTATATATATATATATATATATATATATATATATATATATATATATATATATATATATACGTTCAGTTTATAAGATGTTGCTTGCGAAATTTTAATTTTGGATTTCAAATGATTGGTTTTCAATAGCGTGTTCGTTATAATACCTTTACTTTATATAGAATGTAAAAAAGCGTTTCTCGATCTATCTAATATTTTATTATCTACTCGCTTTCATACAATTATGTGTTCGATTCAGAAAACTGAATAAAATATGGAAACAAGCTAATTCGCGCAACATTTAATTCCAATTCAAGTAAAGCCAGAACGCTGCTTTAACAGCGTTTCGTTCAGTAACCACTACTAAACGCACAGTACAATGGAGGTTAAAGAAATCTCGTGGTCGCGTCGCGTATCTATGGCGATGAGCTTAGTGATCGGGCATCGGATGTTGATATCGGTCACTTAAGAAAGCCTGGTGAAGTCTCTCATCGCGCAACTGTTCGAAAACTTGCTTCTGAATTGGATGAAAAGTATACGACGATGTTCAGCGACTTGTGTGAGATTGGAAGCACAAAATATCTTTAAAAATATGTACCTTACGATTAGAAGTTCAACCTAAAAAACAGCCGTTATGCAGTAGTATCTTTCCTTCTCTTACGCAAAAAGAACCACCCGTTTCTCCAACGGCTCGTTACTACGAGGAAACGTGTTTTCTTTACGAAAAACGGCGACGCAAAGCTTTGTAGTTAAACGCCAAACCCACAGGTATTCCTCGAACCCAGAGTGGCATCAGAAAAGTTTATGCTGCTTGTGTTATACCCGCTTCCGAGGGTATAATATTGCTCCAGATACAAGCAAAGTTAAACTGAAACCGATACCCGCCCCTCTGTGATAGCCAGATCGTAGTTCCGCCCTCTTTCCTCGCTCTGCCACTTCTACTCCTTTTAATTACCATAGTTCCCTGCAAATAACTCTACTATCCTAATTCATATATTACACTTTACCCTATTGGATTCTTTTGTCTGACGAGGCAGGTCTGTTTTAATACGGATTCAACTGAAATATGCATGCACATGTGTAACCAATAATGTTTCTATAATAAACAAACTATATTTCTGCTCTGTCTTTCAGAGTCATTTGGACTTACATCTAGGAAATTAATGTATCCAATAATTTTACACACATACATATATATATATATATATATATATATATATATACATATATATATATATATATATGTGTGCTCTGGTAGAGTTTTTACAAAATTATCTACTCGAGTGATTAAAGTAAAATTTTCTGATCTTCAAAAATATATAGGTTGTTTTCGAGTATGTTTTTTAAACAGAATAATCAGTTTGCGTTTCGAATTTCCTCACAGTTTAAGTCTGTCAGGAAATTTCCTTTTTGATTTCCGATCAATTTTCTAACCGTCCACAAAATCGAAACAATACACGACAAGTAGGATGGAGAACCGTTTAACCACTCCAACGCTATCTATATGCATCCACCATTGTCAGAGAAAATTGAAGAAAATTTCTAATCAAAACACAAGTAAACCAATTATCGAGCCAATCACTTACATATTGATTGAGTTTGAAAACACAATATATGATGTATCAAAGTCGTTTAGTGCGGTGGAAAGCAAGGTGTATTTCATATCAAACACTATATTTTGTGAATCTGCATTATGTTAATCCAAAGACAAGGAAAGGTATCATCCGACTAGAAACTACGATACGTAAAAAAAAGAATGAGTAACACTGCATTAGAGAAAAAATACACTGAGTAATACACAAAATCGTGAACAATCAAGAAATAGTAAACACAAAGTAAAAATATCAAACTATTTATCTATCAATAACAAATAGAGACTTGGGTTTTATCTCGCGCTTGCATTAAATAAAAATGCCACTTTTTTATTTGAAAAGTAAATAAAATGGCCTCATATTCTTAGTTGTGAATACATCAGGGTAATAAAAATACAGGTAATTACATTATATATTTTTAAAACGGACTTTTATGAATAAACTGCTAGTCTTACATCATATATTTTTAAACTATTTGAAACGATGCATTCTGCTTTGTGTATAATTTTTTGCAGTCTGTTATATTCATTTTCATATTTTTTCTTTCACTTATATATATATATATATATATATATATATATATATATATATATATATATATATATAATGTTAAAAGTCCACCTATGTTTTAAGGATTGTGATATAAAGGTTATGCGGGGTTTTTGAAGCATGTAAAACGATGCTTTTTTTTGTATTTAATATTTTTATTGTTATTTTTTTTATATTTCAAGCGGACCTCCGCTCTTGGGCACAAGAAAGTATCCAAAAATAATATTTTGTCGTCAAGAGTGGAGGTCTCCTTGAAATATAAAAAATAACAATAAAAATATTGAATTCCAAAAATAACATCGTTTTTCATGCTTCAAAAAACCCTCATAAACTTTAAATCAATATATATATATATATATATATATATATATATAATGTAATTCGTACGGAACCGGCAATGAAAGACAATTTAAGAACACATTATGGGACCATAAGCTTCGAAATTGATCTACCTTTAGCACCCGTGGCAAGTGGATAGAGTCATTTTGTCTCGACAGTTCCAGGTGAGCATTGTCTGAAAATAATATTTTCAATCCTTGCCTAAATCAGGTTAGACGATCATTTAACCAAAACCTTGTGAAACACCAACAACTATGGAAGGATGGGAATACAGTTACAAGATTCAACATTCCTTATCCCATCGCAGTTAATCATCTGAAGAACGTCAGAGGATGACGTAGCAGAAACGTGGTAAATTAGCAACAAATATTAATATGAAGAGTGTAATACATATATTGTTCCTTTCATTTTTGTTTTCTTGTTGAATGATGATTGTAATGTTAACATTTTCGCAGTTGTTTTTGTCCGTATTTTTTACAATGTGAATTATGAGATATCTTTTGGAACTACATTCCTAGTAAATTTCTATGTGTTTGCGGAACGGTCTCTACGAACCTATGTCAATTTTTGGTATACAGGCTTGAACCGTTTTTTATGAGTTATTCGAACCTGTGTAATAAGAATGATCGAAATTTTGGACGGAAAAGTAGCTGCTAAGACGTCAAAATTAAAAAAAAATCATTTAAGAAGTAAAGTGCTACGATATCTGCACGCTCGCCACATTGAGAAATATACATGTATACGTCTAAATACGTTAATTTAAGTTTTTATATGCAGGGGACATAAGCAAAGATGATAGCGAATACCTATCTAAAACTAAATATTTTGGTTTCGATTCTAGCAAATTGGACACAAGTTATATTTTATTTAGTCTTTGAAATCTTGTGTAATATATAATAATCAATATTAGATTAGCTCTATTACAACAATACAAAACCTGCATACATGTAAATTACATATTTAAGCGTATTTATCATCGGGAAATTTGGCTGCTGGCTACTATTAAAGTAAATAGAAGTTAATTCGTTAACGCCTAGCATATTTTCATCGTGTTGAAAATCTTTGTAGAATTAATTATCGAAATGGTATTTAGTAGATAGCTGTGTAGTCGACACATTAAAAATAACAACAGTAATTCAATAGCCTAACTGCACAACACTGAAACGATAACATTGTGAGATGAGAGTTTATTTATATGATATAAAAAAACAACTTTGACATCTTTGGTTGGTTGTGTGGTTGGTTTGTTTTACGGTATATCAACCCTTTTCAGGTTATTTAATTCCGAATCCAGTCATTGTGAAGAAAACGTTTTAATAAAATATATATTTTTTCTGTTTCTATTAAACCCATAGTTGGGACCCTTACAGGTACTACCACTCCGTGTCAGTGTGGATCTTGGAGCAATGACAATTAAGGGTGGCTCCACACTCCCCTAAGCGCACAAGCTGTGGCCTTACCATCGGATATAGTTTAAGATCATATCCAGGATCACTTTGACATGAGCTTAATTGTCTAGTTAATACCCGTCACTTGGTTTTCAGCAAGTTTAGCGATGTTAGTTGTCACGTAATTAATGTGAGACGCAATAGTGCTGTGTGGCAATATATATTTTGGTCTCGAAATCAGAATCTGAAATTTAAAAAAAAATCATGAAATGTTTGCACATATAAAACGTATAAGGCTTGCTAGATAGTTTAATTTTTTTGGATTTTCTCTAGCTGCTGAAATATTCGATTTGTAAACCGTTAATAATTTTTTTGTTCAACAATTGGTGTATTTCAGCGAAAATAATTCTGCTTCATATCAGCGACATAACAATATGTATACTTTTATATAAATAATTATAAACTAGGTGATCCTGTGGAAATTCCACATGGGAATCCTTCATATAGAAGATAATGATGTTGATATTCTGTAGCACGAACGACCGACAAATCCCGGTCTTAAAGTATGCTTAACTATGATATTTTTATTCTTGCCTATTTATTATTATTATGTTTTTTACACAGTGATCACCACTTATCAAGGCCCGGAATCCACTCAGGGATAAGGAGTATTGCAATATTGTTTATTTATTGTTATATATTATGAAGTTGCTATTTCAAAAATAAAAATAAATATCCATATAATTAAGGTGGATAAGCATCGATCGAAACCGAAATAAAAAATTATGACAAAGATCATATATACAGGGTGTCCATAAAGTCTGGCTGCATAATCTACAGGGCGCTCCCAAAGTTAGGCTGCATAATCTACAGGGTGCTCACAAAGTCTGGCTAATTATGTAGCCAGGTTCTGTTAAACTATATATATATATATATATATATATATATATATATATATATATATATATATATATAAACTTGAGTGCTTTCAGCCATAATCGAAACCGAAACTTGAACTTATGAATAATTTTTGATTAACTTATTTTTATAAAAAAATTGCTTACTGCAATGTCATCAGTTATTATTATAATCGAAATGGAAACCAAACCTTATGACGAAATCGGGGTAAAATTATTTATAAAGAAAATAGAAGAATTGTGTACCACTAGCTATAATCGAAACCGAAACCAAAACGTATGAGAAATTCCTGGTAAAATTATTTGTAACAAGAAACGGAAGTACATAACAATTAAACGACCTCGATATAAGCGTGACACAGAAAATAACACACACGATATCGTATTAATATATAGATGTAAGGAAAAAGGGGGGAATAAAATAGCAAGTGAGAAAATCTCCTTAAATAACATGTCACCCGGATTTATGTTTTCTAAAATGTCATCACAAAGGATTTGCATTTATACATGAAAAATACAATTAATGGTGCAATTCTATAATTGTATATGATGATTAATGCAAACACTCGCGGATCCTAATTTTCCTTTTATTTGTGATAGAGTGAAATTATTTGCTTTTTTTTATTGTGGTATTCTTTTAATGGTAAAATATGTTAAATTACTTTGAAATATTAAACGATCCCTCTAAAGAATATGAACTCAATTCAAAACACTTAATCAGTAACATGTCCAAGAATTTCCTGTAACATTGTACACTGTTAATTTTTATATTATTTTACTTTTATTACACATCCACCGAAAAATCTCATATGTAAGATCTAATGATTGCTTCTTTTTGTCATAGTTAGAACGTTTCGATATCAAATCTTAAGACATCATTAATTTCTTTCATGGTGTTTACAATTATCGATCATTGGCAATTAATGTTCGTAATTTTTGTCGTTAAAATAAGTATATAAAGACGTAAAAGTGCATTTACATATTTTAATAAATTGTTTCTTAACATAAATTTGCATGGGAAAGTACTCAATTACAATGGTTTAAGCCCTCTATAAGAAACTATGTTAAAACCTGTAGCGTTTGGAAAATAAAGTCATTAATCTATACATGTGCGGTGTCGTATATTTGTTCTAGTTTAAAATATAAAGACATATTTAAAAAATAAGATATTAATCAAAATCTTGCTGAAATAATGTTTAAAATATTTATAATGTAAAAAGCTAAATCCATTAACATATCATAAGCTATTAACACATAAATTACGAAACTAAGGACAAGTGATAACTCCATAAGTAATAAACAAGCATAATGCTCGTCAAACAGACCATATCTCCCTTTAACGATATATGTTGAACATTGTATATACATATATTTCCAATATATAAGGTTGACGACTAAATTCTTGCCTTTTTTATAGCTGCCTTTTTAAATATTATAATAAGAACGAACAACTATTTAATCCAAAGTGCCGAAAGTGCACAAGATATTTCAACTTAACAGTTTATTTTAATAAACTGAAATACATAAATTAAAATAACTTGAACGAAAACCAAAATTAAAAAGAATAACAAATAAATTTTCAAAACACAAAAAGTATGAACTTGGTTGCCAAATCAATATTTTTCATCTTATTAACTTTTATTACATAAATTAAAAAAAAAACAGAGCATATTAGTTTCAATCTAAATTGGAACATTTGTCAATGCTTAATCAGAAGAAGGCGCCAAGAAAAATAACGCAAATATGAATACATAAGTTATGTATCCTGAAGTTTTAAAATTCAATAATTAATAATTACGTAAAAAGCGGTTAAACTAATACTATTTTAAAATAGGGGAATGCGGGGAAAGTTGAGCCAATTTTCCATTTTGGCTGTTCAGAACCTAAACCACTAATAATTTTGCAAATATGAATGTCTTATTTTAAATTCTTTTATTTGGAAACATTGTGAAACAAATCGCAGCCTTCTGCTAGTAAAACTAAACCGACCATTAGCTTTACAAAAATGCATATCAAATGGCTCAAGTTTACCCGACCAGGGGTAAGTGGATCTAATCTCTGTGGTAAGTTGTGCCACACAGAGGTAAGTTGCGCCACGCAAAAATGGGTTGCAAATGAAGAAAGACCATCCCCAAAATTGTTGAGGGGGTTATAAAACAAATTATAATCATGAAGTAGATAAAATGAAATGAAACGTATCGGACCACAATGTATCAAGGTCCAAAAATGCCTGCCCTCATAATGCGTTACATCCATTCCTACTCGATACCAGTTGTCCTCCACCTCACGCTTCCCTTTTTGCCATTGGGATGGTGCCGGATCAATTCACTGACACTCTTCTCACGAGCGTATTGCTGCGTTGATTGATGCTCTTGCAGTTGAAGGACACACTCTTCGGACAAAATATGTTGTCCTACGAATTCCGAGATGTCCACTCTGCTGATGTATTGTACGGATCTGGTCAGGTGTTAATTGATCTGTTACGGCCGCGCATGTCTGTTTTGGAGGGTTATATCCCTGCCTCATTACATTAATCCACCTCTTTTGTACTCTAGTCAAGCTATCAGCCAAATTCTGCATTGAGGAAACTAAGGTAATGTCCACCTGCAAGCGGTATTCGTCAACTATATGCTTTATTATTGTCAGTCTGCTTCGTACTAACATCTCACGTGCATGTCTAGTCTTAACTTGAGCTTTTCCAGTCAAGGTGTCGGTCAACCAGTGGTAAACACACAACGAGTAAGAGTGGAGGGCCACAACCTTAGCCTGCCATTGCAATGTAAGATAAAGCCCTTTTAACGTTGCATTGAGTTCTGCAAAATTTATATTCTGGACATCATTTTTCGGACGAAGCCAGCACACATCTTCCACAACGGCATTCAACTGTTCCAACACGACACCTGTAGCCAGTGAACTTGCGTCAACCCATGCATTTAGTTCGTTTCCATATACTTGCCAATCACCCTGGGCAGGGTCGTTTCTATGCACTCTGGACAACATTTCAGCTATCATTTGCAAGAGAGAATCATCATCCATCATGTCGTCCCATTCTTTGGTTACTGCAGTTACTCGTCTATTAAACACTCCTGTTGCCGATCGGAGCCAACCACAGACATGAAGATGTCCTACTAATTTACCGCAAATAGAAAACACAATGCGCCTTCTCAATACATTGGGTAACTCTGGAATTGCGCTCCCTCGCTTCCATCGCAAAGTATTGCCCTTCTCATAGACCTCTATGCCTACCCCGGGCACCCCGTCCTTTACTCGCTTATGGTCTTTGCTTATTAACCCAAACGATTCCAGTTTTGCTCGAACCACATCTGCAGACATTATATCCTCATTAACGTAGTTGTCGTCAATGTAAGCTGAAGCAGCTTTTGCTGTGGTCTCTTCCTGCATCAAAAGAGTTTTAATAATAGTTGTCATTATTAAGGGTGCTACGTTTATGCCAAAACCTAAACGTTTCAAACAATATCGTTTTCCCTTGATTATCACTGTCTGAAATGACCATAATGACTCATGGACACGTGTCTGCAGGTAGGTTCTCTTCAAATCCAGCAGTGCTACATTACTCCCTTTCTGATGCCACTCTCTTAGTTTAGCAGCGCACACATATGCGTTTCCAGTGAAAGCATCAGCATGTTGATTCAATTCTCGGTCATCACTTACGGGCCGAATTTTGTCTTTAGTAGGTTGTTCAACAGCCATGAGCGGAATTAATCCTTTCGGTGGTCCCAAACGTTCCTGTGGGTACGGTATTAACCATCCGTTATCAATCCACATCTGAAGTTCTTCTTCATATGCGACCCTATTCTTTGTGGAAACTGCATATTCTGGAATGGTGTTGCACAGCCGATCTGGTGCCTGGCTCATAGTCCATTTCCACTTTTTCGTGTCATTAAAAGAATTGCGGCCAGGACACAGTGTTCTATTCCAGAAGCTGTGTACTGGTGTAATGTGACACCAAAGGACGATGCAACACCAGAAACTGCACCAACTAATGGGAGTTACCGCAATGAACAGCGTATAAAAGGAATTGATGTCACAGCATCAGTGGTTAGCGTTGTCAATACACCATATCAAGTGGAAGACCGTGTTTGGGTAAAACCCCCAAATGATGGGTGCACTGTAAAATTTTGCAGAAGAAAAATAGACAAAATCATAAGTCCTCAGGCCATGTTGATTAATGGTGTACCACGTCATGTAAAAGCTATCACCCCTGTTATACCTTTTCTGCTTCTGAGGATAATGAGGAAGATCACCTCCAGTTCAGGGATGATTCTAATCGCCTACTGCCCCTACAGGTGAGCATAGAAACACTACCTACAGAACCAGATGAGGGAATGATGGAACATACTAGTGGCAATAGTGATGAGGACGATGGCCATGAGAAAATAATACCACCAGTTCCTCATCAAAGTACCCGAAAAAGACGAATACTGCCCACCCGCGTGATTGTGAAAAACCGCCTATAGCACCACGAGAGGGAATGATGAAACATACTGAGGAAGATGGAACCGAGGAAGTGATGCCTCCGATTATTCGAAGGAGTACCCGACAAAGACGGATACTGCCCCCATTGCCCTGATTGTGAAACACCGCATAGGCAACCATAAGAGGGGATAATGGAACAGCCTGGTGGCAATAACGGTGGTAATGAGGAAAATGGCAATGAGGAAGATCTTCCCCCGATTCGTCGAAAAAGTACCCGACAAAGATGACTGCCTCCCTGCGCTGTGTGTGATCATGAGATCAGCGGGGGTGTAGGGAAACGTGCGACTTACCTAATTAGGACGTGTGCATAATTCAACAGGTCGGTCGTGGAATGAAATGATTGAAGAAGAAAAAAACAAAAATGGTTGCCTCATCTCTTTATATGCCTGCAATGTGACCACCCGATATGCAAATGAGATGCCCCTGGTTGGAGATAAAAGAGGGTTGGTTTTTTAGAGGGTTGTTCATTTTGAAGTTGGATTTCGAAGAAATAAGTTGAATTAGCAGAAGTACGTTCAGAGTTGAGAGAAGGTGCGTTACGTGTACAGACGTTTGGAAGTTGGAAGTTTGGACAAAAGTGTTTACCTTACTCAGGAAATTATTGGACGAAATAATACCCAAGTTATTGAATTATGCTCTACTTGACGGTTGCTTTGTTTTCAAGAAAGTCTATTATCTTATATCGCACTATGCTTTTGACAAGCTTTAATAGATGTAATAACAACACTATAAATCTAAAGTTTTTTTTTCTATTCGTCTACTTCTGTTTTTGTGTATAGGCACAGCCATACAATACTTTAGAGTTTGATGTGCCTATCCTTCTTGCAGTGATTTATTCCAGAGCAGTTTATTAGAACGTGTAGTTGGTGTTTGCAATTTTTCAGAAGTTGCACTTGAGAGCCATTTGCTCCCCTTGCTAATATAATTGAGATTTTTTCAACGGCCGAGATTATGCCAGTCTTTGCAATTTCTGCACTTGAGAGTTCATATGATGTTATTAATAGAGTATTGAAGAATTATGTGGTGTTGTTGACTCTCATTACTTTCCTAGAAGGATGAAAGACGCTTTCATATTATTAATCAAGAATCTCGCCATTTTGTTGGTCACTTTTTACTTCCCCAGTAGTTTTCCTTAGTGGCATTATACTTGCGGTGTTGCTTTGTTTCCTCCTATTAAAGAATGTGTTATTTGTTTTGATGTTGTATATCGTTTTAACTCCTCTTTTTATCTTTCATCTTTATGTGATTTAATAAGTTGTATTTCTTTTTCTAATTTGTGTTTATTTTTGGTAAAAGTGTCTTTTTTTTAGTTTGGCTTTAGTTCATGCCCTCTTTTTCACAAAGAGTTTTCTCTGGCGAATTGCTATTATTTTCTTGTTTTTCGGCGGACCAAGTTGGTCTGCAGATCTCAGTGCATTTATTCTGAAAAGATTTGAGTATTTCATGAGAGCTTTTCACATTGAAGAGGGTCACCCACTCGATGTCTCCAGTTTCTGATTTTACTATGTTCAAATCTACGGAGTTTGTGCAATAAGTAATTCCTCTGACCCACTTACAGTTGTCTTATGTAGCTGAAATTTGCATGTGCAATGATTTATATCTCTACGGGTAATATGGCAAATTACAGCTCTGAACTAATTATGGTTCTTGTTTACAGGTGTTTGAACTGAGTCAGGTATTAAATCGAGCCTGTTAATTGGCGAGCAGTGATCCGGTTTTTGTATTTGAAAGACGCACACCACAGCAGACTTTTGATGAAATGTAAGAAACTTATGGTGATAATGCCCCATCATATGACCTTATAAAACGCTGGCATCGCAAATTCAAAAATGGAATGAAGTATGTGGAAATAGCTCCTAGCCCTGGTCGCCCCCTTCTGCCATTGGTGAGGTATCTGTTCGTCAAATTTAGGCTGCCATTTTGGAAAATCGGCGCATTACTATTCGCCAAATAGTCCAAGACGTCAAGATTAGTACAGGGTCTGTGAAAACTATAATTCATGACCATTTGCATATGCATAAGTTGCCTGCGAGATGGATTTCCAGGTTGCTCACACCATTCCAGCTGCGAGAACGCGTCGAGTGCTCGAGGATGAATTTGGAGATGAGCCAAGAAGATGAGTCAAAGTTTTTCAAAAGACTGATTGCATAGGATGAAACCTGGGTGCATCTCTATGATCCAGAGACCAAAGCCCAGTCAATGCAGTGGAAGCATTTGGACTCACCACCTCCAAAGGAGGCAAGGGTGCAGACTTCCGCTGGCAAGGTCATGCTCACAGTCTTCTGGGGCGAGGACGCCGTAGTGATGAAAGATTTCCTGGCAAAGGGTACCACAATTACAGGAGCCTATTATGCTTCACTTTTGAGGAAATTAAGGGAAGCTATCAAAATCAAGAGGCGGCGCAAGATCAGCAAAGATACCTTCCTTCTGCAGGACAACGCTCTAGTCCACAACTCGCATGTCGCAAGATCAGAAGCACGGGCGTGTGGTTATGAAATCCTCCCCATCCTCCCTACTATCCTGACCTTGCACACTCTGACCTTCACATCTTTCCAGCCATGAAGTTGTTTTTGAAAGGAAAGCATGTCCCAGATGATGCAGTCTTGATTTCTGAAGTTACGTCATGGTTGGACGACCAACATGGGGTGTTCTACAAAAACGGTCTCCAGAGCTACATCAAAAGATGGGAGAAATGCATAAGTCTCGGTGGTGTCTATGTAGAGAAAGACTAATAATTGTGCTAAGTTTCGTTGCTCTAATCCTATGGGAAGTTGGACAGAGCGCATTATATATTACACGCCTCTCGTATATCGTTGATGTAACAATGAAATATGTTTAATTGATTTCCCGGGATGTGGTCAGAGCCCCTTAGGTTCCTATGAAATGTTGGTATACTCGGGGTTATGACCTTTACAAAGTAATTCTATGCCATCACTGTTTAATGACTTCATATGAGTGAACCGGCTCACTTTAGTTTAATAACATATGTAACGTGATTTAGGTATGCTGTGTTAGAAACGTTCAGCAATTGCTCTACTTGCCGCGTCTCAGAATGTGTTCCTTCTAATGTTTATATTACGGCTAAATTATCATGGGAAAGTTGAAGTCCCAGTAATTATGATTTCGCTGCAGATTATGTAGAAGCGACCGTATTTATTGTGATGTCCATGAAGGCTGCTTCCGCACTGTTAGGGGGTCTATACTGTACACTTGTCAGGTCACTTTTCCTTACTAATCCTGCCAATAATTTAAATGTGCAATTTGCTATCGCTTAGAAGTGTTTATATACCCCCTAGAGACCCCCTAGATAATAATATTGTTTTTCTGAGTATTTTATAGTAAACGAAGAAAAAACGCCTAAAGACCCTAGTGTTTTGATATGATGTTTTGAATATAATAAACTAGTTCTGACCAAAGTTTCATTTCATTCGGACAAAACACTAACAAACGGGGCCTAATTAGAGTCGGGGCTGGTTATTTTTGGTCACCCTGTAATACTGAATAGATCGCGCATAACTTTTTGAAACGCCACGGTTAAAAATATTAATTAAATTATTACTTATAGAACAATGTGACTGAATTCGACAGTAAATAAGCCGAATCTGTCTTGTTAATCAAGGGAACAAATACGATAAACATTACAATAAAAATTCATCAACCTTAGTCACTAGAGAAGTCTCTGCGTCTGTTACGCTCATTACGTACAAAGACATGTTCTGGATCAATTTTCTTTTTGTTATCTGTAGTAATGCACGAAAAATACCTCACCAAAAACCAGTCGTTCTCAAATAAGAGCAAGTAATGAATCCAATCACCAATTTTCCTACTGAGAAAACAAGATAATTGAAATGGGTTCGCGCGATGAGGCAATGATAGCATAACTTGGTTGAAAGCACACAACGACGTGCATTCGGTTTCAAGTTGCCGACAGATAGGTAAATGTTTGTCAGAACTTGAATCTTCTGTCTAGAACTCATTTCAGAAAGATCTTAGAAAAGTATATTCTAAAGCTCGCGCCCTCAATAAATACTTAAGTGACGAATAGGAGTAAATTGGAAACTAATCGTCTAGTTAAACAAAAACGGCCTAATGATGCAATGTTATGGGTAGTAATTGCATATTTTCCTCAACTGTAATTAGGGGAGTGATTGAACTAATAGATCACTGGAAGCAATTATGAAGTTAGTATTTCTGATATGAAATACTGTCGTATCTACTGTATCCGAATCCTCGTAAATATAAAGAGATATAAGTTTTAATATAAAATGTCACGAAATCTGAGTAATATCGCCATCTTTATTCGATAAATATATGATATTCATTTGCAAACTAATCTTAATAAAAGAAAGTAATAACTCAGAATATTGGATACTCGCGTCTTTCTCTCTCCCTCACTCTCTTACTCTGCCTGTTTCTCTCTCTATCTATCTATCTATCTATCTATATATATATATATATACACACATATATACACACATATATATACACACACACGCACAGACATATATATATATATATATGTGTGTGTGTGTGGGTGTGTGTGTGTGTGTGTGCATGTGCGATGATAATAATGGAAATAGTCTTCCGACAAAATACTGAAATAAAAAGGAAAAAACCGTGTTATGTGTTCATAAAGGTTTCGTTTTTATTTCTAAATAAAGGCGAAACTTTGACATTTTATATCTCTCTCCCTTTCTCTCTATTTCTCTCTCTCTCTCTCTCTCTCTATATATATATATATATATATCTATATATATATATATAGAGAGAGAGATAGAGAGAAAGGGAAACGGTTCCCCAGTTCGATACTAAACACCTGATGAAGGCCGGAAGGCAAAACGGCCGAAACGTTGTGACGACAACAACCAAGATGAGGAAGTCAGTCCGACAATCTCAATCAATATATATATATATATACATATATATATATATATATATATATATATATATATATATATATATATATATATATAAAGCTGAACGTCTGTGTGTGTTTCTGGCCATAAATAGGCTCGTATATGGTTGACTATTATATATTATACTATAAATACTCTCTCTCTCTCTATATATATATATATATATATATAGAGAGAGAGAGAGAGAGAGAGAGACAGACAGACAGAGATAGTATTTATAATATAATATTATATATATATATATATATATATATAGAGAGAGAGAGAGAGAGAGAGAGAGGGTAGTTACATTATAATATATAATAGTCAACCATATAGGAGCCTATTCATAGCCAGACACACACACAGACGTTCAACATATATATATATATATATATATATATATATATATATTGATTGATTGATTGATTGATTGATTGAGATTGTTTGACTGACTAGCAGGGACACCCAGCGTTCGCTAGGACTGAATGATGATCGAATCCTTCGCACTCCTATATTCAAATTGTCATCGAAATATGTGAAATCTCCCAGGAGGCAGCTTTACATGCTTCAACGCAGTAACTTTGTCCAAAATATATTTTATTCTACATTGCTCTCTTGATAAAATACTGTTTCTTTTATGAATTTATCTCATATGAACTTCCTTCCAGTTAACGCAAAAATATATTTACGTTCCTAGTTTGAACCTACAGACCACGTCACGCACAAATAAAATAAAACACACGCTATCCATATACCCACTTAAGAATGTGTTCACGCATGATAGATAAATTAAAATAACAGCTTCATTAACCGATCATCGGATATTATTGGAGGTAAACTGAGACAAAACTAAAATCACTCCCAGACTTAGACACTAAAGTTCAGTAAATTCCAAAGAAAATCTGTTCAGCGGTTTCGGAGTCTATAAGGAACGAACTCACACACACAGTCAACGTTGCATATATATATATATATATATATATATATATATATATATATATATATATACAATGGAAAATAAATATATTAAAACTGGAAATACATTTTACAATTTTCATCTATATTTCGACAGAATACTCCAAAAAATATTTTCAAAGTCCTTATTCTGCGGAATTCTATAGAATTAAACTTTTGCCATTCTTCTCAAATTAGGAGAGCAATAGATCAGCAAATTATATTTTTTGCAGGGCCAAAACAATTTGCTGATTGTCGCATACGATAAAACAACAATCTATGATATTAAGTCAGATATTTAAAAAAAAAATACTGTTCATGACAGTTACAAATATATCTATCTAGATATCTATAAAGTGAAGGTGTCTGTGTGTCTTTGTCTGTACATTTTTCTTCGCAATAATCTGTTAATTTTTAGTCTACATACTCGAAATTTGATAAACCGGGTACTGATATTTGGGAAAATCTATGTGATCGGTTTTCGGCCAGAAATTTGCCTTTTAAGGGGTCAAAATTCAACGATTTGGCCTTTCAGAACTCTACCAAACTCCTCCGACAATTTTCGGTATAAACAATTGAAATTTTAGATATATGTTCCTTGGATATCAATCTAACTTAATAACTTAATTTGAGCCCAAAACAATAAATTTTAAGGGGTCATAATAGGGGCCAAAGTTTAAAAAAATGATCGTTTTTATTTTAGCTCAGCATACACCTCCAAACATTCTGGCAACGCCGGGCACACATGCTAGTATATCTATAAAAGTGAACGTGTCTGTGTGTCTGTGTGTGTGTGTCTATGTACCTTTCCCTACGAAATATCTCTTCCAATTTTTAGTCTAGAGACTCGAAATTTGATATACAGGGTACTGAGATTTGGGAAAATCGATATGATCGTTTTTTTTTGCCAGAAATTTGGCGATTAAGGGTCAAAATTCAACGATTTGTACCTTAGAGAACTCTACCAAACTCCTCCGATCATTTTGGGTTTACGCACTTGAACTTTTATATATAGGTTTCTTGTACATGGATTTAACTTAATAACTTAATTTGATTCCAAAACAATGCATTTTAAGGGGTCATAATAGGGGTAAAAGATTTTAAATAAAATGGCCTCTGCAGTCTCTTCCACATTACTCCGACGATTTCTGGTCTAACAATTTGAAACTTTACATAAAGGGTATTCTGAAATAGGGCAAGTCTTGAATGTCTGCCGTAAAATTTCAATAGACGCGATGGATTTTACCAAGATCAGTATCGTTTTTTTAAGTTCGACCTTTCATACAAAAAATATCGAAAAATTAGCTAAACACATTACTAACTTCCCCTTCAACTAGGCACTTTTCTAGAGGGCGGGGGCACTTTTTTCGGGGATATTTTTTGAAGTTATCTCCTCCTTTAGATTGTCTAGGCTTAATTTTGAAAAATGTCGCTTCCGGTTTGGGGGTGGTCATAACAGCATACACGTTAAGTTTTAACCCGCTCTTTTTCTGCTTTGCGGGTTCGAGTCTGCCTTCCTACTACCACTTTTTTTTTGCTCATCATACACATCCAAACACCCTGGCAACGCCGGAAACCCATGCTAGTATACAATAAAAATTGAAAATGTGGGAAAAGAAAAACAAATTGAGAATAACATTTTAGCGTGGATAATGACTCTGTCATTGAAATCTGAGAGCCGAGAGAAAATTCCTTAAAGAAACAAATAGCCTGAATAATAAGTCAAATTGTTTAAAGTTCAAAGTGCGAATAATAGGTTTGGAAATATATCTGTCAGTTTTACTTAGGTTCATAAAAGAGGATTATCTTGTAGTGTGTGATACGTTAGCATTGACGCAAAAATTGTTATTCAATGAAGGAATATAAAGAAAGGCACGGTAAACCAACAAACCACCGCTTCTATTGTTGGCTAGATGGGGAATGGCTAATTCAGACATTGATAATTGAAATTTAGTTCAGGTGGTTGTGTTTTTTTTTTGTTATAATTATTCCATTTTAATTTTTATTTTATTTAAAGATTATAACCATTTTACCATTCTTCCAGCTCTGTTTTTAAGTTACATTATATATATATATATATATATATATATATATATATATATATATATATATATATATATATTTCTCTTTCGGTGGAGGAGAAATCCTTCACGACTGTGACAATTTTTATTTTTGTACTTTTCTCCACGTTAAAAAACGACCCTGGTGTCTAACTCTGTCCAGTGAGGAGGCATAGTAAATAGGTACATTATATATATATATATATATATATATATATATATATATATATATATATATTTAAATATATATATATATATATACACAAACACAAACCCACATATATAAATGCATATATATATATATATATATATATATATATATATATATATATATATATGCTTTTCCTAATTGTGACTTAATTTATTACGTATAATAAACTGTTTTGCTAATAGAGTATATTCTATACTCGATTTCAGTAGTAGGAAAATGTATTGTGGGCGTACGCAATATAGGAGCAATCGTACTATATACACCCCTCTATAATTTATATGTCCTCCTACGAAGATGAATGCAATTCTTATTGTCGTCAGTTATACTTACTTTTATCCTGCATTTCAATATCTCCACGCATTATGGATTTGATATTCTGCTCAACCTCTCTTAGCCGCGCCTTTGTAATGTTGTCAACATATGCATCGCACTTGATGCAATGTCTTTAGTCATTACAATATTTTTAACGGAATCGTCCATTCTACTATTAAAGCCAAAGTAATACTGATAAAAGTTATTAAAAGAACCGGAATGATTTTATCACGTCAGGACAATTTCACTATTCGGAATACTAACCATTACACAACTTCTATTTGCACATTGACCTAAATATTTGCGTCTTTCAATAGCAAAGCGGTTGTCGTTTCTTTCCAATCACCTGAAACTTTGATCCTTCTCATCGCTTACACGCTATGCCCAGTGAATACTTTCTTTCATTCTCCTTCAATCTGTCAAGCCTGCACAAAAGACGATCTGGTGTCGGCGTTTCTCGCAAATGCATTGTGATGGTCGTTCCATAGTCACCTAGGAAACAAACTCGCTTGTCAAATTATCAGAGGAGGATGTCAATATAAGAACAATACGACGATGTCTGATTCGCAGATTGCAAATAACATAGACAATACGGAGTTTGATCATGACACAAGACAAACGCAAAATCTTCAGATGATAACAGAACGAGAGAAAATGATATTATATACGCATGGCTTAGTTGTTATATGACATCTGGCGCAAGTAAATTAAATGAGTAGGCTAACTACGCACCTTTTTAAATACTCATACTAACACACACATATGTGCACATATTTATATATATATACATATATATATACATACATGCGTATATATACATATATATGCTGAAACAAATTCGTATATATAGGTATGTATTTACACATATGTGTATATTATATATGTATACATAATATATACATATATATATACATATATATAGCTATATGAGTATGTATATATATAAATATATCTATATCTATCTATCCATATATATATATATGTGTGTATATATATATATATATATATATATATACATCTTTTGTGTGTGTCTATATGCACATACGAAAAAGAAAATTGAAGTATGTCCCTATAATTAAAATACATCTTACTATTATTTCTTGAGAACTCTTTATAAACTCGATAGAGCCACGAGTTTTTGTCTCCTGAATACTTTTTACATTTATATATATATATATATATATATATATATATATATATATATATATACATATATATATATATATATATATATTAAGTAAGATGATTCATAATTTATGATTAAAATTCAAATTCAAATTAAATTTCATAAGGAAAAACAAACAAAATGAAGAAATTTTACGAGCGTTTCGAAAATGGTATTTTATTGTGATCGACATTAAGTCTTGCACAGTGATTTTATTATATAGTTTTTGAAAACAAGGTCTCCTCCTCTTTAATTGTAATTATAAAGTATCCTCATCTCACTTAATATTAAAATATCTTTAAGATATACATGCCTATTGAGCTTATTATATACCTACATTACAACAAGCACTGTTTTTCTTTCTTTCATTTTTATTGTATTATTGAATGCATTAATACATTAAAATATACTCTGCTCTAAAGATCCTTGTGCTATTCCCTAAAGTATATATATATATATATATATATATATATATATATATATATATATATATATATAAAGCTGAACGTCTGTGTGTGTGTGTGTGTGTGTGTGTGTGTGTGTGTCTGGTCACGAATAGGCTCCTATATGGTTGACTATTTTAAAAAACAGATTACATATTACGATAGAATTTTCTTACTTAGAATAAGTAAATTTTTTCGAAATATAAATAATACTCACAGGCACATGTCTCAGCTTCTTTTCTTTTTGTTACGTCATTTTCTATGTAATTAAACGTTGTGTTTCATACCGGACTAAGCCGGGTAGATCTTGAAGTGTTATATATAACTAGAAAATATCCGTTCAAGGACAGATTAGAATAACTGTCTGAACAAAACTCCGATAAATAATATATTACCTTTTATGAAAAATAATATTTTAATGCGATTAACCCTTCTTAAAAAATTCGTATTTCAGTTTTTATCTAAATGAGAAAAAAAAAACATTCGAATACTAGAAAGCTTTAAGATCCAAGCTTTAAATGAAACCTTTAGAAGCGCAAGCATAACATGTTTTACGAATGAATAAACTTTCAGAAAAATTTATTTAATGTGTGTCTGATTAGTTCAAACATAAAGCTAATCTGAAATACTTGAATATTTACATATTTTAAAGCAGTTAAAGAATATTGGTGTATTGATGTAAAATATCTAGGACTAAGCTGTTACGAAATTAGAGTTATCTGATTTTTTTACAACTTCATTGTACCCCCTGCTCTACACATTTTCACAAAAATTAGAATTAAACAAATATAGACTACATTACGATTACGATCAATTATGTTTCACATCTTAAACAAATAACGATTGGTGCATTTGATTCAGGAGTGATCTAAGCGCACACACATAACGCATCTAAGACCAAACTCCTATCATTACATCATAAACGCTCTGATCCCCATCAGGCACCAATTGAAATGGATTGCTTTCGTATGGGGGAGGCCCCATCTTTTGATAAGCTTCTGGGTTAGACCTTTACTCCTGATCTGAAATAGAACACATCCATCAAGTCTGTGGCAAGGTCGAAAATGGTGGGATCCTTCTACCGCTCCAGCAGATATCTCACTTCTGATGCAATTCTCTATCTATATAAAAGCCAATCACGTCCACGGATGGAGTACTGCTTCTACATCTGGGTCGGAGCTGCTTAAAACAGCCTATCCTGCCTTGACAGAATACAAAATAGACTTCATGGCTTGGTGGGGGGGCACCCTTTTCTCTTCCCAGCAACCTCTCTCCCACAGAAGAGACGTTGCTAGTCTGTCTTTGTTTTATCGTTATTTCCATGGCAGGTGCTCGTCTGAGCTCAATTATCTGCCCCCCACCTTCGCCAATGTTTCACGAAAAACACCCGACTAGCTGAAACCACTGTCAGTAATTTTCCCCACTCTTCATCTGTGCCTAAATCAAAACGTAGATTCCATGAACAGACCTTCTTTCTTAGAACTGCACGCCTGTGGAACTTTCTGCCGCTTGCCTTTTTCCCTCCCGACTTCAAGTTGGATGTCTTCATGTCCAACGCAAACAAATTCCTGATGAACCGCCATCTTAAGTAATGACACTTTCTCAAATCTATAACTACGATACTATCCCATTGATTACTGTACGCACAATAACCCTTATCCCCGAGTTGCTTCTGGGCCTTGATAAGTGCTGACCTCCATGTAAAAAAATACATATATAATGATTAGTGATTCTAAAAACTCTCATATAAACGTGAGTAAATTCATATTTAAATATTAGTTGATTGTTGATTTTTGCTTGGTAACTAAAAAATTTAATAGATTGACAATGAACCGGACATAATTCTGACAGGTGATTGGATAAGAACGCTTAGATGAAAGGATAATTTTCTTTTAAAATGACTATTTCATCGAAAAGATCTGAAGATGACGTGATAAGAGCGGCAAGATTTGAAGAGAAAATCATCGAAATAAACGTTCGATCGATCAATCGATAATGTCAGCGTCGCTCTCAATCGATATAGAAAGATAAAAAAGCAGCAAAACACATTTCTTTATTTCTTTTGCAATGAAGGAAAGGCTTATATATATTATATATGTATATATATATATATATTATATATATACATATGTATATATATAAATATATATATATATATACACATATGCATATATGGTAAAAGCGGCAATTAGTAAAAACCCGAAGAGAGTGCTCAATACTATTGCAGCAAATATGTACGGAGAACCTATATGGTCTGACCAGGCTGTTGGATCGTAAACATGGTCCAACGTCCGAAACATATATATATATATATATATATATATATATATATATATATATATATATATATAACCAAATAGATAAAACGGTAATAAAAAAAATTATATATATATATATATATATATATATATATATATATATGTATATATGTATGTATGCATGTATTAGCAGAGAATCTCGACATTGCTCGCTATTGAATCGGGATCAACAGCCCTTCCACAATTAAAATATTTATGGTCTGCGAAATCGATCAAATAGTCAATTTGTTCATGAAATCGAGGTGTATTGGCTGCGCTAGTCGAGGACTCATCATGGTATACTGTCCGGAAGCTTTATGTTATTTCCCCCTGCAATTAGGTAGTGAATAATACCTAGTAGTGAACAACACACTGTGGAGGACATACTGCTTATTTTATAAAATTATTTCAGCATAATGACTTGAATTAGGATTTAAAATACAAAAGTCAAATATCATAGTTCAACTGTGCTCTTAACAGAAACATTAATTTCGAGCATGTAGTGTTTCCATAAAAAAATACATCTTATGTTTATTTTAGACGGCGTGACACTTTGCTTTTGTTTAAATGTACGTGGGATATAATTGCTGGATTTTTTATATTAGTCAAATTAGGCCTGTTAAATATATATATATATATATATATATATATATATATATATATATATATATATATATATTTGTGTGTGGGTGGGTATGTGTGTGTATATATATATATATATATATATATATATATATATATATAAGCATGTATATGAATTATTATCATAACTTGAAATACCGTTCTAAATCTATTAGATATAGGTATTTCCACATTAAAACCATTGCCCTTAACTTACAAACAATCTATAATTTATGATTACTCATTCGCCGCAATTAATTTGCTTCAATCTTGTGATTCTTGCTGATAATTACAGTGTAAATCCTTTTCTTCCTTAATTGTTGCACCACTTCAACGTCATTTTGTCAAGGTCATTGTGCATCGCCTTTTCTCTTCTAAAAATAATTTTCTGTTTTTTTAATCGTATTTAGAAAGTCGCCCTCGGCAGGAGCGTCTTGGAATCTTTCCATTTCTTAATTCTACGCCTAATTAATCTTTCTTTTCATAATAATATATTGAACTCACTCTTTTTTCCTTGTCCTAATTTTTTAAATTATTTCACGGAATTTTGCCTTTTGGATGATATGAAAATATCTGCTTCTTATACCGACCATTTACAAACTATTCTAGGATTTTACCGTTATTGGATAATGTACATTTTACCCGACCCTATATTAGTGTAAAGTCATTTTTCCTCTTTTCTCCCATTTCATCTACGTCACTATTTTTAAACCTTACCAAGTAAGCTATATGGAGTACTTGTAGTTTCATTAAGTACATTGCAAGCAAAATCCGATTCCACATTTTGCTAATTCCTATTCATACCCTCTTCTGAGAAGTAAAGTATTTTTTTGAAACCCGGCGGATTAAGGACAATCCACTTAATTTGTGTTCCATTTTTGAAAATTAAATATGGTTTTAACACTTCTAACAGTGTTTTAAACATATATTAATTCTTTGTTCACACACACACACACACACACACACACATATATATATGAGCATTTTTTTTATTTTGTAATATACCTTTTTGTTATTTATTCTCTCGCTATCTAATACATATAATAAATAACAAAAAGTTATATTACGAAATTCTTGAGGTTGACCATCTTACAATTTAATTCTTTAATCTAGTTCTTGACAGTATCTGTTTCGTAGCGCAAAAGCAATCACTTAATTATGATATCAATCTTTTTGCGATACTGTCAAGAATTGTATAAGTCAACTTAATTAAAGGATAAATTATAAGATGATCAACATCACGAATTGTGGAATATAACTTTTTATCATTTATTCTCCATATTGGTCTGTAATCATATTGAGCATCTTAAATAAGGATTGATATGTATTATAAGAAAATATATTTCTACACAAATATATATAAATATGCAAGAGACTCATTCATGCAGCAGAGATGAACTATAATGAACTGTAGAAATATAACGAGAGAAAGGACACGAATTGTAGTACGCCATCTTGACGGTATGTGCTAAAATTGTTACATTTTGTATGATGCTTTTTTTATTTTTATAATTTACCCTTTTTGTCTGTTTCCGTGTGCTGCGTAGTGACTATTATGGCCCACAACAAATTGGCGACGAGAGATGGTAATTTACAAAGAGCCTATGTACAAATACTTTGCGACCGGAGATTCAAGCACAGACATTTAAATCTTAAATACCGCAGTGTTCCACTTCAACTTTCATCGTCTAACGTTCGAATTTCGAACGGTGTTTCCGACCAATAAATGAAATCTAAAAAAAAAAAAAAAGAATTGTGGCCAAATCTGGACAGGAGTTGCCCGACGCAGATATCCTCTTCGAACAGAGTTCAAATCAGGCTTCGTAAACCAATAGACGATGGTTATTTTCTTCTCTGCAGGTTCAGTCATATAGAAGAGACGTTGCGAGCCGGGCGCTGCTTTATCACTATTTCCATAGCAACTGTTCGAGTGAGTTCCGATTTATGGTCTACCCTACGCCAATCCTTCACAAAACCACTCGTCTAACCAAAATCTCTATCAATAAATTCTCCCACACTATCGTTTCCTAAATCTTAACATAGATTTCACGAACAAAGCTTCTTCCCTAAAACAGCCCACCCGTGGAAATATGTTTAACTGGTATGCTTTCCACGTCACTATTATATATCATCTTCCAGTCCAAGGCAAACATCTTCTTGTTCAGCAGTTCTTGTAAATTCTCTAGTTATACCAAATTCCTTCTACAAACAACGAGTACGCAACTGTACAAATGACTATGATACACACATTAACTTTCAGCATCTAGTTGCATCTGGGCCTCCATATGTAGTGACGGATCTGTAAAAAAAGTTGCAACTAACTGGAGGAAAGGAATTAGATATAATTACACAACAACCCTATCAGATTACGGATATAACACACAGTCTTTCAAGTAACGCCAAAAAAAGCAATTTGTTAGACAACAAAAACTTTCACAATCTTTACGTGAACATATTCCCATTTACAAATAAGAGAATAAAACGGCGAGTACGTTTTTATCCAAATTAAATAATTTTTCTGCTCTCAAATGGTGGATGTAATCTCGAATTTTTTTTTCAGCTGTATTTAGTCGAACTTGGGAATGTTTCGGTCAAACTCTGAAACTTGGACGGAATTACCAACGAAATCCTTTATTTACTTCACGGGGGTAGCTTGTTCCTGTTCATTCGAACAGACCTCGTGATTTAATATCTATTATACCATTCGACACCTACTTATATAGCACATTTTGTCTATGAAAGCTTACGTTTGAATTCTCGCCTCAGCTTCTAATAATTGCCGTACCGTTATTCTGATATGTGTTTATATAAACCTAGTTGAAATGCATACCAGTTCACATAATGTCTACTTATTGGTTTAGGGTCCCAATATTTCAAAATATTGCAACCTATCACTCAAGGTTTCGCCATGCACTATCTACATGTCTTCAATCGGCTCTGATGAGCACATAGCGACATAACAAGGTGTTAGAAATATAGCATCAGTTTCTTGAAAACACAATGGGAGTAAAAAAAAAAAACAGCAGTCCAGACACCTATAATTCAGTTTCACAAATAAGGTGAATAATTTGTGGGAAAGCAACAACCTCCCAATTTGAAACTGCTGAATGGAGTAAATAACTGGAAACTGTTAGTGGATCTTTAGAATTTATACACTTTATAGTCCCTATCATCAAAACAGAAAAGATGGCTAACATTGTAGCATAGTACGATCAAAACTCGTTTCTTCTTCATATAATTGACCGTAATTTAGAAGTGAATCAGGAAAGAGGCACGCGAACGAAAAAAAACAGATATCAGCAAATGTGTGTGTAATGCTTGTCAAATGCGTGCAAATAGTTCGAACATACCCTTGGATTTCTATTGGGATTAATAATCGTGATTTTCTTGGGCACTCATCCATCTAGTTCCTTACAAAAAATAAAACCTACAGGTTAAAATCCGAAAGTTTCCTCGTATCGTCTTAAGAAATAAGCTCACTATGCATAAAACTGGATATATTATTTCTGCCTGGTTGTTTTCATTATCATTTTTCTAAAAAGTCTGCCTGATAGCAAAAGTTTGGTTTTGCCATGAGTTGCAATACTGCTTTCAGATACTAGAACTGTGTTAGCACCATGGTTGGCGAGTGATTAAAACAAAGTGTTTCCCGTGTTTTAACATGTTGTCTGATGAAACGAAGAAGGGTTGAGTTTAAAATAATATTGCTTGCATTAAAAACTCAGATGTACATTTAAAGCTTATTTTCTATGCGTTCAAATACACATAGAGCCGGCTCTGTTATCAATCGCGCAAGTTTCGAATAAATATTCCCTCCATTTAGCTTATGCTATTCTATATCAGGAAGAGAATTTAATGCGTGCCTCATTGGATGCTGATTAACCCACAAGATTTGCTCTACGAATAGCACTAAAGATGATTACTATTTTCACTTGAACGCCTATTTTATCTATCTTTTTTACCAATCATCAGACCAAATCGTCATGAAGATAATTTCATATATTAAACCCCTGCCCATAATAATATGAGATGCGTGCGTATTATAAGTAACCTTTTAACACCAATTTCAACTAAAATATGGAAGATTATTATCACAAGCAATACCAGGAGAACTTTAATTGACTTCTAGAAGATTTAATAAGAGCGCCATTAGCTTGGCAATATAAGGCAATTTTTGACTGTATTTTTTTGGTTTTTTATCGCTCATCAAATGGTATAGGCATATAGTATATACAAGATTATGTAAGAAAATAGTTGTATAATATGATGGTTAATGATTTTATCTTTAAGGTAAAGATATCTATTCGGACTAAATCCAGTAACTGTAATCCTGTAATACATACAAGATTGGATAATGAATACTTTTCTCTGAAGGAACTATTTCATAATCTAGTATGAACGAGCTCGAAATACGGATGTTCATAAGATGAGAAATTGCCGACGTCTCATTAATTAAACACTTTCTATTAAATTAAAATCTAAAATACGGAATAATGTTATCTGTAAATTGTAATAAAATATGTATTTAAAGACTCTACCATATAATAAAATAATTAAATTTAATGCAATCTGTCGTTTAAAATATGTTTTAATATCTTGCTGAATAAATCGGGAAATTATATTAAACATGTGTCCGAATATCGCTATAATATCATCCCGGTCGATGTGTCATTCACGGTACGATTAAGATTTGATGGCTGTGTTTATTTACCATCCTGGAATATGATTGCCCTTGTTTAGTTGTTTTTGTTTTACAACATATCAACTCTTTTCGGGTAAATAACCCGATTAAATAAATGCCGAATCCTAAGATTTTGAAGAAATTTTTTTTTAATAGAATATATTTTTGTTTCCAAGTCGGTTTCTATTTAACCCATAGTTGGGACCCTAACAGGTACTACCACTCCGAGTCATAGTGGACCTGGGAGGAATGACGATTAAAGGGTGGCTCTACACTCCGCAAGGTCATATCCAGAACCTGCAAATCCAACCTTTTTGGTCTTATAAATCCACGTTATACCGAATGGTATATATATATATATATATATATATATATATATATATATATATATATATATATATATATATATTTTATTTGGAATTATTGAGATGAGTATTATTTATTAATTTATTAATTACGGACTATAACCCTCATCTTTCTTAGTTGTTGGTTCCCCAGGTTCGTCAGGTGGTAACCTCGACGGGATAGGGACTCCGAATCTCCTAACTGCATCCCTAGCAATTACTGCCTTCCATAGCTGTTGTCGTCTCAACACGTTTTGGACCAACTAGGCCTCTGGCCAGCTTTTGGTTAGAATTGAAACCGCTACCTTAAGACAATGCTCATCTGGAACCGTAGAGATTCAACCTCTCTATCCACTGCGCCACGGGCCCCGAAGGGCTGTCCTTGTTAATCTCATAAATGTTTGTGAAATGTCTACCTTGAATCGCTCAGATGCAGGAAACACATCCTATTTTAAGTACGACCCAAATGATTATGTAGCTGCTCTTAACGTCAGTCAGTCTGTCACATTTTGTTAGTAAATACATGGGTTAAATGGACTCATCTTAAAAATAAACAAAAGCAAAACATGTTCCTGTTTCCAACCGAAGAAATCGAAATCAAAGGGAATTGCATTTCGATATCAATAAACACCGATCAATATTCCATTCATTTCATCATGTGGCTCATATTTTTCATGTTCAGTGTTCATTAGAAAAAAGAGATCATTGCAGTTAATATCGATCTCGATATTTATTTTTTACGGTGTTTTTAACCCACTTTATTGGTTCTTAAATATTGTAGCTCGATTCTGCCGTCCAAAAAATCTCACTTGCGACCGATCTCTCAAAGGAACTGCGTGTTTGCTGGAAAATAGAAATCGATTAACGAGGGGAAATAAAAAAAAATATATATAAAATTATGAACAGTAAAAAAAATGATATTAAAAAAATGATTCCTAAAAATTACCAAATGAAAATGCGCCAGAATACATTAACCTAGGAGTAAAAAAAGAAAGTGAGAAAAAAAAGGGATGCGGACAGGATGAAAAAGAGTATGTATATATATATATATATATATATATATATATATATATATATATATATATATATATATATATTGGTAAATGAATGAGAAAAGTCTATATTCCAAATTTTGTGATGTTGACCATCTTATGATTTATTCCTTTAATTCAGTTGACATTTACAATTCTGGACATAATCTGTTTCGCAGCGCAAAATCAATCACGTCATTACTGTATCAGTTAGTGAATATATTTGGCCTTAACTCATCCGAAAAAATAGTAACAATCAATCCGTCAAAAGAAATAAAATGCATTTTGACATGACTGAAATCCGAAAATTGAAAGAGAAGCGGTAAATACTTAATAATATGTTTCTTTTACGCCATTTTGCATTTTACGAAACAGATACTGTCAAGAATTGTACTCTTTTTCTTTTCCGACATCCTTTCTCTTATTCGAGGAGAAGTCCACGATTATTCAGGGATTGGTAGAATTTTTTCCTCGGTTGTGCTGTCAGTATTTTCCACATAGTGGGTAAGCACATGAATATAGTTATAAAAGGTGTTCAATATCCAGAGAATAGCTTCTCTTTGTATCCCTTCTGCCGAAATATCTGGTTAAGAGTTTGTTAGGTGATTATTTTTCAGGGGGGGGGGACGATTACATTTTCGTGTTTTCATTCGTTCTTTTATTTTTGAAATGCTTGTTGGGGTACAGATAGAATAATAATGAAAAACAACTCAATATTGTTAGTATAGCAGGTGTAGCGAAAACGAACTTCATGTCGACCCTGGAAACGCTGGGTATCCATGCTAGTATATATATATATTTATATATATATATATATGTATATATATATATGAGTGTATATATATATATATATATGGGTGTATATACATATATATATATATATATATATATATATATA
>NC_136508.1:57185249-57280249 GCF_053919585.1 Euprymna scolopes
ATTTATTACAATCAGAGCCTACATATACGAGGAAGAGAGAAAGCGACAGAGAGAAGATAGGAGTGAGACAAACAAGGAGAGAAAGCGAATTTTAAATACCAGTAATTTATGATGTAGAAGAGGGCGTATTGATGACAACTGTCGCGAATCCGACTGACTTCTATTTCTTGCATAGATATAAACATCTCGAAACCTTTACATGTAGTATCTTAGGCACTTCCCTACCTGCATTTCCGATCGGATGTCATACGAAATATTATTAAAATACGTATAAAAACGTTTTCGACCATTATTTCACTCAATATATCCATTGAGCCCCTCGCTTTACTCCCATACAACAGATTTTTATCAAACCGCTTCCTTCAGATTTTGGGTCTCCTTTTAAACTCCTACTATTCCTCCGTATCAGTTTTTTTTCTCAGCGGGCAACTCTCATCACCTCATTAGCGCATGAATACATTGATAAGAAAGGAAGTAAAAATAAGCCTCGCCGTTCGCGTAGTAAAAATAGGCCTAGAAAAGTACACTTGTAAGGAAGTTTGGGAGGGTTGAGCTGACTGCGACTTCTCAGGGCAAATCTGAAGGTATTCTTGTACAGAATAAGTGAAAATAAAGAAAGAATATATATATATATATATATATATATATATATATATATACATATGCAGTGGGTTGATATTGAATAGGGGCGATGCGCTGGTCGCTTATAGTAGTGAAATAGATGAGGGGGAAATCCTCTTCTTTAAGTGACGATCATTGTAAAGGAATACAATGGAGAGAAGCCCAGGAGCGTGTTCTTCCGACTACAGGAAGCAGACTCGGTTGGACATTCCAGTAACGCGCACACCTCGTTTTAAATACAAGGTGACTACATATTGATATGAAAGAAGCCAGGGATAAGGTAAGGTAAGGGTTTAGAATATATACAACATATATTCGGAAACGAAATAGATACGCTGAAGGAAACTAACTCAAGTGTATTAGAAAACGTACAGATACGACCGCACATTGTGCGCGTTCTGCGTATATTTGTATTATAGTTTACTAAGTATCTCCTATATATCTGTCTGTTTTCCCGTTTCTCTTTCGACAAAAGACTATTCTATTGAATTACATCTTTAAATGAATAGAATATTCGGCAGCCGTGTATAATTATTATCAAAGAATAAATTAAGCGACGCACAAAATACAAAAAAAAAAAAAACTTTTACTAAATGCGAGAAAATATAATTAGCAACCGATCTGTATAGTTTTAACTTTCTGTAAGTAGTCTAATGCCGTTGATTTTTTTCACGTCGGCTTAAGATTCGTAACATATGTATTGTTTGTCAGATATTGTAAATGTTTAAAATGGGCGATCATACTTTGTTGTTGTTTTGTCATTTCTTGAAGAATACTTTTAGAAACGGTAAATACATATTAAAAAAAAACGTTAACCTTACTTTAGTGCCAATGTTTTATTCCTCGAAAAAAAAAATAATTACCTTACCATATGCACGACTAGTACTACCATATTTCTGCAAGAAGATGGCTATGTTATATTTCTCTTAATTTATGTGTCTGTCTGCTCCAATTCTTCTAGAAAACTACTGGCCAATTTGGTTGAAATATCATCCCGACATTTATGACGATAAGGTTCACCTAACTATGTATTAGAGCATCCGTTCTATACACAGATAAGGATTCGTATGGGTAAATAGTGGTTTGTAAGCACATTACCATATTTTTTTACTTTGTTTCTCGGCAACGACTAGGCCGATTTGGTTAAAAGTTTGTATGACTCTTTATCATATGATGGAGTGATCTGATTATTATAATATCCGATCTAGTGACATTTAGAGATCAATAGGGATTTATTATTAATTAGTATTTATTAGAAATATAGTAATAAAAATATAGCTATCAATTTGGTATAAATTAATCATTATGGGTCAACGGGCAATAACTTTTTTTCGCATTTTAAAGGGCAAACTAGTTGGGTTATCTTATATTAGAAACTTTTGTCTTGTAGATAGCCACTCATCGAGAACCACTTTTTGTTCCTTTCTGAAAACACTATTTAACTGTTATGCATTAGGAACTTATGGAAACTCTATTGAAATGGCCCAAAATTCCTTTAAAAAATCCCATTCCTCAATTAAGCATTACAGTGCAATGAAACGTATATTCGAAAATTAGGTCTGAGAGAGTAGTGTATTTGATGCAGAAACGTGTAATGTAAACAGATAGAATACTGCTAAACTCCCTATATAGGATCCCTGCAATTATGACCCTCCTAAATATCTAACATAGAACGTGATTATTATATAACATAGTTAGATGAAAATAGGAAGTGCTTCTTTAATATTATTTAGCGAAAAAAGGTTCTATTACAAACTAACACGTGACAGAACAAAGTTAATGCAATTTAACGGTAAGCGAAATACGATGACAAACTAGCAGGACCGTGGAAATACCACAGTAGTTGAAAACATCAACACACATGGAAAAATGCCCGCGAATCCAAAAATATTAATTGGTTGCTGTGATAGCGGGAGTGACAGCGGCGGTGGTGGCGATGGTTCTGTTGATAGAAACGCTTAGGCAATGACACAATAGTGGCAATGGTGGTGGCAGTGGTGGCAATAGTAATAGTGTCGGTGCTGGCTGTGGTGATAGTGGCGGTGGTTGCGTATATATAAAGGGAGGTAATTCGTTTTCATTCATTAATATTTACGATGATGATGTGATACCGGACGTTTTTTGTTTGTTTGGGTTTTTTTACTAAAGAATCGGCACTTATGAAGGCACAATCGTCACTAGAAAATAAGAGTTAATAAATATACGTTGACATAAAACCGTGATGATTGATAATTGTTTTTTTTTTCTTTTTGTTAGCATCATTCATGATGATTGAAAATTTCTGGCGATCGTTTTCCTGATATCTTTCTATTAAGAATAATTATCGGGTACTTATGGGAGAAACAACGTTAAGGTTGCCCGTGTTTAATAATGAAAGTATTTTGTGGAACTAACTATATTTGAGCTCGGTACACCAAGGTTGTCAGACAGCATCGTTAAACGCTAATACACCATCATCTCTCTAATAAGGACCTGGATCTTTGGAAAAAAAAAACTAATTATTTCAGAATACGACTCAAGAAGAACACATTAAATTTAAAGACAAGCATGTCGTAGTCAGCTGGAAAGCAAATTGTGTTCTACAGACACGTATATATTGGTAAGAATATTTGTTTATGGACGTTTTGTATAGTTTTATCCACACGGAGAGAAAGAATTGAAATCATAGAATGCGGTTTTTACTAGACGACTTTATTAGTCAATATTTTTCAAAGAGGGCCGACCACAGATTGAAACTGAGTCGAGCACATTCGATTAAAGTAAGGAGAGAGCAATTTTAAGATTACACTGGTAAATAGTAGCAATATAACTGCTGTGAGAATATAGTAAATACTAGAATAGAAAATCAGCCACTGGATTAAGAAGTCGGTTTTGTACAGACATGAAATCCAAACCAACGACATTAATCCTTGGCGGGTAGATCTGGCTTTCTCCGAAGAGGGGCGTGTCTAGGAAATATCACACTCATATCCTGCATATGCCGTTTAGATTATATGATGACGTATTTTTTGTGCTTTTGTGTTT
Organism: Euprymna scolopes; assembly: GCF_053919585.1. Lineage (NCBI taxonomy): Eukaryota > Metazoa > Mollusca > Cephalopoda > Sepiida > Sepiolidae > Euprymna > Euprymna scolopes. Next base: position 57,188,895 of record NC_136508.1, read on the forward strand.
TGTTTTTTTTTGCTTTTGTTTTTGTTCGTTTATTTATTTATTTTTTCAAATTTTTGCATTGAAGTGTCGATATCCTTCTGCTCACAGCGTCTGGAATTCACAAATGGTCACATCTAGTATTGATAAATCTCAACCGTGCTTACTTCTGTGATCTAACGGGAACCGGTGTGTCAACCGGATTATGCCGGATATACAAGGATATAGTCACGGCAGGCTAACTAAAATGCCATTTTTTTAATTAAAATAAATTAAACGACCTTATAAATACGGACAATAAAATGTTGTTCATAACCAGAGAAAGTACAAACTTGGCAGACAATAAAAAATGATGTTTTAACTTTTACGTTAGAGACACACAAATATTATATTTTCAACATAAGAGTGGTAAACCAAAGAAATGTTGTTTTAAACTGAGGCATGGCAGACAAAACTAAAATCTATTCTGCACTAAACTTGATAGGTCAAACCTGTGATTGACCAAAAAATTAGATTGTATAACTGAGTGTGGCAAAAATTACTATATACTAGCCGCCTTCCCGGCGTTTCCCGGTCTCAATATACGCATAAATATGTTATTTAATACATGCAGAATACGTACTTGTTACTAAATAGACAATTATCTGTCGACTATTACATTAAACCTATGTATAAACTTTGTTTCCTGGAAACAAATGGCGCAATTCGGCTGTTTTGCTGTTGTTTATTTTTGCATGGATTTTTGTTATGATAAGTTGCATTCAGTCAAGTATTACGATTTACGTTTAATGCAAAGTTAAGGGTTAAAAGGATCGATAGGGATTATGATTTAATGAAAAACTGAGCAAAATTATGCTGCAGTGTGACCCACTTAAATGTAACTATGCCTCTCTAATCTTTCTCTAATCAGTTTTTCCGATTAAGCGGGCCACTTAAAAGTAATCCGATCTCTCTAATCTTTCTCTTAGCGACCAACTGACACCACAAAACAAAATGCAATTCTTTCTCCAATAAGATGGTGCTATATTCCACACATTACACGTATCACAGATCACTGAGACGAGTAAATGACATGTTTACGAAAGGAAGAGGAATAAGCAAATGGTTATGGGCTCCACGTTCACCGGACTTGTCATCAAGTGATTATTATCTTTGGGGAACTTTAAAGCAAAAAAGTTTGTACAAATACTCCTCAGTATCTAGACCAACTAGAGGAGAACATTACCAACACTATCATTAGAAACAGCAGAGAAGATCTACAGGCAGTATCTTCAAACGTTGTTAAACTGCCCATAAATTCACAGATGTTTACGGGGAGAACTCCCAGCATATTTTATAACACTAAACGACATTTAAGCAAAGCTACATGTTAAATTATCAATGAAAGAATGTTCTTCCTCTCTACTACATTTTCTAATTGGCCCTGTCGGTGGGGCATTAGAATACGCCGACTGCCCCCTGCAGAGGGTAAAAGTCCCTCAATGGGGGTCCTGGATATGACCATAAGCTATATCCAGTGGTGAGGCCCCAGCTTGTGGGCTTTGGGGAGTGTGGAGCAACCCTTTAATTACCATTGCTCCCAGGTCCACTCTGACCCGGAGTGGTAGTACCTGTTAGGGTCCCAACTATGGGTTAAATAGAAACCGACGTGAAAACAGCAAATATATTCTATTAAAAAAATTTTCTTCAAAATCTTTGGATCCGGCATTAAATAACCTGAAAACGGTTGATATGCCGTAAAACAAAAACAACCAACCAACCAACAACATTTTCTAAGATACTTTTTGTGGACAACCCTGTATATTAAACGAGTAATTTTACATCAACTACGTATTCTAAGACGTAGGCTAGAACTTTTTCCTTTTTTTTTTTTAAATTAAACATCTAGTCTTTAACAAGATTCATATATTTAACAGGCTATTTTCAATGATTAATTTTCGATTTCTAAAATAAGTGCGACACACAAATCGACCTGCTCAAACAAAGCCAGCCATGGTGTTACCAGGTCGTATCTAAAAGTAGATGGAGTAAAAATGGAGATTTATAAGAATCAGTAAAACGTATTAAAGATAGTTGCCAGTGAACAATTTTTGTAGAGGTTCGGAAGGACATAAAGAAACAAAAATAGTAATAAAAAAGAATCTATGAGATATTTCTCGATGCATTGCTGCTATTGTATGCCCGATGGCAATCGCAGGAACCTATGGAAATATCGAAGAAACACTAAGACATCTTTTATACGCATGAAATAAGTTATCATTGAAATATTCCAAGTCTGTATCCTTTAATACAGATAGAATATCCGTCCATTTGTAGGATTTTTTTCTCTTATTTAAATAGATATATCGGAGTAAATGCAACTTACCCTCCAGTATTAAATGTTGCGTATATATATATATATATATATATATATATATATATATATATATATATATTTATGATTAAATTTTTTTGGAAAAAGAAACCCAGCAGAGTGCTCAATTAAAAGGAAAATCCGAAATATAACACCGTTTTATATTTTGTGTAGAGACAAGTCATTGGTACCGTCGGTTTAAAGCCCGATAGTTAGGACCGTTTAAGATATCCTTATCAAACTCTTTTCAGCGATTATCGAAGAGACGAATATTGGCTGAAGAGAGTTTAAAAGGGTATCTTATATGGTCCTAACTATCGGGCTTTAAACCGACGGTACCAATGTCTCATTTAACAACTTTCTGTGCAATATATATATATATATATATATATATATATATATATATATATATATATATATATATATATATATGCGTGGTAATATATACATATATATTTATAAAAAAATATAATTATAATAATTATTTCAACGCCTTTAAGTACTCGGTTCTTATTGCTGAGCACTTTAAGGTTGAAATGGACATCGGTCACTTAAGCCTGCATGCACAGATCATGATGTTATAATTATTATATCAGTCCGGATGTTACAAATATTTTTTTAAGTTTCAACGATATTTCTGGCTGTTTACGTTGACCGTGGGTTTGTTCTTTTCTAATGGTCTCAAAGATTACTACATGATCGGATTTTATTCTGCCGACCGTCAGTAATCCTGCTCTGCTGCTTCCCGAAAGGATGAACCACTAGTGTATGTAGGTATTTAGAATAATATTATTATTGTAGTAATAATAATATATATTTTGTAGCTGTAGTAGCAGTAGTAGTAGTAGCACTAGTAGTAGTAGTAATAGTAGCAATTATAATAATAACGATAGTATATATCTATGCTATAAAGCTGAATGTATGTTTGTGTGTTTGGTCATGAATAGACTCCTATATTGTTTACTATTTAAAAAAAAAAGAACTGATAAGATATAATGATAGAAGATGTATCGAGACACAGGAAGGTATATGTTTGATCTGGCAGAACGGTGGTTCATTAAAAAAATTGTGGGGTTTGCATTCGCGCCTGGTCCACAAAGTATGGAAATAAAAAAATTTAAAAAAAAAACGTTTACAAGTGTTTTTTTATGTAGATGTACATAAGAATACTTTGATAAGTATGTTTTAACTTAAATAAAGATAATATAATAAAATTGTGGGGTCTGCGTTCGCGCCTGGCCTCCATAAAATGGAAATAGGCACCAACTTTAATAAAGACTTTTCATATTTATCTCCGTAAGTATACTTTGATAAGTATGTATCAGTTTGAAGAAATATGGCATAATAAAATTATGGGGTGTCGGTTCGCGCCTAGCCTCCGTAGAATGGAAATATGTCACCAAGTTTAACAAGGTTTTTTTTTTAATATAGATCCACAGAATATTGTGATAAGTGTTTCAGTGTGAACAGGTATGGTATAATTAATTATGGGGTTTATCTATTTTATTTTTACTTCCATCATATTTTGCTTTGGTGTTGATACGACCAAATTCGACCCTTCCTTTTCATAATCTATCATATTTTCATGAATCAGAGTCCATTTTCTGTAGGCTGTTTTTGAACACAGTCAACGAGGGGTACTTTTGCTAGTATATATATATATATATATATATATATATATATATATATATATATATATATATGTATATATATATATATATATATATATAATGTGTGTGTGTGTGCCTTAGCAGTTCAACCCGGCTTTGCTCGGAGCCTATGCACTTTTTATAAGTTTATATGCATATTTATACATATATATTTAAAATTTGACCAATGTGCAGGTAACCTATCTCACAAATTTCAGGTGTTTAGACCCAAAACTGGCGGAGGAGTTTAGTAGAGTCTGCAAAATTGCCATTTGTTTTTTTTTTACCTCTTGTGCAGCCAAACTGTCGCCTTACAACGAATTATTAAGCAAGCTGGATGCCTGAATACCCTTTATGTAACATTTCAAATGCTATGCACCCAAAATTAGCTGATTTGTTTGCTAGAGACCGCAAATGAAAACTATTTTGAATTTTACCATTTGACAGCACAAATGCTGGCCAAGAGCGCATTAAATAGTTTGCCGATGTCTAAATACACTTTTAAATATTTACACAAAAAATTGGCTGAGTAATTTGGTAGAGACCGCTGAAGTTATTTTTTTTTCTTTTGGACCCCAATTTTGTACCCATAAAAGTTTATTGTTTTGGGCTCCAAAATGATTAAAAATTCGATCCATGTCCACGCAACCTATATCTATGTCTTTAGACCCGAAATCGGCCGAGACGTTTGGTAGAGTTTTCAAAGGTCAAATCGTTGAAATTTCTGTGGCCGACATCCGATTCAACTTAAAATTGACGGATTAGTTTCGGAAGGAAAGGAACACATACAGACCCACACACTGACAAACAATTTCTCTTATAAAAAATATATATACAGGCGGCAGAAAAAAAGTCCGCACTTTTAGTTTTTTTTTTTTTAACTGCAAATTTAAGCTAAATTTAATGTAACTGTTTAAACAATCTATACCTCATTTGATTCGCTATTTATTCTTCTATAATTTTACTTGTTCACATTTTACTTTTAATTGAAATATTCTCATATTCCCGTCAATATAAAAAATAACTTCAAATTGAAGAGGCAAAAAGAATGTTCGCACAATGGAAAATTGTTATTTAACTGTAACATTATGAAATTAATTCAACGCAAATATAACAGGAACACACTGAACTAGTTACTATTTAGTAGCATAGCCTTTCTGCTATTAGACAGCATGCAATCTTTGTGAAATTTCTTGAATTAGATTTGAGAAATACTCCGGGGAAAGGGCATTCCACTTTTCTTTAAATTTTGTCCAAAGTTCTTCCATAATTTTAAATTTCATCAATGCGTAGCCGTTGCTTGATGTAATGCCATACGTTTTCGATAGGATTGCGGCCTGGAGATTGGGCAGGCTAATCCCAACACTGAATATCATGCTCTTCCAGCAACCTCTTGACATTACCAGCTGTGTGAATGGAAGGATTATCCTGCATGTAGATTGGATATAATCACAATCCTGACCAAAGTAACGCAGAAAATGTACAGTAAACATATTAATGTACCTGGTCGAATTAATTCGACCTTGCAAGCGAACTATATGCCCTGGATCGTTGGTACTAATAAAGGTCCACACTTAAACTGAATCTAGACCACCTTGCAGCATTGAAACCGAGCACCTAGGATTACATTCCTCGTCTTTCCTTTGATGGGCGTGCTGCCTTCAATCACTGCCTAGACTTTTGAACTTGCTTTCGTCGTCAAAAAGCAGTTTTGACAAATATGAAGATTAATGATCTTTATTGCATCTAACAAAGTCCAAACGGCGCTTTCTGTTCTTTACAGAAACCATTGCTTGCGTCTTACAACATATCCTCGCAAATTAAATTCATTTAATATGTTATAGACAGTAGAAAGAGAGTACTTTTTTTACAAGATTGCACTGTTGTTGGATTTGGAGAGCCGTTTTAAATCCGTTTCTTAGGCTGTGGATCTTGATAGCATTGTCTTCCCTGGAACTCCTAGGCGACCATATTTAAGGGCATCACGAACACTATCGGTGTTTTGGTGCTTTTGCACAGTCTTTCGTACCGTTTTCTCATCACATTTCAATCTGCGGCCGACTTCTCGATTGGATAAATCAGAACTGTTGAGATTAATGTGCTCCTGACGATCACTAAGAGAAAGCCGTAGCATATAGACTTACTGTTACGTTGTATAACCTGGAACGACAACAATTACGATTAGAGATGGCATATTGCCTGTTGGTGGATATTTTAAATTGATTTAGGGGCGATAATGTAAGCTGGTTTTAAGCTGATTTTTTCAGTCAGGATTCATTCGATAAAAAACACAGGTAATTAAAGTAGGGGCAACTTTAACATTACCACCATCCTAAGTAAAATTGATATTTGTGGAACTAAATTCGAACTTGGGACGCCCAGGTTTTCAGCCTGTGCCGTTAAGTGCTAGACTACAGTCACCTCCCATTACGAACAATAAGCACTGAGTATGTAGTGTTAAAATACAAAACATTTTGCTATTTAAAAAAAAAATCATTTTCATAGATGAACATTATTATCTATTTTAATGCTTGCTTTTCTTCCTCTGTGCTCATTGCGATATTCATATACAGAAGTCCGTAATATTCATTTAATCATTCGGCTCAACGTTACTTCTCACAATTTTGTGTCACGATATTAATGTCTTAACTAAGGACATCATGTTTCGTAAAGTATGAAAATATTAATCGTCTCCTTGACAGTTAGTGAATTTTTCTGATATTTCCCAAAGGATTTTATTTCATAGATGTTTTCGTATAGGAAAACCCGAAAATCACAAGAAGTTTCTGATGCTTTGCTGGCAGGCATCGACATTTATCGTATTATAAAACTTATATGTTCCCATCCGGTGTGATCTCATCGTACATATTAGACGAATGAGCAATGGTGTTACATGATAAGGGTTGTCCCCTTTTCATGTAAGTATAAAAATAGAGAGATTTAGTTAAAATGAAAATGAAATAGCATAGGCGAAATTCGAACCTCGTAATTTAGGTTTAGAAATAGATTACGTGTGAGAATTAGAAAACGGAATGTAAAGCAAACGATTGTTTAGAATAGAGATAAAATATTTCAAGAAAAGGATGTGCACTGTCAATTTTGTTATGAAAATTCAATTAAAAGAATGCAGCTATAAGATAATGTTTTTAACATATTGGAAAAATAGGGTACTGAGTATAGGTTAAAATTCCTTTTGTAAAAAAAGGAAAAATTTTGAGCACGCATGTCCAGAACATGTGAAAGAAGGCACATGTTTTAACATGTGTATGATGTCATGGAAAATAGAAAGTTCTAGAAATAGATAGAAAAAACTGTAAAGTTAAGAGAGGAGAAACTGGAAGAAACTCAGAGAGAGTCTGGAGTTTTGAATTCGAACGTCTAGAAACGAGACGGTCACTTTGAAACTTAATATGTGAAGCTTTGAATTCTTGATGATGAAAACCACGGCCGGTCGTGAGAAGAAATAAAACCATCATGTGTTTTTGTAGACGTCGTCCTTGTGTTGTTATGCCAGCAAATGTTAAAGTGAATTGTTATTATATGTCTATATGTCTGTGTTATAAAATGTCATGACATACACATCTCATATATACAATGTGAACTCTACATCTCATATCTACACTAAGACTGTCTGAACACTATCTCCTCACTTAAGAGCTTCGCATATCAACACTACTAAGTAATGAACATTTAAATATATGAATCGCTTCATAACAGAAACAACGACATTCGTCATAACACGAACACGGAACGCAACGAACAATCTCTCTCAATATCTCTCTCAACAACATCCCTCTTAATAAAAGACTCTCTCTCCAAGACACAACGACAAAGTCTCTCTAAGACTCTCTTTTAATGAAACCCCTATATAACAATGGGATGTCTGAGCAATATTGAAATAATCTTTTACATACATATTTCTGGTCTATAATATTATATCCTACAATTTCTTCATGTTTTATGCATTTCTGCCGAACAATAAATAACAAATGTATATATTTTCAATTAAACCGGTGCCAATAATATGTTAGATCCAAAATCATATCCTCACTTTACCTTTTACCAACAGCATTTTCAAATCTCTTGGCATTGTAATACCCGCGAGTCCACAGGGGCCATGCAAGTAACGGATAAAATACTAAGTCGTTTCCAGTTTTAATCAACACACTTCTGGAGCTACTTGTTTGAATCCACATTGTAGGCGACACTTTGAATACAATTGCGGATTACATAAAATTCTTACCGGTCATAGTTGACTAATAAAGACCAAGTTGTTTCTTGGATTAAATAAATGGTTATTTCGAAATTACGTACGGATGCACGAATAAGACAAACATATTTTCAATTTCGCCTTGATTAAGCTGAATGTTGTATGATGGTTGCATCGATATATAAGCGTCATGCCGTTCCATATCGAGAAGAACTTTGACAATGATTACGGTAGTCAAAATAGTTTTAAAAAAAACGTGTCGAGTTTTACAAATGCAAATTTATTCACACAAAATGTAAATTCAGTTATTCACGTACCTCAAAATGTTTTAGAAACAAGTAGACATTTCATACATGTTAGATTAATATTCTGAAGTTCGATAAAATGGTGAGAAATTACACCGACAGAAACATTGTGTGAATGGCATGTCATAGAGGAGAACAGTAGTCCAAATACTCCAAAACATCTGTTATGGGAGGATCTAACTAGTCAGCATACGTGGAGTGTCAACTATACAAATATGGTTGGTACCGTAAAGACGGGTGAGACCCAACGAGAGACCCAACGAGTGATCCAGCGAGAGACCCAATGAGAAACTCAGAGAGACAACGAGGTCGAGAGTCGACAACTACCACCCGACACCTTCTCGAGGAACGGTCTCCCCATGGCATTACCAATTGATTCTATGTAAATATCGTATTTAATTTCTTGCTCTCAATATATCTGTTCTTTTTACTTTTTATGTTGTAGTTATTTATTTGCAAGAGTTCAGTCGAATTTAAACCATATCGTATATCAGTAAAATAAAAAAATGTTATTTTTAAACAAAATAATAATAATTTATTCCAAACTCACGCGTAATATGATTCACATTTACTTTTGTGAAGGTTCAAGAAAAATAGTCATTATTAAAGGAAAATATATTGATGTAAATGTTCATGATATTACCTGTGTACATTTTTATATATGCAAACACATATAGATGGGACGTCCCTAAAACAATGCCTCCCATTTTGTATTTTACCTGGCAGAAGCAAAGATGTGTGCTTAAATTCCTTACTACGGGAAACTGAATTCATCAACAGTCACCAACGCCTGTAGAATATTATGGACTTTAATGAAGATGATGTTAGCTTATTAAGTCGATATGTTCGTTGATTTTATTATGGCGAGAGACATGTGAGTGATAAAGTACGCTACAAACTTTTCTAAGATAACATCAAACAAGGATGATTATAATACATCGATAATGGTGACATTTAATAAAATGTAAATTGAAATGAAAATAAACTAAATAATTACATTTTAAATTATATTTTAAAATAGTACAGTATTAACGAGCCTATTATGTCGAGTAAGTAATATAATCGAGCTAATTATTTAAAATGATTTAATTTAATGAAATATGCTAATAACCCTAACTCAGTCGATGTATATGTGATGTGAAGAATGCTATATCTAGAAGTTACACATAAAAATTAATGTCTCCTATGACAGAAGTATCCTACAATGGGCATTAATATTTCTTGACCAGGAAAACACATTTAACTGTCATTTTTGCTTTTAGCACTCCCGATAAGCGGCCCTGTTTTTGTTTTGTTTTTTTTTTAACTAAGAGATTCGTTCGTTTTTCTATATATTAGGACGCTAATGATGCCGTCAGTAAGCTTACAGATTACGATTTTTTAGGTATGTATTCAATTATAGAGCATCTATAGTCTTTAACTGGTGGTTCTGTAGTTCGATTAACCGTTTTTCCGTAAGTAACGGTCCGATATTAACCATTACTCGATTAAAGCAGAATCGTTTAATATTTCACATAAATTCTATTTACATACGGGGGCTCAAAAGCAACCTAATGTAAACAGAATTTTTGTGAAATATTTAACTGCCGAAGTACCTGTTAACAAGTATACAAGTTGGATAATGAAAAAAAAATGTTTTTGTAAACTTACTGACAGCATTATAATAACAGTTATGAAATGGATAATATGAACGAATCTTAGTAAAAAAAAAACAAAAAAAAAAACAGCGCCACTTTACGGAGATGCCGAAAACGAATATCAGTCAAATTTGTTTTGATATTACTACATGGCCAGAAGGTGGGTGCTCATTTTACGTTAAATTTATATAGGAAAGTGACCCCCCCACTTTTGGAAAAAAAATTCTTCATATCATGAAAACTACTAATCTGTCCCAAATTTAAATGTATAATTCGTTTTCAGCACCATCAAAAACCTTAAAAACTGTTTTTGAGGAGTTGGAAATAAATTGACATTGACCGATTTTTGGTCCGAGAAAACGTTCAAAGATAAGTCAAATAAACATTTTCTTGTTGTAAAGTTGTTATTTTTTTTTCAAGAAAAATTGAAAAACAACTTTTTTGGGGGTGTTATTTTTATTTTTTATTTTATTTTTTTTTTCTCAAGGAAAAAACTGAAAATAGATTTTTTTATATTTATTTTTCATATTAAAACAGAAATTGTTGTTTCCTCAGACGTTGATTTATTAATGATGTGTGTGCATAAATCTTATTCCGCATTCGCGCTGGAGGTATTTCTGTGTCGCTCGCTCAAACGCCCACAATGGAATCATAGGCCTAGACTTGGCAAATAAAAAAGGTACCAGTCCGGATGATGTAAAAGTTTGGTATGAGGTAGCCTGGCACCTCTAGGCATAGACATCGCTTACCTTTCCTTGTCCACATGATGTACAAGTTTTCTTCCGCGGCAGTAACTTTTTTCTTGACAAAAGTCGAGGACTCCGGTTGGTGTTTCCAGCTGCTACCTTAAGGCTGCAAAATTCATGTTTTTATTTTCTGACGTAAAAGTACGAAACGGTGTGCTTTTTTTTACTAATTTATTTTCTTTTCATCCTCTTCAAAATTGTCATCTTCTGCTTTGAATTTTCAACTCGCGCGAACGCGCGTCGCGTTGAAAAACCATCGCGCTACATTGTCATTGTTTCAGCGTTATATTACATCAGACGGCTTAATTTACTTAGCGACACTTGGCTTACTCCGACTGTTGACGTCATGTTCCGGAGATAGCCGGACGTTCGCTGATTTACATCTGGATCACTCGCTGCCTGAGTACAAACCATTTTTATTTGTTATTGTTGTCTTATTTTTTTTCTTCAGTGTATTTATGAGTTTTACGCCGATATAATTAATCGTTCTGTTTATAATTGTTAATTTTTGATAAAAAATTACAGTCATTGAACTAGTTTAACATACTTATAGGTAAATATGCACTGAACAGATAGCATAATACTTAAAGGTAAATTCAAATTTTGATATATCTTTTAATTGACCCACACAAAAAACAATTGGGACGCTGAAAACGTACACAGTAAAACAATATGTTGTAAAATGTTCTAATGGTTGTAAACGGGTTAATGTAGATTTATTTGTAAGAAAATTGCGTTAAAATAACGTAAACGTAATACAGAAATGAACGATGTAAAAAAAAATGCAGAAAAGTATTAACAATTTTCTATTTAAATAAATAAAACGCGAAATAAAAAAAATTGGGGCGCTGAAAACGTACACAGTAAAACAATACGTTTTCAACGGGTTAAAGTTTATTTATTTGTAAGAAAAGTGTGGCAGTATAGTTGTAATAAAGAATAGGCTCCAAACATCCCCACCCTTCCCATGTTAAATAATAATTTCTAAATAATAGCGTTAATATTTCTGTGCGCAGGTCAAATTCGGCAAAAGTAGCGATTTATGTTTATTTGTTTACGCTGTTATAGGTGTATGTATATGTACGCATACGCAACCGGAAGTCGTAAACATAATGTTGGGTTACAGTGTCTGTTCCTAGGTTATTTGAGTTTTGTAATTATATATATTTTATATAACATATAATCGTTTCCCATATATGGTATCACATATATCGCTATGGTATTATCATTACCATGAATCGGTATTTTTTTTTTAGTTTACCGACCTCTCGGCATTCACCTTTGAATTGTCGACTTTTGAAGGTTTTGGGTGACGCTGAGAACGAATATTGCATTTATTTCTTGCGCAAACGAGTACTTATTCATATTTGAAGAACATTAGTATCCAACGTAATCACTATAGTTTGGAAAGCAAGATAGTCGCCCGGGCATCTACTAAAAAACACCAAAAAGAGCCAAACGAGCCAAAACATGACCGCAGGCCTCTTTTAACTTTTTCATGATTGGACAAACAATTATTTTTCTGAAAAATGAAGACATTTATTTGTGTTTCTTTTGACACAAACCGATTTTTTTTCTTTTGGCATCTAACCTTTGCATGGTATGAACTACTGGACCCTGGGAATTTTTGAAGAAATGTTAGCTTCAATAAAGTGTGTGACCACTTTTCTATGATAATTTAACCTGACATGAGCACCCACACGTTGACCCCCCACACCAAAAAACAAACAAGTTTTAGTATATTGGTGCAGAGGGGATATCGGCGGCGGCCGGGGGGACTTTGGTGAGTTGTTGTAATTGTACTATCTAGAAAGGTTTCCTGTGAAGGTTTGTTTTGCAATGAGCATAAATAAGAGATAAGTCAAACGCTTAAACCATTGGCTTAGACCTCACAGCAGACTGCTTCAGCCACGGTATGTTCTACGTCTCCATCAGCCGGATAGGAAATTCAGAAAAAAACTCTATGTTCTGGCTCCAAATCAAAGGAGCAGAATGTAGTTTACCTCGGGGCTCTTCAATGGAAGTGTTAACATAATATTTAAACTTCTATGGAAAGAAATCTCGATTATTCACTAAAGTACTTTTCGTAATTTGTTCTTGACCTATTTATTTTTTCCCATATATTACTTGTTTCCATTTCAAATAAACTATTAAAACAAATACCAAAATATTTTAATCGTATATTCATGGCATAGTTTTACAAAATAATGTTCAGATATAAATCGATTGATTTCGCACTTTTTTCTAATTTTAAGCTTTGTTTTTTTTTTTTTTTGTGTTTCTCATAAACCGTTATTTCTCAGTGTGGTTTTAAATTTTCATGCGAAGTCGATATTTCTCGAATTTTTTTTTTTTACACTGCAACAGCATTAGTGAATTATATATTTTTTTAAATTTGTCTTATATTTCAAAGGCAAACATTTTGATAACTACATTAATTCGGATCGAACAGAATTCTTAGTATTTTCTAAATCATCTCTGAATTTTCGGACTAATCGATATTATTCCCAAAGTAAAGAAAAATATCAGAAATAATAATATTTGAACGAATACGAGGTGTACATAGCCATCTATGCTCTACCTTTCTATTCCATTTTCACTTAAAACTCTGTTATAATATTCTTTTAGAGGCAAGTTGATTAAATTTGCTACTGCATATTAATATGGTCTAAATGACAAAATTTTCTAAACATTAAGGAAATATTTTAATACATTTTGTATTTTGCACTGAGACTTAACTACAAATTAAAGCCTAAATTACACCTCAGCATAAGAATTAAATAAGTGTATGCTGTCCGCGAAGACTACACCGCGATAATTTGGAATAACGATGCTGATTGGCCAGACTTTTATCATAACTAATACAAGAAATTAATTTACATTGTGTTTTTTTTTATTAAAATGTAGTAGTTACTTCTGTAGTACGTGCACAGTATTGTGTTTTACAGAGGGGTATTTTAAAGAAACTTTTTTACTTCAGGAGATAGATTGGTAGAACATAAAGAGTGAGGGAGCAAGGGAAACTATGAAAAAAATTAGTAGTTGGTCGAGGTTTTTGTTACAAAAAGTCACGAAAGTAATGATAGAGTAAGGAAAGTCTAATATCGTATATTTGTTTAGTAAAATGTACTGTTAGTATGTAATAATCAAAAAATTTACTGATTAGTATGTAATAATCCACAAATGTACTGATTAGTATGTAATAATCAACACATTTACTGATTAGTATGTAATAATCAACAAATGTACTGATTAGTATGTAATCATCAACAAATGTACTGATTAGTATGTAATAATCAACAAATGTACTGATTAGTATGTAATAATCAACAAATGTACTGATTAGTATGTAATAATCAACACATAAACCGATTAGTATGTAATAATCAAGAAATCAACTGATTAGTATGTAACAATCAAGAAATGTAATGATTATAATGTAATAATCAACACATTTACTGATTAGTATGTAATAATCAACACATGTATCGATTAATATGTAATAATCAACAAATTTACTGATTAGTATGTAATAATCAACAAATTTACTTATTAGTATGTGATAATCTACAAATGTACTTATTTGTATGTAATAATCAACAAATTTACTGATTAGTATGTAATAATCAACGACTGTGCTGATTAGTATGTAATAATCAACAACTGTACTGATTAGTATGTAATAATCAACGAATGTGCTTATTAGTATGTAATAATCAACAAATGTACTGAATAGTATGTAATAATCAACAAATTAACTGATTAGTATATAATAATCAACAAATTTACTGATTAGTATGTAATAATCAACAAATGTACTGATTAGTATGTAATAATCAACAAATGTGCTGATTAGTATGTATTAATCAACAAATGTACTGATTAGTATGTAATAATCAACAAATTTACTGATTAGTATGTAATAATCAACAAATGTACTGATTAGTATGTAATAATCAACAAATGTGCTGATTAGTATGTAATAATCAACTAATGTACTGATTAGTATGTAATAATAAACAAATGTACTGATTAGTATGTAATAATCAACAAATGTACTGATTAGTATTTAATAATCAACAAATTTACTGATTAGTATGTAATAATCAACAAATTTACTGATTAGAATGTAATAATCAACGAATGTGCTGATTAGTATGTAATAATCAACAAATGTACTTATAAGTATGTAATAATCAACAAATTTAATAATTAGTATGTAATAATCAACGGATGTGCTGATTAGTATATAATAATCAATTAGTATTTAATAATCAACAAATTTACTGATTAGTATGTAATAATCAACAAATTGACTGATTAGTATGTAATAATCAACGAATGTGCTGATTAGTATGTAATAATAAACAAATGTACTGATTAGTATGTAATAATCAACAAATTTACTTATTAGTATGTAATACTCAACAAATGTACTGATTAGTATGTAATAATCAACAAATGTGATGATTAGTATGTAATAATCAACAGATGTACTGATTAGTATGTAATAATTAACAAATGTGCTGATTAGTATGTAATAATCAACAAATGTACTGATTAGTATGTAATAATCAACAAATGTACTGATTAGTATGTAATAATCAACAAATGTACTGATTAGTATGTAATAATCAACGAATGTGCTTATTAGTATATAATAATCAACAAATGTGCTGATTAGTATGTAATAATCAACAAATTTACTGATTAGTATGATATAATCAATAAATGTACTTATTAGTATGTAATAATCAACAAATGTGCTGATTAGTATGTAATAATAAACAAATGTACTGATTAGTATGTAATAATCAACAAATGTACTGATTAGTATGTAATAATCAACAAATGTACTGATTAGTATGTAATAATCAACAAATGTACTGATTAGTATGTAATAATCAACAAATGTGCTGATTAGTATGTGATAATCTACAAATGTACTGATTAGTATGTAATAATCAACGACTGTGCTGATTAGTATGTAATAATCAACAAATGTACTGATTAGTATGTAATAATCAACGAATGGGCTTATTAGTATGTAATAATCAACAAATGTACTGACTAGTATGCAATACTCAACAAATTTACTGATTAGTATATGATAATCAACAAATGTACTGATTAGTATGTAATAATCAACGAATGTGCTGATTAGTATGTAATAATCAACGAATGTGCTGATTAGTATGTAATAATCAACGAATGTGCTGATTAGTATGTAATAATCAACGACTGTGCT
The DNA here is from genome assembly GCF_053919585.1 of Euprymna scolopes. Taxonomy (NCBI): domain Eukaryota; kingdom Metazoa; phylum Mollusca; class Cephalopoda; order Sepiida; family Sepiolidae; genus Euprymna; species Euprymna scolopes. Next base: position 57,205,019 of record NC_136508.1, read on the forward strand.
GATTAGTATGTACTAATCAACAAATTTACTGATTAGTATATAATAATCAACAAATTTACTGATTAGTATGTAATAATCAACAAATGTACTTATTAGTATGTAATAATCAACGAATGTGCTGATTAGTATGTAATAATCAACAAATGTACTGATTAGTATGTAATAATCAACAAATTTACTGATTAGTATGTAATAATCAACAAATGTACTGATTAGTATGTAATAATCAACAAATGTGCTGATTAGTATGTAATAATCAACGAATGTACTGATTAGAATGTAATAATAAACAAATGTACTCATTAGTATGTAATAATAAACGAATGTGCTGATTAGTATGTAATAATCAACAAATGTGCTGATTAGTATGTAATAATCAACAAATTTACTGATTAGTATGTAATAATCAACGAATGTGCTGATTAGTATGTAATAATCAACAAATGTGCTGATTAGTATGTAATAATCAACGAATGTACTGATTAGTATGTAATAATAAACAAATGTGCTGATTAGTATGTAATAATAAACAAATGTACTGATTAGTATGTAATAATCAACAAATGTACTGATTAGTATGTAATAATCAACAAATGTACTGATTAGTATGTAATAATCAACAAATGTACTGATTAGTATGTAATAATTAACAAATGTGCTGATTAGTATGTAATAACCAACAAATGTGCTGATTAGTATGTAATAATCAACAAATGTACTGATTAGTATGCAATAATCAACAAATGTACTGATTAGTATATAATAATCAACAAATTTACTGATTAGTATGTAATAATCAACAAATGTACTGATTAGTATGTAATAATCAACAAATGTGCTGATTAGTATGTGATAATCTACAAATGTACTGATTAGTATGTAATAATCAACGACTGTGCTGATTAGTATGTAATAATCAACAAATGTACTGATTAGTATGTAATAATCAATGAATGGGCTTATTAGTATGTAATAATCCACAAATGTACTGATTAGTATGCAATAATCAACAAATTTACTGATTAGTATGTGATAATCTACAAATGTACTGATTAGTATGTAATAATCAACGAATGTGCTGATTAGTATGTACTAATCAACAAATTTACTGATTAGTATGTAATAATCAACGAATGTGCTGATTAGTATGTAATAATCAACGACTGTGCTGATTAGTATGTAATAATCAACCAATGTACTGATTAGTATGTAATAATCAACGAATGTGCTTATTAGTATGTAATAATCAACAAATGTACTGATTAGTATGTAATAATCAACAAATTTACTGATTAGTATATAATAATCAACAAATTTACTGATTAGTATGTAATAATCAACAAATGTACTTATTAGTATGTAATAATCAACGAATGTGCTGATTAGTATGTAATAATCAACAAATTTACTGATTAGTATGTAATAATCAACAAATGTACTGATTAGTATGTAATAATCAACAAATGTGCTGATTAGTATGTAATAATCAACGAATGTACTGATTAGTATGTAATAATCAACAAATTTACTGATTAGTATGTAATAATCAACAAATGTACTGATTAGTATTTAATAATCAACAAATGTACTGATTAGTATGTAATAATCAACAAATTTACTGATTAGTATGTAATAATCAACGAATGTTCTGATTAGTATGTAATAATCAACAAATGTACTGATTAGTATATAATAATCAACAAATTTACTGATTAGTATGTAATAATCAACAAATGTACTGATTAGTATGTAATAATCAACAAATGTGCTGATTAGTATGTGATAATCTACAAATGTACTGATTAGTATGTAATAATCAACGACTGTGCTGATTAGTATGTAATAATCAACAAATGTACTGATTAGTATGTAATAATCAACGAATGGGCTTATTAGTATGTAATAATCCACAAATGTACTGATTAGTATGTAATCATCAACAAATTTACTGATTAGTATATAATAATCAACAAATTTACTGATTAGTATGTAATAATTAACAAATGTGCTGATTAGTATGTAATAATAAACGAATGTGCTGATTAGTATGTAATAATCAACAAATGTACTGATTAGTATGTAATAATCAACAAATGTACTGATTAGTATGTAATAATCAACAAATGTACTGATTAGTATGTAATAATCAACAAATGTGCTGATTAGTATGTAATAATCTACAAATGTACTGATTAGTATGTAATAATAAACAAATGTACTGATTAGTATGTAATAATCAAAAAATGCACTGATTAGTATTTAATAATCAACAAATTTACTGATGAGTATGTAATAATCAACAACTTTACTGATTAGTATGTAATAATCAACAAATGCACTGATTAGTATGTAATAATCAACAAATGTGCTGATTAGTATGTAATAATCAACGAATGTGCTGATTAGTATGTAATAATCAACGAATGTGCTGATTAGTATATAATAATCAACGAATGTGTTAATTAGTATATAATAATCAACGGATGTGCTAATTAGTATATAATAATCAACGGATGTGCTTATTAGTATATAATAATCAACAACTGTACTGATTAGTATGTAATAATCAACAAATGCACTGATTATTATGTAACAATCAACTAATTAGAGATATCGATGAAATTGTGTATTTTACACAAAATCCTTTTTATACTGAAAACGAAATATTATAAACTTTTATTCCAACAGGATTTGTATATATATATATATATATATATATATATATATATATATATATATTTATATATACTATAGAATAACGATAGAAAAAATGCAAATAGAAACAACAGAGAATGTATCATTATCGCCATTTCTTCTGATTTCATCTTTACATTTATAAATTTCACTGTTTCTATTTGTTTGCTTGCTTGAATCATAAAAAAAGTTGTACACTTGTCTGTTTGTTTACAACAAATTAATATGTACAAAACGTGCACTGGTTTAAAAATTTATCTTCATATTAAACACGAGCACACGTTTATTTCAGCATGAATTCTCTATAAACTATTTATTAAAAAGTAATCCATATCCAATGTATGCCGCCATTGGCATATAACATGGAGGGAAATCTATTCTATTTATTAGATTGATGTTATTAATAGTTAGTTTTTATATTACTGCATTTTTGTTCTATGCATAAATATAATTTAAATTTATTTAATTTAAAAAATATATATACATTTAATTATTTATTTTTACAATAATTAATAATTCACAATAGTTATGTTTCAAACCTGAAGTAAACTTATTTATTTAAGTTATGGTGATTTTGGCCCCGCTTAGGATATGAAAGTTGCTTCGGGTTTTATTTTCATAAACCAAAATGGATACGCTTTCTGTTCCCTTAATCAAACATGTGGTTAATTGTCGTAACAAGTAAAGCTATTCACTTTAGATTAAATAATATGTTACTAATCCCTTCGCCCGACAATATGTTTTGACCGGGCAAGATCGGATATAGAAACTAGTTTAACATAAAAATAGTTTTAAAAAAATACCGCATTAAATAAGAGTAGGTAATTTTAAATGTGTATTTTTTATTAATCAGAGACGTTGTCTCTTTTAGATAATATTATGATTAAACAGAGACGCTGTCTCACTTAGATAATATTTTGATTTTCGTATGCCCAACTGGTGTTTATATAGGTCAACTTAGATAACGATAGTGTCTGTGTGTGTAGCAAAGAAGCACACATTAATTTAATATAAATTGTGCATGAACATTTAATGTTTTAGGGAAGAAAGGAGATAAAAGGTTATATTGGGATGTGCATTCATATTAAGATGAAAATTAATAAAGATTTGGGAGAATAAAAGTGGCACTCAATTGCAAGTATTAACTAAAACATTAACAGAGGTTTATAAAAGAAAAATTGAGCAAAACAAAACATTTAAAGTAAACATTTCATACATTACGAGGATCGTCCCAAAAATAAAACCTTTTTTTAATAATACAACAGTGGAAGAACTACAAAGGCGAAAGTGGTTCGATTTAAATAAGCAACTTGATGTATGAATGTATGTTTCTGCAAAGTCACCAATGTGCTTTATGCTCTTTTCCAAGAGTTCAATCAATGGTTTAATTTTTAAAATATAGATGTGTAACATCCTGGTTGAAAACCATTTTGAGTTTGCACATTACTGTGAAAAGTGACTTGATGAAGATGTTAAAAAAAACGCTTCGAGGCAAGGGCCCAAGACGAATGAGTGTTTATATATATATATATATATATATATATATATATATATATATATATATATATATATATATATATATGTATATATATATATATATATATATATATATATATATATATGTATATATATATATATATATATATATATATATATATATATATATATATATTAATCATTCCTCATGAATCTCGTCACAGCAGAACTGGCGTGAATCTCCGGGTTGTGATTTCTCTATTAAGCTCCCTCATGAAGAGACCCTCTTATCCCATCTTGCTTATTCAACGTCTCAAATCTAACTCAACAACTAAACTCCACCCATGATACGTAACGTCTGGCCCCCATTCGTATACTTCCGGTGCAAATGATAGGTCTTCCAAGTTAGATACATGCCACAACATGACTCTTTGACCTTTTCTGCACCTGCATACTCGCTCAACTTATTGTTTCCCACGCTTGCGTCTCTGTTGTTTACTTCGTTTGACATAAATAATAAGATAGACCGATATATAGGCAAATAGAAAAAAAATATCGGCATAAATGCTTTTTACCAAGCTTTGCCTGGCGTTTACTAAACAAAGAGAGCAAATGTAAAGGGATTAAAGAAAGAAAAAGGGCGCCATTTTACCCTATTTACTTTTTTAGCATAAGTTGGAATCACTTGGTTATGTAGTCGCAACAGATTTAGTATAATCTCCCTAATCGAATATTTACGAGTGTTACGTCAACATCTCGCCTTTACAAAATAACGGGTATTTAATACACTCTCTATACTCTTGATATCACGAGATATTTTATTTTTTTAATGCAATGATTTGTACAGAAAAGAAATATGATTTGCTACTACTTCGTTTGACATATAGATAATAAGATAGACCGATAGATAGACAAATAGAAAAAATAGATAACTGGATAAATGCTTCTTACCAAGCGTTGCCTGGAGTTTACTTAACAAAGAGAGCAAATGTAAAGGGATTAAAAAAAAGAAAAATGGTGCCATTTTACCCTATTTACTTTTTAGCAGAAGTTGGAATCACTTGGTTATGTAGTCGCAACAGATTTAGTATTATCTCCCTAATCGAATATTTACGAGTTTTACGTCAACATCTCGCCTTAATAAAATAACGTGTATTTAATACACTCTCTGTATATCGCGAGATTTTATTGAAAGTTTAGTGTTTTTTATTCCATATAAATGTTATTCTAGTGTTCAATATATTTCTCATCTCGCGGAATTTCCACGGGCCACGCTGGTATAATTATCTCATGTGATTTCATGAAATGTATAATGGTATACCTTCTATGTATATATATATATATATATATATATGCATATATATGCATATATATACATATGAATGTATATATGCATATATATATATATACATATGCATATATATGCATATATGCATATGCATGTATATATGCATATATATACACATATATATATATATGCATGGATATACATATGCATATATATGCATATATATGCACATATATACATATGCATGTATATATGCATATATATGCATATATATGCATATATATACATATACATATATATATATATATGCATATATTTATATATATTCATATATATATGCATATATTTACATATATATACATATATATACATATATATATATATATGCATATATTTACATATATATATACATATATATACATATATATATATATATATATATATATATATATATATATATATATGCATATGAGTGTATGTATTGGTGTATATGAAGCTGTTAAATGATATGTTCATCAAATTGTAAATCGCAAACAATGATTCCCCGGCATCCGTTTGCCTGGAATCTTGCTGACGCCACTATTCCACGCTACATATGGTAGATATTCTTTCGTAAGTCTTCTTTTCGCGACAAGCGGAGGCACACTTGCTCCACCAATTAGACTTATCGAATCACGCTAATTTGCCTGACTTAAATAAAACATAAATGCAATGTTAATGCGTTGTGAACAGAAAATAAGTTTACTATTGAAACAAATCTTGTTGCATGTTGAGTTGACACAAACATTAAACAGGCTTCTTTTATTTGCAGGCAGGGGGGGTTGAATAAAAAAAGAAGCCAAATTAGTGGTGTTTTTAATATCGTAACATACAAACAAAGGATTTCTACTATCACAATGTTGGATATATATATATATATATATATATATATATATATATATATATATATATATATATACAACACACACATATATACACATACACACACACATATATATATATATAACTACTTAATTTACTCACATAAAATTAATATACGAAAGTGTATATGTATGGGTAAACTTTTAGTATTTTCTTCAAAAGTGCTCAATACGTAGGTAGAGCTAGTTAGTAATTTATAAAATATATATGGCGATTAAGCTACACTGAATATTCCGCGTTTCATCCACTCTAGGACTCTTCAGGCTTATGCGCATAAGCCTGAAGTGTCCTAGGGTGGATGAAACATATTTAATAGATAATTATATATATATATATATATATATATATATATATATATATATATATATATATATATATATATATATATATATATAAAGAATCGCTTAGTTACGAGTGGCCATACAGTACATTTTTTTTAATTTTTCCAAAAGCTTTTTCTTTAAATACTTTCTTGGTCTTTCCTTGGATTCTTATTGTTTATATTATTAGCATTACATATAAAATTAACAAATAGGTTTATAAATGATACAGCTTTTGAAAAGATAATTTTTAATGATTACGCATGGAATAGGGGAAATCATGAAAATATGGCCTGTATGCCATATGTAAAAAGATTCTTTTAATGTAAAGGTTTTTACATCAATATTTCAATGATAATGCTTCTTTTATCTATTTACTTTTTTAAAACATTTTTGCTTTTAATATTTTGTGTGCCTAACTTTGTAATAAAGACGGAGTTTTAGCATCTTTGGAACTGAATCATAGAGCTTTCTTCTATAACAATTAATGATATTGTTGAATTACCTCTTACCATTTGTCCAAAATTGATTCAATTTCCTTGGGTTGTATGTTTCTAAATATTTTTTTTTAATTCCAAATATGTTACATAGGGTTTTAGTCAGGACTCTTTGCTGACCAATCAGCCAACACAGTAATACACTTTTTTATAAAAATGTTCTAGAACATTTAGAGGTGTGGCACTTTTCCCAATCCTGCACACATGCTGTTTTGGTGAGTCAGGATATATGTTTCAACTAATATATCTTGTTATATATACTCTTAAGGTTACCTCTATGCAATTTGATTCATATGGTTTCAGTAAGGTGGATACATTTCCAGATATTAATAAAACAAGTTGCTGCTTTGAAGGTTTTCCTGACATATCTGTACATTTTTATGTAAGTATGAGTTTTTTTCTTACATATATTTGAACCCTTAAACAAAGGATTTCCCACCATTCATCTAAGTAGACAATATTATCTAGTTTTATCTTTTTTTTTCAACATATTCTTACAGAAAATTTTCCTGTTAGCGATATTCCTCATTTTTAAGTGTTTTTTCTGAGAGCATCATACACCTTTAAATTATTACACACTTAATGTTCTCTTACATGTAGAAAGAGATATATTTATAGAAAAAGCTCTTGCCCACATTCCCCAATGTTTGTGTTTTTTTTTAATTTAAACAGAGTCTTCTCTCATTTCTCTCTGTCAGTTTTCTCTTTTTAAAGCTTATTTGAAGAGTCTTCATTGTTCCATGGATTACATATTTGTCCGTATTTCTACATTGTTGGTCCATATATTTCAAATTATTAAGCAATGGAATAAAGGCATTGGCTATTTTCCTTCTTCATAAAATCATTTCTTTTTTTCTTATTTTTGTATCGTTTCAAATTAAAAATAAGAAAAGTGTACATTGTTGAAATTAAGTTCTATTTAGATTGTTTAAAAAAGATTCTGTATATATTGTTTAAAATAAAAAATGTGTATTATTGCTTTTTTTAAATTATGTATTGTTGATTTAGTTCTCATATTCGTATTAAATTCTTTTTTTTTTATATATATTGGGTTTTTTTTTAAAAGAAGTTCTGCTTCTTCTAACTATTACCTTCTGTAATACCGATATTATTACTTGTATGTTGTTTGCATAGTAACATAACTGTTATTAGAGGGAATTGGTTCCTTTTATTTTATATAGGGATCGAAAGTATTTCGTCAGAGAATCTCCAATCTTGTCCGTTTTTTTTTAAATTTTATTTCTAACGGAAACAACATATTTGGAAAATATAAAATTGTTAAACATGTTTCATATTTTTAACACGGCAACAAGTGGGCAAGTTACATGCAGTAATTCCAACGTCTTTTAATTGTCAATTACAGAATATAAAAAATATATTAAATCGTAATTTTATTTGAAAACGATTCCAATGCACAAAGAAAAATACGAATAAAATTCGTAAAATTCCGATGTACAAAATATAAAGAGAATTACAGTTGTGTCTTTATTTGCATATTTTAAACGCAAAAATAAATGATGATTTACAAATAAAAATCAAGGTTTGTTTTTTTATTTCCTTTCGCATACACAGCATTGCTAAAACTGGAAGCTGCAGACCAGATGGGCAATTTAAACGCCCAAGCAAGACAATTTGAATTCTATTATACAATAAAATGGAAGTCTGGTAAATGTTGTTTATTTTAATATCATGTTTTGTGTCCAGAAGTCCTCGCATTAAATGATGCATTCTCTGTTTTTCTATTTACAGTTTTTATCCTTAACAAACTAGCGACGCAAAGTTCGATGTAATCCTCAAATTTTTCGGCGTAATATTTTATGGTATTTTCTTTTCTTATATAGTCAAAACATATGAGTAAATTACTCGTATTTTCATAATTATTTTGTTGTCCTTACTTATTTTGGTTATATCATTATCTACAGCAACAAAACTATTATATTCATTATTTTTTTAATGCAATGATTTGTACAGAAAAGAAATATGATTTGCTACTACTTCGTTTGACATATAGATAATAAGATAGACCGATAGATAGACAAATAGAAAAAATAGATAACTGGATAAATGCTTCTTACCAAGCGTTGCCTGGAGTTTACTTAACAAAGAGAGCAAATGTAAAGGGATTAAAAAAAAGAAAAATGGTGCCATTTTACCCTATTTACTTTTTAGCAGAAGTTGGAATCACTTGGTTATGTAGTCGCAACAGATTTAGTATTATCTCCCTAATCGAATATTTACGAGTTTTACGTCAACATCTCGCCTTTACAAAATAACGTGTATTTAATACACTCTCTATACTCTTGATATCACGACATATTTTATAAAATTTGTACAGAAAAAATGATTTGCTACTACTGTTTTTAAAGTGATTTATAACATAAATCACATAAGGATAGTCTTTTATAATGCCTCTATGTAAATTCATACGTTTATCTGGATACATCATTGTTTCTCTTTTAGATTACAATTTTTGCAGGACAACAGGTAAAATACAATTTGTGACCCATATGAGAAATATTCCTCCGAATGATTGCGGAACATTTTTTTTGTGTCACATTTCATTGATATTCTTTAGCCGTCACTAGAACATCACAACTTTTACATAATGAAGCTCTATATTAAACACTGTTGAAGTATCTTCAGGCGAACAAGCCCCATTCGCCATTTCCACAGAAAAGGCTTCTACTTCTGTATTACAAAAAAACAACGGCTTGACCCTGTCAGATTTATCCGATTTTCTTGGGTGATTACTTGGGCTATGACAGCAGAATATTATTTTTATTGTTTTGACTCTCGAGTATATATCCGACACAGACACGGTAAACCAACCGAGATTCAACTCACTCTATATAGAAGCATATAAGATATTAATGGATACACTCTCGAGAGTCAAAAACATGAAAAAAATATGCATTTGTCATGGCAACAGTGATTAACTTAAACGAAAGCTTATGATATATCTTTCGATCTCTGACTTTCTCAATCTTTATATATATATATATATATATATATATATATATATATATATATATATATATATATATATATACTAGCAAAGATACCCGCGCGTCGTAAGGGACGTTTCTTCACTCTTATGTACGAAATTCGTGGGAATCTTTCCAGAATGTGGATGTTGTAAGAGGGAAGTAAATTTCAACTCGATGCTTGAATCTTATCTAACATATTGAAAACTGAAAACATACCACAACCAGATCATATCAGGTTTTTCATCATATCCTTTTGTAGAACATTTCATGGTAAACTACATTTCTGCTTCTATGATTTGAAGCTCAAAAGGTAGAGTTCTCCTGAACTTCCTGTCCTAATGGAGACGTAGAACATACCGTGACTGAAGCAGTCTGATGTCAGATCTACGCCAATGGTTTTAAACGTCTGACCTTTCTTTTATTTAGGCTCATTGCAAAACAATCCCTCACAGGAAACATTTCTAGATAGTACAATTACAACAACGCCCCAACATCCTCCACGCCGCCGCCGAAATTACCCCCCCCCCCCATTAAGCAAAATGTGTTTATTTCAGGGGGGTCAACGTTTCGGGGCTCATGTTAAGTTAAATTATCATATAAAAGTGGTCGCCCACTTTATAAAAACTAACATTTCTTCAAAAAGCCCCAGGGCCCAGGAGTTCAAACAATGCAAATGGTCAAATTTTGACGGGTTTGATAATAACACTTGATGTCAGAAGAAAGAAATCGGGTTGTGTCAAAAAACGAAAATAAATGTATCTTTTTATCATAAAACTAATTATTTGTCCAATCATTAAAAATTGAAAGGAGGTATGGGATCCTTTTTGGGGCCGTTTGGCTAGTTTTGATGTGTTTCAGTAAATGCACGGGCGGCCATCTTGCTTGCCAAGCTGTAGTGATTACGTTGGATACTTAATGTCTTCAAATATAAATAACTACTCATTTGCGCAAGAAATAAATACAATATTCGTTCCCAGCGTCCCCCAAAACCTACAAAAGTCGACAACTCAAAAGTGAATGCCGAGTGGTCGGTAAACGAAAACATACCGATCCATGGAAATAATTATACCATAGCGATGTATGTGATATCATATATGGTAAAAACATTATATATTTAGTATTAACTCTATATAATTATAACATTCAAATGACCTTGTAACGAGTATTGTAACCCTAAATCCGGTTTACGACTTCAGATTGCGTATGCGTATATAAACACACACCTATAATAGCGTAGCCAGTAAACATAAATCGCTACTTTTGCAGAATTTTATCTACGCACTTAAATAATACCGCTATTATTAGGAAATTATTATTTAAGATGGGAACGGTGGAGATGTTTTGCAACTATTCTGTATTACATCTATACTGTCGCAATTTCTTTACAAATAAATCAACTTTAACCCGTTGACAACGTATTGCTTTACTGCGTACGTATTCAGCGTCGCAATTGTTTTGTTCGCGTTTAAATTTTCCAAATAAAAAATTGTTAAGACTTTCCGCATTTTTTTTTTACATCGTTCATTTCCGTATTACGTTTAAGTTATTTTAACCCAATTCTCTTACAAATAAATCTACATTAACCCGTTGAAAACCATAAGAGGATTTTACGACGTATTATTTTAGTGTGTACGTTTCAGCGTCGTAATTGTTTTTTTTTTTTCGCGTTTGTATTAAAAGATATATCAAAATTTGAATTTAACTTTAAGTATCATGCCCTTTGTTCAGTGCACATTTACCTATAAGTATGGCAAACAACTCACTTATAGTTCAATGCCTGTATTTTTTTATCAAAAATAAACAATTATAAGCAATTATATCATTATATAATGTACACATGCAGAGAGTGATCCAGACGTAACTCAGCGCACGCCTGACTTTCTCCGGAACATGACGTCAACAGCCGGGGTAAGCCGAGCTTCGCCGAGAAAATTAAGCCGTCTGACGAAACATAAAGCTGAACCAATGACAATGTAGCGCGATGATTTTCAAATCGACGCGTGTCGCGCGAGTTGAAAATTCAAAGCAGCAGACGACCATTTGGAAGAAGAAGAAAATAAAATAAATTACAAAAAGAAAGGACGTCATTTCGTACTTTTAACGTCAGACAAAAAAAAACATGTATTTTGCAGCCTTAAGTGAGCAGCTGAAAACACTAATTGGAGTCCTCGACTTTTGTCAAGAAAAAAAATTACTGGCACGGACGAACACTTGTGCATCATGTGGACAAGAAAAGGTAAGCGATGGCTATGCCTGGGGGTGGCAGGGGACCACATGCCGAACATTTACATCATCCGGACTGGTACCTTTTTTTTGCCAAGTCTAGGCCTACAATTGCCATTGTAGGCGTTTGAGCGAGCCATACAGAAAGACCTTCAGCACGAATGCGGAATACGATTTACGTACACACACACACACACACACACACACACACACACACACACACACACACCATTAATAAAACAACGCTCTGGGGAAACAACAACAATATATGTTTTAATATGAAAAATATCTATCCCATCCAGTTTTATTTCAATTTTTCTAGTTTTTATGTTTATCCTTGAGAAAAAATAAAAATAAAAATAAAAAATAAAAATAACACCCCCAAAAACCAAAGATACTTTTTTTGAATTTTCTTTGAAAAAAATCTACAATAAAAGTGTTTAATTTGACTCAGCTTTGAACCTTTTCTCGAACAAAAAAAAATCGGTCAATGTCAAGTTTCATTCCAACTCCTCAAAAAACAGTTTTAAAGGTTTCCGGTGGTGGTGATAACGAATAACACATTTAAATTTGTGGCAGATTAGTAGTTTTCATGATATGAAGAAAAAATTTTCAAAACCTGGGGGATAAATTTCCTATATAAATTTAAGTAAAATGAGCCCCCATCTTCTGGCCTCGTAGTAATTTCTTCATATCATAACAAATTAAACTGATATTCGTTTTCGGCATCTACGAAAACCAGCGCTGCTTTTTTTTTTTTTTTTTTTTTTTACGAAGATTCATTCTTTATTTCATCTCATAATTCTGGACGCTAATTATGCTGTCAGTAATTTCATAAAAACATACTTTTTTTTCAGTATACAACTTGTATGGTTGTTAACAGGCGCTTCAGTAGTTAAATAAATGACAAAAAATCTGTTTACATTAGGGGGCTCAACAGCTCCGTAATGTAAACAGAATGTATGTGAAATATTAATCGATTCTGCTTCAATGGGTTAATGGTTAATATATGTACGTAACTTACGGAAAAAACGGTAAATTACACTACAGAAGCACCTGTTAAAAACTATACACGTTCTATGATTGAATACCCACCTAAAAAACCCGCTCGTGTTAGCTTACTGATGTCATTATTAGCGTCCTAACTAATAAAAAAATGGACGGATCTCTTAGTTAAAAAAACAACAACAAAAAAACAAAAGAAAAAAACAGCGCCAGTTTTCGGGTGTGCTAAAAACGAAAATCACGGATAAATTTGTTTATGATATGAAGAAATTATTAGGTGGCCAGAAAGTGGGCGCTCGTTTTACATCAAATTTATATAGGACAGTTAATTCTTACGTTTTGAAAAAAGTAATTTATTCATATCATGCCACAAATTTAAATGTGATATTCGTTTTCAACACCACAGGGGAGACGATGCCAGCTATGCTTTATCGTAACTTCCATGGCAGCTGCTCCTCTGAGTTCCAATCCCTGGGCTCCCGTCGCTGATCTTTCACGAAAAACACCCGTCTAGCTGAAACCACTGTCAGATTTTCCCCCACTCTTGATATGTGTAAAAATCAAAAGGTAGATTCCATGAACAAAGCTTCTTTCTTAGAAGAGAACACCTGTGGAACTCTGTTCGGTCTGCCTGTTTCCCACCTGACAACAACTTGGATGTCTTCAAGTCCAACATAAAAAAAAATTCCTGATGAACCTCCCCCTTAAGTAGACACTTTATCAAATCTCAACACTTACTGTACACGGAATAACCCTTCCGTGCTTGATAAGTGGTGTTCACCTTGTAAAATAAACCTAAAAAATAAACACAGAAAACCTATAAAAGTCGACATTTAAAAGTTTTTTGAGTCGTTGAAAAGAAACTTGACATTGACAAAAAATATTTAACATTAGTTATCTAAAACAAATATATAGTGCTAATACAAATAGTGATGCACGCTATTTTTAAATCGTATGTCAACGTTTAATTAAAGATTTATGATATGCTTTTTTTTAAATTTAATTGTAAGGTTAAAGTACAGAATTGGTACAACACAGTCTCTCGTCCCCATTTTAAGAATGTTTTTTTTTTAAATAATGACGTTACTATTTCAGCACGGATCACTCTCGACGTGAATACCGTATATATATATATATATATATATATATATATATATATATATATATATATATATATATATATATATATATATACATATATATATATATATACATATATATTTATATATATATATATCTATATATATAACAAAACTAAACAAAAAATAATAATATTATTATAAAATTTTTCTTTACAGTTAATAAAATTTAAAATTAAATTCCCTTTTCATCGGCGACGTTCGGCTTAATTTCCTCAGCGACGCTCGGTTTACTCCGGCTGTTGGCGTCATGTTCCGGAGAAAGACGGGTGCACTTTGAGTTCACTCTCTGCATGAATACTTAAAAATTAAGACCAGGGGAAAAAGAACTACCTCCGAATTAAAAATAAAAAATAATAATTCAACTTAGAAGAATATTTCGAAATGAAAACAAATCTATTATAGAAAATATTTAATAACGTGCACAAAGAATTGAACTATCACAGTTATTCCTCTTGGTTTTCTGGTTTTAAAATTAAAAGGTTTCAGATTTACGATGGTAATAATAAATTTTAGTTAAATAAAATATAAATTGAAATGAAAATAAATTAAATAATTACATTTTAAACTATATGTTTAAATAGTACAGTATTAACGAGGCTATTATGTCGAATACGTAATATAATCGAACTAATTATTTAAAATGATTTAATTTAATGTTATATGCTAATAACCATAACTCATTCGATGTATATGTGATGTGAAGAATGCTGTATATAGAAGTTACACATAAAATAAATGTCTCCTTTGACAGAAGTATTCTAGAATGGGCATTATTATTTCTTGACCAGGATAGGTGTACACATACTATATACACTTAATATTTCTTTGATCACAGTGAGGTGTACACACAAACAAACACACGCACGAATGCTATTACTATATATATATATATATATATATATATATATATATATATATATATATATATGTGGGCGTTTGCGCGTGTGTTCACGGTAATCGTGCCTTGCCCTGGGCCAGAATATTTGGAAACCAAGTTCGTATGTGTCTTTACTATAACCCATCTACGTTGTTATATTGGAATTTTTATCTACATGTGATCATCAGTTATTGTGTTTTTTAACCATATTTTTAGAACAATAATTAACACGTGGGTAATTGTATTATATAAGTGACTATGAATCGACATACTGTCTTCTAGCAAGTCGATTCATAGTCACTATAGAATATATTTAGGCTTCTGCATACGCTAGCAGCTACCATATACAGAAGCTGAAATACTTGTGATTGTATTGTGTTTTCAACATGCGTTATTCCAATGTATGAAAATATTTTTTATGAACCCGGCTTTTAAGTTCCATATTCTCTGATCGTGAAGACGTTTTCGCGTGATTAGGACATTGTTCTTTTAACCTTTATCTCATTCTATGATTAGTGTTTTTTTTTTTTTGTTTTTTTTTTTTTTTTTACTCAGGCATTCTACGCTGTATTACTCATTAATCCTGATGTTGCTGAAAGGTGGGTCTTCGAAGCGAAAAGTTATTTTCCGATCGCCGGAAGCACGCACACCAGAAAATGCAAAGAACTCCTTACATTTTAAGAATGTACGCCAATCGAATCTTAGCATCCTTACGCTACACATGCATCATAACTGGTAGCATTAGCCGGATTCATGGCGTGCATTATAATCAAATATGTTTTTCAACTATACGAATAACAGCAGACGATCTATTTCCATCCAGGAATAAGTCAGAAAATGTAAACACCAATTCTCTTATCGAGCCGAGTACACCCTTCTATGTCATTATAGAATATTCATTAACTGAATATGCGTTGTTCCTGTACGAAAAAGCTAAAGAAAGTGTATACACTATAACGGACCATGTTAATAAATAATAAGTCGAATTATACTGCTCGGCTTAAGATATGGATAATAGTAATAAAATAAATGACACAACTTACTATTCAACAATACACTCTATTATCTATATCGATAATAGTTTAAATGGCATGTGTAAACGTTTACCTTTCCTGATGTCTGATACTTTTAACTTCGCGACTAATGTTTGAAATTGGACCCCGCAAAATTTCGGGGCTTTCAAGTTTTTCTATATTTCAGTTTTGCTACTGTTAATGATGGATAGGCCTGATCATTTTATATTAAATAATGATGACTAACCTTCGTTTGCCGCTGCCTAGGCAGTCATTTTAAAGAGAGGAAGGTTTACAGAGAATAGTGTATCTTCATCAGTTATGCATAAAGAGATAGAGAGGCAATTTATTCTGGATTCCGACCTGCATAATTTTTTATATTTATTTTTTTAACACATCTTTGTATAGTGCTTCATTTTCCGTGTCTCTCCCTTTCTCTCTTTCTTTTCTCTCTCTGCATATATATATATATATATATATTATTATTATTATTAATATTATTATTATTATCTGAAAAGGAAAACACGTAATCTATAAAATAATGTTAATCCACGTTTCGTCCCTATTTCATGGACATCATCAGGATTTTCAAATTAAAAATGTAGAAGAAAATGCTCATAAATCACATGCGAGTGAACATGAAAAAAGTCCTAAAATGCTTCCCATTTTGGGCAGAATCTACACGTGTGCATGTGGAAAGGTTGAATTAATCCCTGCATTGATATATAAACTAACACGGTAATGGTATACATATGCACTTTTTTCTCTTTTCTGATATCAATTCTACTCGTTTATATATATATATATATATATATATATATATATATATATATATATATATATATAAGATAGAAAGATATATAAGCTAAGTGCCAAAAAGTCTCCCCAGGTTTCCAGTACTCTCCACCTTTCGATAACATTTGCAAAGAAATCTGCATTATCGCAATAGATGCTTGCCCTTGATTTCTTGTTGGTAGCCTCTATTGGTCTTTGTGGGATTTGAGTGGCAATAAGCCTCCCCAAGGTCCAAGTTTTCTTCGCACTTATTCGGCTGAGGTCTAGTCAGTTGATTTGTCTTTCTTTCCTCCTTGTCTCTACTTGCTTATTTTGTCTTTTCTGTTGACTTGCTTGTGTCTGCCTCCAGAACTCCCAGGTGTTTGAAGGCACTTGTTTCCCCAGTGCCCTCATTTCCATTTGGTTGGGTATTTCCAGGCTTTTGTTGTATCCAGTTTTTCCTTTCTTATCTCTAGTATTGCGTAATTTATCATAGCAAACTCGATTTGGATATTTTGGCTTAAGATCCTGTTTATTAATGTCTCTAGTTCATTTTCGGTCCTTGTTGTTGTTGTTGTATTATTATTATTATTATTATTATTATTATTATTATTATTATTATTAGATCTACCCTTCTGAAATTAGAGGATGCTGGATTGCTTACTAGACAGCGCACCAGTTTCCCTTTTAATATTTGGTCGGGGTTTACTTTACATAAGATGTTTATTTATGCCAGGGTCTTTGGCAAAGAGTTAAGTACATGGCGCATTGTAGGCCTCGTGTTCTATTATGGCATTATGTTATCTGTTTACAGTTTATATTGATAATATGCAAAGCAAAATATGCTCGTGTTTAAACGCAACCACCCACCCATATATATATATATATATATATATATATATATATATATATATATATGTGCGTGGGTGTGGGTGTGTGTGTGTGTGTGTATTTTTATTATTAAACAAGACTGTTAAAGAGTGATGTCGTTCGAAGAGAACCAATGGTGGGTTTATTTGTATACAGACGGTGTTTATATTAGACGACCTAAATGTTTTTTTTTATATTCAAGTAACGTGATATTAATGACATTTCAGCGGTTTTAAAGATACGTATGCGAACGATAGATTCTGTGGTCAAGACGACAATTGCTACCGCATGATTTTAGCGATGTATAAAACAATATTCAAACAACTTGGTTATTTACTATAAAAGTAGACTCTATGCTGTTATCTGCCAATGCAGCCCCATTAGCCAGTTACATGAAGACGTAAAGTATTGTTAGACCCAAGTCCAGGTAGGTGCGAGAAGGAGAAGAGAGTGCTACTCCCAGCGTCTTACAATCACTCGAATTTTTGTTAGGTTACATTTAATCAGTTGTTGCCTTTGATGTGAATTGTCGAGAAATAATATCTCCGAGAAAGATTTCCACCTAAAATTACATCAAAAGATGCTTTTACGTAACTCAGCAATTACTGTCTCGACATGAATGTTACTCGAGGCTGTGAGACGTTGCGTGTTTGGATCTGATTTACTCAGTAAATTGTGTATAAAACTTGTTTGATCCTAGAATGGATTATAATTGCATATTCCCTGCGTGCCATGGACAATTATCTATAAAAGAAAGGCGTTTCCAGATGCCTTCCCTTTGTTTATCTTCGTAATAATTCGTTTATAATTCGATGTTGATCTACTGTATCTGTATGATCGTAAGCCGTTTTATTTCATGTTCTTTGATTGTCGCGTTCGGATCCGTAAACATGTCTACTCACATTTTTTTTTTGGTTCGATTCGTGATGCAATATATTTTTCATTCGTTATGTATATAATATACTTGTTAGGTTAATAAATAACCCAATTATATTTCGACAATAAAGAAACTGGATATTTATAGTTTAAATTTTCGGGTTAAATTTGCGGCAGAATGTTATAAACAGAAATAATAATAATATTAATATGCAGAAAAATGCTTATCAATTTACCTTCATCATTTTAACGAGACACACGAATAAACATGTCAATTTATTAAATTATTCCATACCGTTCTATGAATGCTAGAAAATCCCTTTGCTTTGGCCGGTCGCGATATATGCTTAAATATGATATCATAATTCATGTAGTTTTCACTTTTTATTATTATTATAGAACCAAGTATTATTATTAATAATTATTATTATTATTGGCGGCGGCGGCGGCTCACAAGGAGCTTTCACACAGGCCTTCATAGATCTTCCCATGAAAACAACCTGATTGACAACTAGTCTCCCCAGGTTTCCAGTATTATCCAACTCTTTCGCTAACATTTGCAAATAAATTGGTATTATCGCAACAGCTGCTTGCCATTAATGCCGCTATTGGTCTTTATGGGATTTGATTTAATAAGCCTCCCTAAGATCTCAGTTCTCTTTGTACTTATTTGGCTGAGGTCTGGTACGTTCATCAGTCTTTCCTTCCTCCTTGACTCTACTTGGTTATTTTTTCAAATAATGTGGTTGCTATAGGAACCATTGATTTTTCTCTGTCGATTGAGGATAGAAACTTGAAATTAGCGCTTTTTATTTTTTTAATATTTTACACTATTGAAATATTTTGGTATTTTGCATTTAACGAACCAGTCATAAGTCAGCATTTGCTCGGCTTTGTTCGGCGCATGACGTAAAAGCCGGATAAAACTGAACGTTGCCGATAAAATAAAAACAACGCTACAAAATAACTGAAATTAAATTGTAAATATAGAAACTCCAAAAAATGAATAAATAAAAAGCAACACCTACCGTCCATTTATGTTTTTGTTTAATTATTAGTATTATTTTTGAAATTGTTTTCTGTTTGCAAAATAAATATATATAAAACATTTATTTGTAAAAAAATAATAGTTATTATTATTATTTTTTTTTAATGAAACGTTTTTTTTTCAACTATTTACGTAAAATAAGCAACAAAAATGTTTTTTGTAGGATTTTTTAAAACAAATAATAGTTAATAATTGTTTTGGTACTCTTGCACAATTTGACCCGAATTTTCTGAATTCCCGTCAAGCATGGACCGTATTTTTTCCAACTATTTACCTAAAAAAAAAGAAAAAAATGTAAGAAAAAGGAAATGAACATTTTTTTTTAAGCAGATTTTTTTTTTTTGCCAGAAGCAAGGAAATATATTTATTTTTTTTTAATTAAATTCCCGCGATTTTTTTTTTTTTTTTTTTTTTACCAAGCACATATTTCTTCAGGAGGATGTATTTTTCTCAGACATTGGAGGTCACCAGACGACAAAGTGGACGGAGATGAGATAGCGAATGTGATAGGAAGCTTCTTACCAACCGGGTAGCTTTCGGCTACGTGGGTTCATATGGAGTAAAACAGTAGTCTACCAAACATTTGTCTCCACATAAACTCTAAACGATATGTGTCCAAAAGCTGCCGGTTGGTTCCATATTCTCGTTTATTGCGCTGTTCGCTTCCTTCCGCGCTCTACATGATTTGTTGTTGTCTGTGTTACGGGATCTACAAAATTTAGTCTGTGGGGTTCACAGTAAAATGGTGATAGCCCTCCTCTCCTTCCACTTTGCTGTAAGCCCTCTAACAGTCTGATACGACCGTGGTCCCCGGCAGAATGTATTTCCTTATTAGTGGAAGGAGGGTTTCGGCATTCCTCTTTGGTACGTTAACCAAAAAACCCCCCTTTTCGGCGGGGTCGGCGTATCCACCGAAGATCCAGAACGGTGTTAGACGTCTGCCGACGCTGTGTTACCGGCGGTTGAAGAAGACAGACTCGTCGATTTCAACCGTATGGCCTGGACCTCTTATCTGCCGGGGATTCCTGAGAAAGTAATCCCGGAATATATCTCGCAGAAAATTATTCCAGTCCACAATTGTGTGGCATGATCGCAACCCACATCCGCACTGGAGATTCCTAGTCGCCAACATCTCGAACGCCCATATCGAAACTAAGCCCGCAGCGTTTTGATTGGCTGATGGCCATGTTTCTTCAGAGAGCAGGAAAAACCGAGTTGTTGACGTCATGCGCCGGACAAAGCCGAGTAAATGCTTAGTTAAGTCTTGTTCGTGAAATGCAGTAGTACCACTCTTTTTAATGCATTCAGACGCTCTATTTATTATTTCAGAGTTAAGTCTCTATTGAATATGATGCTTTCCAAGCTACGACTGCGTCTTGGTTTTCCAAGTCTCTTTGTTTGCCATGTAGTTTACAAAATTAGGTTGCGTCGAATATGTAATATTTATCTTTTCACCTCGATATGTATGCTCAAGTCCAGTTGCTGTCACACGAATTTTTCAATAAAATTTTCCTCACCGTCCCGTGCTTCGGCTCGCTGTCGCCACCCACTTCATTCCACATGTCTCTTCGCATTTATTGTCTTTATTTTCATTCACTGTGACGTCAACATATTTCTGTACGGGTTATTAATCCATTCAAAAAGAGATTGTACTCGGTATGAATTATCCTTGGTGTATAATTACTATTTTCTGTTACTGCCAGTAGTTGAACCCACACGAGCATACACACACACTAACACACGCATGCATATATATATATATATATATATATATATATATATATATATATATATATATATATATATATATATATATATATATCTGTTTTATTTATGAAATATATTCCTCCTGTTGAAATCTAAATATTTTCCTTATAAAGCTATAAATAAACTCCCATTACTAATTGTGTATATATACAAGCAGGGAGGCCCTACGTTGCCCGAGATAAAATAATGATTAACCAATGATTCACACTCCTATATTTATATTGTAATCAAGACTGGTGAAGCTGCCCATTTTTCTAATAAATAGATTGATTGCCTACTCTAGTTGAGGAACCATCCCGGTGCGCCGAGGTGGGGGATTCATAAAGCTCCTCGCATGGACTTACTTCAACATACATTGTAGTCTACATTGCACTGTAGGGAAGTTCTGTTAATTTGATAACATTATTTTATATATGACGGCTAGAATTTAAGTTTAAAATGCAAAATGCAAGTATCAGATGGGCTCTAACAGAAACGTCTATTTCGAACGTACTCAGGTCATATACAAACCTACTGTACAATTTCATATCCCTTCCCTCCCAGCTTGTGTTGTAATAAACTTTTCAAATGTACCTGTGATGTTAGGCTTTAAAAGGTGTTAACTTTGTGCAAAATCGTGGGTTCAATCTTTCATCGGATATATTCAGTTATCAATTATCGTACTTTATCAAATACATTCCGATACAACACGTACTTGAGAACACTGCTAGATACATGTAGTACTTTCGTGTGGAATTTGGTATGAATTGGCCCATCCCCGTTGGAGTTTAAACCGAACGAACACCGACACCCGTACAAATTTAATTTTATTTGATTAAAATCTTCATTTTATATATATATATATATATATATATATATATATATATATAAAGTAATAACGTTAGTGTGTGTGTTTGTTTGTGTGTACAACTCCTTATGATCCAAGAAATAAAAAAGTGTCTATAGTTTGTGTACACCCCTCCTACACAAGAAATTTGAATGCCCATTGTAGGATACTTCTGTCAAAGGAGACATTTATTTTTATGCGAAACTTCTAGATAATAGTAATTGCGTTCGTGTGTGTTTTTGTCTGTTGTACAACTCCCTATGATCAAAGAAATATAAAGTGTCTCTAGTGTGTGTACACCTCTGCCCATTGTAGGATACTTCTGTCAAAGGAGACATTTATTTTTATGTGTAACTTCTACATATAGCATTGTTCACATCACATATACATCGACTGAGTTATGGTTATTAGCATATCACATTAAATTAAATCATTTTAAATAATTAGCTCGATTATATTACTTATTCGACATAATAGCCTCGTTAATAGTGTATCATTTAACATATAATTTAAAATGTAATTATTTAGTTTATTTTCATTTCAATTAATATTTTATTTAACTTAAATTTACTTATTATTATCGTAAATCTGACCCTTTTAATTTTCAAACCAGAAAACCAAGGGGGAATAACTGTGATAGTTCAATTATTTGAGCATATTATTAAATATTTTCTATAATAGATTTGATTTCATTTCGAAATATTCTTCTAAGTTGACTTATTATTTTTTATTTTTAATTCGGAGGTATTTTTTCGCTTAACCTTGATTTTTAAGTAAGATTTTGGTACTCATGCAAAGAGTGAACCCAGTCACCCGGCTTTCTCGGCAACATGACACCAACAGCCGGAGTAAACTGAGCGTCGCTGAGGAAATTAAGCCGAGCGTCGCTGATGAAAGCATAACAAGAAAAGAAAACCTACCTTAATTTTTTTTTAATTTTATTTACTGTAAAGAAAAAAATTATAATACTTTTTTTTTCGTTTTGTTTTTACTATATATATTTGGTACTCATGCAAAAAGTGATCCGTGCTGAAATAATAACGTTATTCTTAAAAAAGACATTCTTAACATGGGAAGGGAGGGTGTTTTGTACCTATTCTGTACTTGAACCTTGCAATTGAATAAAAAACATATAATAAAACTTTAATTAAACGTGGACATACGATTTAAAAAAAAAACAGCGCGGATCACTATCTGCATTAACACCATATATTTTTTTAGATAAATAATGTTAAAGATTTTTAGGTCAATGTCAAGTTTCTTTTCAACTCCTCAAAAAACTTTAAAATGACGACTTTTAATGGTTTTCGGTGGGTTTTACAAGGTGGTGACACTTATCAAGCCCGCAAGCCATTCGGGGATAAGTGTTATTGCGTGTACAGTACGTTAATGTTGAGATTTGATAAAGGTCCTACTAAAGGGGGCGGTTCATCAGAAATTTGTTTATGCTGGACTTGAAGACATCCAAGTTGTTGTCAGGTTGGCCACAGGCAGACGGAACAGAGTTTCAGAAGCGTGCACTTCTAAGAAGAAGCTTTGTTCATAGAATCTACGTTTTGGTTTTGGCACGAATAAAGGGTGGGTGATATTTTTGACAGTGGTTTCAGCTAGACGGGTGTTTTTCGTGAAAGATCGGCGAGGGGACACCAGTGTTTGGAGCTCAGACGAGCACGTGGTATGGAAGTAACGATAAAGCAAAAGTTCACAACATATCTCCTGTGGTGCTGAAAACGAATATCACATTTTAATTTGGGGCATGATATGAAGAAATTACGTCTTAAAAAAGTGGGGGAATCACTGTGCTATATAAATTTGACGTAAAATGAGCGCTCACTTTCTGGCAATCTAATAATTTCTTCATATCATGAAACAAATTTAACTGTGATTTTCGTTTTTAGCACCCCCGAAAACACGCGCTGTTTTTGGTTTTGTTTTTTTTTTAGCTAAGAGATTCATTTATTTTTTTTATAAATTAGGGGGCTAATAATGACGTCAGTAATCTTACATGAGCGGTATTTTTAGATGGGTATTCAATTATAGATCTCATATAGTTTTTAACAGGTGCTCTTGTAGTTTAATTATCCGTTTTTCCGTAAGTAACGTGCCGACATTAACCATTAAACCATTAAAGCAGAGTCGTTTTATATTTCACATAAATTTTGTTTACATTAGGGGTCTCAACAGCCCCCCCTTATATAAACAGATTTTTTGTGAAATATTAAACTGCTGACGTACCTGTTAACAACTATACAAGTTGTATAATGAAAAAAGTATGTTTTTTTTTTTAAACTTACTGACAGCATAATTAGCGTCCTAAATTATGAGATGAAAAAATAAACGAATCTTTGTAAAGAAAAAAAAACAACAAAAAAACAACGTCGGTTCTCAAAGATGCTTAAAACGAATATCAGCTAAATTTGTTTTGATATGAAGAAATTACTACGTAGCCAGATGATGGTTGCCAACTTAACGTCAAAGTTATATAGAAAAGTCACCCCCCACACTTTTTGAAAAAAAAATTCTTCTACTCAGGAAGACTAAAAATCTGCCCAAAATTTAAATGTGAGATTCGTTTTGAGCACAACCGACAACCTTTTAAAATGTTTTTGTAGGAGTTTGAAAGAAACTTGACATTGACCGATTTATTTGTTCGAGAAAAGGTTCAAAGGTAAGTCAAATAAATATTTTTTTTGTGAAAAGTTTTTTTCAAGAAAAATTGAAAAAAAATCTTTGTTTTCTGGGGTGTTATTTTTAGTTTTTAGTTTTTTCTCAATGAAAACCCTGAAAACTACGAAAATTGAAACAAAACTGGGTGGAATAGATTGTTTTTGCTTTTTGTTTTTCATATTAAAACAGATACTGTTGTTGTTGTTGTTGTTTCCTGTTGTTTTATTAATAGTGTGTGTGCGTAAATTGTATTCCGCATTCGCGCTGTAGGTCTTTCTGTGTTGGTCGCTCAAACACCCACAATGGCAATTGTAGGCCTAGACTTGGAAAAAAAAAATGTATCAGTCCGGATGATGTAAAGGTTCGGCATGTGGTAGCCTGACACCTCCAGGCATAGCCATCGCTTACCTTTCCTTGTCAACATGGTGCACTAGATTTTGTCCGTGCCAGTAATTTATTTTCTTGAAACAAGTCGAGGACTTCAGTCGGTGTTTCCAGCTGCTAACCTGTAAAATTGCATTTTTTTTCTGACGTTAAAATACGAAATTGTGTGATTTTTTTAATTCTACTTCTTTTCTTCCTCTTCCAAATTGGCGTCTGCTGTTTTGAATTTTCAATTCTCACGAACGCGCTTCACGTTGAAAACCATCGCGCTATATTGTCATTGGTTCAGCTTTATGTTTCGTAAGACGGCTTAATTTGCTCGGCGGCGCTCAGCTTACTCCGGCTATTGACGTCAAGTTTCGGAGAAAGCCGGGCGTGCGCTGAGTTACGTCTGGGTCACTCTCTGAATGAGTACACACCTTTTTATTTGTTATTGTTAAGTTATCCGTTTTTCTTTTATTGTAATTAGTAGTTGTACGCCGATATAATTCATCGTTCTGTTTATAATTGTTTATTTTTGATTTAAAAAAAACACATCCAGTGAACTATAAGTGGTGTGTTGGCCATACTTATATGGAAATGTGCACTGAACAGATAGCATAATACTTAAAGTTAAATTCTAATTTTGATATATCTTTTAATTTAAACGCGAAAAAAAAAACAATTGGGACGCTGAAAAAGTACAGAGTAAAAAAATACGTTGTAAATTGCTCTTATGGTTGACAGCGGGTTAATGTAGATATATTTGTAAGACAATTGAGTTAAAATAACTTAAAGGGTTTACGGGAATAAACGAAGTAAAAAAATGCAAAAGTATTAACAATTTACTTTTGGATAATTGAAATGTTAAAAAACAATTGGAACGCTAAAAACGTACACAGTAAAACAATACATTGTCAACGGGTAAATGTTGATTTATTTGTAAGAAAATTGTGACATTTTATAGATGAAATACAGAATAGTTTCCAAACATCCCCACCCTTCCATGTTGAATAATTATTTCCAAATATTAGCGTTAATATTTTTTGCGCAGGTACAATTCTGCAAAAGTAGCGATATATGTTAATTTGTTTATGCTGTTATGGGATTGTGTTTATGTACGCATACACACCCGAAATTCGTAAACCGGATGTAGGTTTACAATACCGGTTACAATGCCATTTCAGTAATGGAATTATATAGATTTAATATAAAATATATATATTTTTACCATATATGATATCACATTCATCGCTATGGTATAATTATTACCATAAAACGGTATTTTTTTTTATTTTACTACCCCTCGGCATTCATTTTTGAATTGTCGACTTTTATATGTTTTGGGGGACGCTGGGAACGAATATTGCATTTATTTCTTGCGCAAACGAGTAGTTATTCATATTGAAGATATTTAATATCCAACGTAATCACTACAACTTGGCAAGCAAGATGGCCGCCGGAGCATTTACACAAAACCTCCAAAAAGTGCAAAACGAGTCAATAAAATGACCCCCAGGTCTGCTTTCACATTTTCATGATTGGACAAATAATTAGTTTTATGATAAAAAATACATTTATTTTCGTTTTTTCATACAAACCGATGTTTTTTCTCCTGACATCAAGTTTTATAATCAAATCTGTCGCAAATTTACCATTTGTATGGTCTGAACTCCTGGACCCTGGGGCTTTTTGAAGAAATATTACTTTCAATAAATTGGGGGATCACAGTTCCATGATAATTTAACCTAACATGAGCACCCACACGTTGATCCCCTCCCCCCCAAAAAAAAAAAAATTGGGGGGGAGGGGCTGTCGGCGGCGGCCGGTGGGATTTTGGGGCGTAGTTTTAATTGTACTGTCTATAAATGTTTCTTTTGCAATGAGCATAAATAAAAGACAAGGTTAGACGTTTAAAACCATTGACGTAGACCTGACATCAGATTGCTTCAGTCACGGTATGTTCTACGTCTCCATCAGCCGGACAGGAAGTTCAGAAACACTCTACATTCTGGCTCCAAATCAAAGAAGCAGAAAAGTAATTAACCAATGGGCTCCTCAATTAAAAGTGCTACAAAAGGATATGATGAAAAACTGGTATGATCTGCTTGTGCTATGTTTTCAGTATTCAATGTGTTAGATCAGATTTAAGCATCGATTTGAAATGTACTTCCCTCTTACAACATCCACTTACTAGAAAGGTGCCCACAAATCGCGTACCTAAGTGTACAGAAAAGTCCCGTGCGATGGCGGGTATCTTTCCTAATATATATATATATATATATATATATATATATATATATATATATATATATATATATATATATATATATATATATATATATTATACGTATGGAAGTTACATAAAAATGTAACAGGCCGTAGGCATTTTAATAGTAATGGACCCTGTTGGGCAGATAGATATACATGTGAATAAAAATATAAATGTTCTGACGTAACTCTTACGAGTTCTTTTTTCCTTTACTTATTCTTAATATCCTTATGAAAGGAAACCTGATAATGAAAGCTATGAACAAAAATGCAATCATCTGTTCAGATGTGTGAGAATGCAAATGCACATTAATGAACACGCATGCACCGTTGTCCCTTTTTCAACTGTAAAGACATTACGACTGAGTGTGAAATAGTGATAAGGAACGAATAAGGTGATGGCTTTATTAAAAGCCGGAAGCTTTATAAATATGAATGAACTGGAAAATGGATGCGAAGCAAATGGCCAAGAATATCAACGGCATGGTGCAACAGATAAAAAGAAGAAAAAGCGCTCAGCAGAAACGACATCTAATGAAGCTCTACAAAAGGAAGAGCAACGAAGGTCAGGATTGTCTTGACGAGATAAAGACAAGTTGACACTCGACGCACACTATTTTTTATATATATATATATATATATATATATATATAGATGTATATGTGTGTGTATGTGTGTATATATTAATATGTATGTATATACGTATGAATACATATATGTGTGTATACATGTATATGCATGTACATACATATGAATACATATATGTGTGTATATATTTATATGTATGTATATACGTATGAATACATATATGTGTATATATGTATATGTATGTATATACATATGAATACATATATATATATATATATGTGTGTATATGTATATGTATGTATATACGTATGAATACATCTATGTGTGTATATATATGTATATGTATGTATGTATGTATATACGTATGAATACATCTACGTGTGTGTGTGCGTATAATTATATATATCTGAATATAGGTATATAAATATGTTTATGATACACACATACACCCACCCACACACACACGTATATGTATACACACACACATATGTATTCATACGTATTACATGCATACATATACATATATACACTTA
The DNA here is from genome assembly GCF_053919585.1 of Euprymna scolopes. NCBI lineage: Eukaryota > Metazoa > Mollusca > Cephalopoda > Sepiida > Sepiolidae > Euprymna > Euprymna scolopes. The sequence continues at coordinate 57,234,045 of NC_136508.1, forward strand.
TAAAGTAAATTTTATCCTGTGAACACGGTTGCTCGCTATTTCTCTCCTACAGTTTAATAGATGTTGGCGGTTTTAAAAGTAATCGATAGCAAATTTTTCATGAAGGCATAATCCACATGGGGCGTGTTGTTCTCTAAATGTGCGTGATTTTCTTACTATTTTCCATTCGACTACCTGCGAACGTTCGTTTTCTTTTGTTTTCCAGTATTTGTTTGCTATGGCTGTTTTCATTCGGTGTGTCTCATTATTGAATGTACTTTTGTGATCATAATATCGAGTTTTAAAATCTAAAGAAGTCATGCCTGCATAATATTTCTTGTTATTCGGGTTTTCTTTCGCTAATATTGTTGCCTGGTAAAATATTCTTTTGCTTAAACATTTATTTGTGAGTGGGCAAAGTGTGCCGTATCTACAGTTGTATTTATCTTTTTCATTATTTTTATTATTATTTCTAGTATGGTTGTCTTTGTCTTGAGTTAGTTTATTATTATTATTATTAATTTTATTATTATTTCTACTAATTATATATGTGTCATTTGTGTTAGTTTTATTTGTGTCATGATGTTCACTTTTTATTGTGTATTATGTTGTTGTTTTTATTGTTTTTATTAAATATTTGTTATTATGTGCTTTTATTATCATGTCATAATTTTCGCAGCAGTGGACACCATGACGAAAATAAAACTAACACAAAGAACACATATGTAACTAGTCGAAATAATAATTTTATTATTATTATTATAATAATAATAAAAATAATAATAATAATAATAATAATAAACCAACTCCAGACATAGACAACAATACTAGAACTAAAAATAAAAATACCAATAACGAACAAGATAAATGCAACTGTAGATACCGCGCACTTGGCCCACTACAAAATAAATGTCTAACCAAAAGCATAGTTTACCAATATTTGCGAAAGAAAATCCGATAACAAGAAATATTATGCAGGTATGACTTCCTTAGATGTTAAAACACGATATTATGCCCACAAAAGTACATTCAATAATAAGAAACAGCGAATGAAAACAGCCATAGCAAAAAAAAAAAAATGGGCACTTAAAGTAAACGGACGTTCGCCGGTAGTCGAATGGAAAATAGTAAGACAACCAAAAACATGTAGAGACCTAGATAAACATGTAGATTGTGCCTTCATCAAAAATTTGCTATCCTTTACTTTAAAGAACCACAACATCTATTAAACGGCAGGAGAGAAATAGTGCACAACTGTGTTCACGGGATAGAATTTATTCTAGGAATGAGATACAAAATAATTTTAAACTAACAATAACAATAAATAAATAAACATGCATATGCATAAACTATCACATACACACATATATACACATATTTATATACACATATTTATATACACACACATATATATATATATATATATACACATATACATATATATATATATATGTATATATATAAACAAGCATTAACCTAGATTAAAAATAGGTCAGTTCACTAGATATCTACGGTCCTTGCTAAAACAGCACACACAAAGGAACTGGTAAACCGGGGTCAACTGGGCATATGTCCTGTAAGTGCCAGCTCATTGGATAATGAGGAAGCGTAACGTGGAAATTAGAAAGCTGATTGGCTTACTAAAAACTCAAGAGAAGGTGCGTATCAAAAACGCGAGACAGCCACTAAATTCTCGCATAAGCCTGAGGAATCCGAGCGTGGATGAAACGTGGAATATTCCGTGTTGCCTAAGCACCATATATATTTTATAATCTCCTATCTCACTCTAGATACGTATAGAGCACTGTTTACGTAAATATTTTAAGCTTACGCATAAATTTACACTTTCGTATAATAATTTATGTGACTAAACCAAGTAGTTATATATATATATATATATATATATATATATATATATATATATATATGCACTAGAGTTGCCTTCAATAAGTTTACAGATTTTTTTCGTGTTTCGTCTAGTCACTTTTACTATTGTAAACACAGGAGTAATTTCCTCCAGCCGCAATACACATGAGGTACTATTTAACCGATTTCTTGAAGGTACCATTGAGATCCTCTTTCTTAACGTGTCTATGACTTTCGTCACAACATCTTCCATGTACGCAATTGTCTCAACACGACAGCGCCTAACGTTTTTCTTTAGCTTAGGGAGTCACCTATAGCAATATTTAGGCTACAAGATGTGATTTAGTTAGTTCGACCATCTTCCTGCTGTCGTGCCAACGTCTTTCTTTCTTTGTGAACATTTGAAACAAATCTCGCGCAAATTTTCAGCATCTTCAGTCCCTCGCGAATAACTATTATACAGTTCTCATACTTATAAAAAAATTTTCACTTATTGTCTCTATGGGCACCCGACAGTTTTATCTATTAAGTGCTTTTGGTCATTCAAATGTTCTGTTGAAATGTTCTGATTTTCTTACTTCTGCTAACTTTCTTATCATCTCTCACAGATCCTTCCTTGTATCTCTTATGTAGCTAAAATAACTAATGATGAAGTCATGCAAGTTAGATCCAAAGAATGCTTAAGCATTCAATAGGTTTCTATTGCATTTTGGTGTCAAGTTTAAAACAACATTCTATTGCATATCTTTCTTCTAGTGTGTCTTCACGTCCAAATTAATTAACCAACTGTTGTCATCAGGCTTTAATATAGGGTATTCCAATTTGCATGTATGTGTATGAGTTTATATATCATCTGGTCATACATGCATCATATGTATATATATATACATATAATTATATATATATATGTGTGTGGGTGTGCGTGTGTGTGTATGTACATAAAATATTCCATTTAATATTTGTAAATTAGAGTTTACAACAATTTATTAATAGACATGAAATACAAATTGAAAGGTTAGAATTTTCCTTTTTACATAGAGTTTCAAACTACTCTGTGCTTTCGTGGACGTATGAATTTATTACATACGACGTCTAGTCATTTCTTGCACGCACAAAATCATTAATCAAATGAGACAATAACTGTTTTCTCCTTCCCACTCCGTGGGTGAATTATATGTCACTTTGATATCTTAGTAGCAGGAACTAATTTGATTTGTTTCTAAAAACACGAAGTCTAACCCATATGTTACTTTCTTTTTTTAAATTTCTGCCTTTTTTTTAAGGATAAGTATTTTAGTTATTTCTGGTAAAGTAAAGAAAATGGGAGTGTTTTCTCGTTTTGTAGCCAACCATTACTTTTTAACTTGGTTGTCAAATTTTTGACCACAATTTTAAGAAGTCGTCTTCGCATTTGAGATTAGTTCATGTTTACCGATCATCGAATTAGATTATAACATTTGCTATTGGACTATTTCATTTAGATATTTATATCTAACCAGTCAAAATGTTCGTTATATTGTCCTTGGGTTGTGCCAGATTTCAACGTTTTTTCATTGAGCATCTACGTTATAGCTTTCTTATGTATATCATTTCGCTAACCACTTCCATTCGGTATAAAAAATCATTCTTTTAACGTCCATGAAATAAGTAGAATTTTAAATCTTATTCCATATTCCTTGATAATAACTTGTTTTACATTCTAATTTAGAGAATTAAAATTGATTTTCTGATGTCAATGCTCTATCAAGAATATTAGGTTTTTCATCCGGTAAGGAGTGTGCAATCTAGTTGTCTTAATATTTATACTCGCTTTAAATTAGAAGAATTAATCGATTTGTAAAGCGAAAAATAAAGTTTGAACTTGATGCAACTCCTTGTAGAGTAAGTCTCGCTATAATTTACCGATAGAATCGAAAAGGATTTTGTTCTCTTTCGTAAAGACACTCAAATGCATTCTATGCAGGCATATATCTATAAATCTGTAAACCCTTAAGCATATAACGAAAAGAACTATAGAAAGGTGGTTTAACAATACGAATCTAACTACAATAATATTTTTAACACACTTATTTTTCCCGGTGATTTTCCCCAATAATAATCCCTATAAAATAGACTTACAATCGACTCTTAAATACAGAGGAATATTCTTAGGGTTATGGCCAAATGCAGCAGATATGATATAACAAACATAACCCACACTTCGATGATTTCAGAAATTGTATTCACTTCATAGTTAAAAAGATCAAATAAAAAAAAACACATTTACAAAACAATTACAAGAAGAGTCAGATAAAGTAAAATAGAGATCAGATGAGTTTTATCTCTGCTGACAAAAGTAAAAACTATTACAACAGGATAGCCCCTTCATATAGGACATTCATTTAATTGTAACTAAATAGTTATATAAAGTTTCCTGCTTATATAAGATAAATATGGAGGCTAAAACCTTATTAAACCCGATGGATATTCAGAATTTTACTGAAATAATTATTATAGGCAGCTCAGCATTTACATTCAAATGTCATAAACCAAACTTCAGTAAGAACGTTTCTATTAGACGCATTTGCCATTGTATATCAAGTACTAAAAAAAATCCATAAGGAAAAGAATAAGGCTGTATTTCGCAATGGTCTGCTGCAGTAAGTAATTCGTTCCATTACCTTAAAGCTAAGAAGAGATGGAGTTTATTAACCTTTGATATTTATAACGAATACATGTTAATATATCCAGTCCTCTAAAACAATACTGTAACCTTTTAAAATATAAAATTATGGACTCACAGATCTATGAATTAAATAATTTCTGTAGCCAAATTTTCTGGTGTAATTCGATAACAAGCTTTGGAGAAAAAGCATACTTTAACATCTTTAAAAAATCAGTGTACACAAAACAATACCATACAACTAAGGCAGCAACTTCACTACCCGCTTAAAATCCGTAACGGACTATAACATGACAGGACGTAAAAGAAATAGAACAAATCTATGTAATACAATCAATTCTGTATATTGGTCCCGAAACATATAATTTCAACTAATCACAATCACTCAAGCCCACGCAATCTTTTAAGGTCATGGAAAATCTCCCAGTCCATCAAACTTTTAACGCAATTGTCCAAACTAACATATTTAAATTATTTTCCAAGGTTTTAGATGAATACTAGATTACCCGTGACCCGTTGGGTCAGTATGTTATATTAGCTATGGAATTCATGTATGAGCGTGACACTTCTGACGTAAAAATAGTCTTTTTTGACATAACAGAAACATTTCTTCGAAAGTATATTAAAATGAAAAATCACGAACGAATCACTCAAACATGAAAAAATCCTCTTTATTCGTTTAAAGTTACTTATTTTTCCGAAAAATCGTAAAAGACAAGGCAAAAATAAAACATGATTTTCCTACGAATCGAACGCCGACGAAATTCATTTATCATCAAAAACGCACATTAACCTACAGATGAGAAATATAAGAAAGAAAAATCCATATTGGAATCCTTCAACCAAGTTATAGAAACTTCAAATCTAAAAAAAAATATAATAAAACCTGTAGCAAAAAAATACACCTAAATAAATAAAAAAATAAACATACTATTGAAACATATTAGTGTATGTGTCAACGAATTCACCGTTCTCACACAGCTATTTTGTATGTAGAAATGTAAAAAAAAATAATAAGAAGGAAGGAAGGAAGGAAAAGGGACGGATAGAGAGTAGCAGTAGTAGTAGAAGTAGAAGTAGTAGTAGTAGCAGTATTATTGGCTTTAATACAATTGTTCTAATGTTTGACAACGGGTTAAAGTTGTTTAGTTGTAAAAAATAGCGACAGTATAGTTGTAATAAATAATCGTTGCCAAACACCCCACTCATCCCATGTTAAATAATAATTTCGCAATGCGCAGGTCAAAATCTCCAAAAGAAGCGATCTGTGTTCATTTGTTTACGTTGATATGGGTTGATGTTTATGCGCGCATGAGCAACGTGATGTCGTAAACCGGAAAGTGAGTTACATCACTCGTTACAAGGTCATTTGAGTTTTATAATAATATAGATTTAAAATATGCGCATAGATATCACTACCATAAATAAAAATTACCTGGAATATAATTTAAGCAGTTAATTTAAACTATAGATTATTTATGATTGTTAACTTTTATACAAATACGGGTTTTCCAATAATGTGAGTGTTCAATTCATGTGCTAAACAACAACTTTTATGATATATCTATAAATATAATTTGCGAACTACTTTCCCCTAACACTGAGATTAATTCTTTTCAACTTGATGCAATAAAGAAATATTTAATTTTTCAATTTATGTGTCGCTTTATAATTGTGGTTCATTCTTACTTACACACTTTGAATTTAATTTCTCATATTAATAATGTATCTCGAATATTCAGCTTTTCATTTAATAGGATTGTTCTATAAATATTAGATTTAATATAATGCTAGATATAAGTTAAGCATTCAACTTGTATACTTAATAAGAAATGTTTGACGCTGGATATATATATATATATATATATATATATATATATATATATATATATATATATATATGGGCGCGCGTTTGCATGTGTATATACATATATACATTGGTATATGTATATTAATATGGATACATATGCATGAATATATATGCATAAATCATTATATATACATGTATATATATATATATACATGTGTATTTATTTGTAGATATGGAGTTGTGTATACATATGTGAACATATGTCTAGGCATCAAAAAGCATATTAAAAAGATATTCAAAATGACGGAAGACACAATTATATAGAGACATACTAGGACCAAAGTAAGAGATTATACGTGCATACATACATATATACAGATATGTATGTATGTATATATATATATATATATATATATATTCTGTGTAACTTAATTGCCATATATATGTTAATAACTTGCTTCCTAGTTCTATCTATGTATTGAATACAGTTGAAGTGAAACTAAAAATTTACGCATAAAATTATATCTTCGTATATTAATTTATGTGATTAAACAAAGTAATCATATGGCTATGTATATATATATATATATATATATGTGTGTGTGTGTATGTATGGGTTCGTGTGTATATATATATATATATATTTATATATATATATATATATATATATATATATATATATATATATATATATATATACATGAAACGTCTGGTTTGTTCGACATTAGTATACTAGAAAATACACGCCTGTGTTCTGTAATATTTTGTTAAAGTGATGCTATCTAATTCAACTGTGTTTTTACATATTAAAAAGTAAAACATATTACCATATTTAAAAAATAACTTTTAATCGACCTCGAATTTTTTGAAATGACGAAAAGTAACGACTTTGTCTACACGTGCGTATAAAACAACCTTTTTTTTTAAACAAACCTTAAAAGAAAAAAACAGATATTGTTAAATTAAAAAATAACGCATAAATAAAAATAAAATTATTTGGTATTTTGTATTTAATGAACCAGAAAATTCAGCGTTCGACTCCGATTTAGCCGGAACATGACGTCCGCAGATCGGGTTTAGTTGCTGTTTTACGTAACATGGTGACCAGCCAATCGCAATTTCGTAAAAATTAAGGAAGTTGCTATTTTTTATTGCAAAAATTACTTAAAAGTTATTTGACAAAAAAATTTGCACTTTCTACAAACATTTAATAAGAAATATAAATGAACGGTAGTTGTTTGTTTTTTGTGTTTTTTTTCTATTGATGTTTCTGCATTTTATATTTTACTTCACTTTTTTACATAGCATTTCTATTATTTCATTGGCAACGCTCGGCTTTATCCGGCCATTGACGGTATGCGCCGGTGTGTGGATTCATTAAAATATAACCTTGGAAAAAAATATTTAAAATAAAGCCGCGCTTATGCATTTATATTACCGTTCTATTTTTTAGAATTGAATTTTCACGTTAAATTCAAGTTTTACAATATCTTTTGTTCATTAAATTGTTAGGTAAACGTACACATAATCCGGTCAGTTTGTAATGTGTGAGAAATCTAGCTCCCGAAAAAAAGTGTACTCTAAATAGTAAACAAAATAAAAAAAATAGCCTTTCTCGAAGGATTTCTTCTCTACTGATCAAGGAAAAACGGTGAAGTGTAGTTCACCCTTTGTTTCTCTCCCCCTCTCTCTTCCTCTCTTAATATCTCTCTATCCATCTCTCGGTCTCTCACAATCTATCCTTCTCTTCCCTCTATCTATCAGTCCTTCTCATCTTTCCTCTGTCTCGCTCCCTCTCTTTTTCTAACTCTCCCCCTCTGTCTGTCTATCCCCTGATTCCTCTATCTCTCTCTATATCCTTCTCTTTCTCTATTTCCCTCCCACTTTCTCTTTTCTATCTAAATATCTTTCTCTCGATCTGTCCATCTCTAATCCCTCATCCTATTTTGTCTCCTAAATGTATTACAGTGAATAAAATATTATCAAACATAACACACCCTATTTTAGTCACCTAATTTAATTACTATGAGAATAGAAGTTATTTGGAAATAATTGCTGTCTTGAACAGCACCAGGAGTAACTGGTAAAACATTTCCAATTAAATTAATTTTGGCAGCTATTCGGTGAGAAAATGGCATAGACTTTTCCCTTTCTGCCTGAGGAATATCTGATACATTTCAGGCAAGTAAAATAACTATTATTCTATTTTGAATCTACTATTAAGTATTCATTTTTTCCAAAAATGTCATGTTAAACATCTCCAAAACATCCGGCATGGGGAAAATTTTGCAGAAATGCAATCTTATTTTTTGGGATGAATGCACAATGACATGCAAAAATTAACTTGAGGTTCTTGGTCGATCCTTGCGTAGAGATGTCAGATCATTTAGGAATGCATGAATATTGCTTGCAGGAGATTTCAGACAAATGTTACCTGTAATTTCTCAATCAACGCCAGCATGTGAAATAAATGCTGTCTCAAGTACTCAACTTTTCGGTGCCATGTGAAGGCATTAAACGTAACTCCAAATATGCGTACCCAGTTGCGGGCTGCCCGATCCACACATTTGTTTTTAAATCGTTGTGGGAAATTGTGTATGAAAGTCCCGTCTGATCCGAGTTAAGGGCGAAATCCGTTGACTATTAACGTATGTTATTTTATAACATCAACAGAAGAGTTGGTTAAACATGGTTTCCAGATATTCAAATTATTTATACGGATTCCTCTTGACTGGGTGAACGAGCTATACTTGCATCTCAATACAACGACGTCCATGAACTTAACGCATTTATTCAACGTAAAATTCCAAGTGATTTAGTCAAATACAAATCCAATAACACTTTTGTGGAAGCAGATAAAGTGGTTTATTATCCAACAGCTAGATTTGCTAGGGTTGCAATCGCATGGACTGCAACTGAAAATTGGTTTACTGACTATCACGTTGTGAGATATAAACAAATCCAAGCTATGCAATGGCGCATGTCTTGCAGTAAAAAAATAACAAACAATATAACAGAAACAACAAACTTAACATGATATTTAATACGTGAATATATCGTCATTCTGGGCATTCCTATGATCCCACTGGATACACAATTACACTTCAGGAAATTGCACTTTCCAATGTTATTGTCATTTGCAATAACCACCAACAAATCTCAAAGAGAAATCCTTACAATTGTGTGGCTTACAGCTACATACTAGCTACTTACTCACATTGACAATTATGTGACGTGTTCAAGAGTCACCAAACCAGAAATTCTCTACATCAGCTAAGAAAATAAAACAACAAAAACTGTGTACCCATACGAAACGTGAAATTTAACCTATAATAAACATGCATTTTCTCATTTTGGAACTTTTTCCATTGCGCCAATTTGAGCCAAAACAACGCGTGGCAGTGTACAGCTAGTATATATATATATATATATATATATATATATATATATATGTATATGTATATATATATATATCTTCTTTCTGCCCCTTCTTTTTTCTATGTGATTTTAATATTAGTTTTGTACGCTTTTCCTCGAAACACAATTCTATATGACAGCACACCACCTAAAATAGCTGTCTGCTCAGGCTCCTTTATATAACATGCCATAAAAAATTTGACACGCTCAACAACTCTTCTTATATACTAGTAAGAATACCTCTAGTATAAATAGTAGTGTGTAATGTTATCTAGTTATAGCCATAAAATTACATGAAAATTAATATTCGCGCATGTCACCGAACATGACAAAAACCCAACGTCTGATTTTTGAATGTTTGTAAGAAAATTGTGTGTTTATCATCTGACAAAGGTAAAGAGTTTTGTGTAATCACTCCAGAATCGAATGTTTCTAGCGCCCTGAAACACTTTAACATTATTAACCTCTACATTCCCGTCAATAATATTATAGTTGTTTATATAGAGAACGCCGTAAAGAGGTTCTAGTCACAGATTTGCCTCAATAGGCGTCTCCTTAAATAATACGGATTGCATTTTACTACAAAAAGTGTAAGCTCCTTACTTTCTATCACCTCGTCACACAAACACGCACACATACACACACACACACACACACACACACAAATCAATGGTCCCTTTATAAGATCTCCTGGCTTCTTTACTTACTACATAACCTCTTTTTTGGTACATTTTCAACCCACGTCAATAGCTCCGATAAACACATTGATAAGCTTAACAGATTATATATATATATATATATATATATATATATATTTTGTGTACAGAAAGTTGTTAGTTGAGACAGGTCATTGGTACCGTCGGTTTCAAGCCCGATAATAAGGCCCGTTTAAGGTATCCTTATCGAGCTCTCTTCAGCCAATATTCGTCTATCTTATAACCGGAAGTGTGAAGTATATATACCTCGCGAGTCCACGTTCAAATCTCGTTTTGTTTAATCCCCCCCCTTTTTTTTTTTTTTTTTTTATCTATCTATATATATATATATATATATATATATATATATATATATATATATATATATATATATATATATATATATCGGGTAATGTAATACCTAATTTTCAACTTTGAATTATTTAAATTTAAGATCTAATTTCGAAAAAATGTTTTTTTTAATATATGAATCGATTTTAATTTGAACCCCATTTAATTTTAAAATCTCTTTCCTTATGTATAAAAACTTTAAAATCTGTATTGGTATCGGTTAAAAACTTAAAAATTCGTTTAATTATATCGAACATTTAAAAATTTCCAAAAATACGTTTAAAGTTTTAAAAAATATATTTTTAATTATATCGAATCACGTTTAAAAATTTCGAAATACGTTTAAAAATTATTTTTTAAAAACCCAAATCTTTCAAGGAAGGAAGTGAGTATTTATCTATCCTAAGTGATTTCCCTAGTTTATTAACATTATTATATTTTTCTATAGTTTTAAATTCGAAATAGATTATAAATTACATTTATAAAATATAATATATATATATATATATGACATTAATTAAAAATCTATAATATAATTGCGATTAAAATCCAAGTTTACCGACTAATTATTTATGTATTTACAATTTCTTTTCCCTATATATATATATATATATATATATATAAAAACAACATCTAAGTGTTGTTCTTTTCATTGATCCAATTTATTAGGAGACCCTTCCTTCTATGTATGCAACTTTTCAAAGCTTCACTCCTCACATTTAAACATTTAACTTTTGGGTCATGAATGGACCGGAGGATGTAGTATTTCTCTGCGTTACAGAGTGAGCATTGACTTAATTCCGGGACGTAGGCTGGTCTATGCTCTATTTTTCTCCATTTTATGGAAAAGGGTGTATTTTTTTCTTTAAGCTCCCACACGCGGGTAGCTAATGCTGTATTCATCCTTGTTTTAGCTCTAAAGGAGCTCATATGTGCATAATACCTTTGTTTAAATTGGCCTTTTGTCATACCTATATATATTTCCGGTATATTTGTGGATTGTTCCGTTACTGTGGCCTCATAGACAAGGGATTCAGCTTTACAATTACCCTCCAATGGACAGCTATTTTTGGTCCTGCAAGAGCAGCCTGCGTTATCTATCTTTTTTGGTTCTTTGGATATTATCGACTTTATTGATGGAGCTGTCGAGTAACTAACTTTCACCGTGTTTCTATTAAAAAGTTTATGTAGTCTATGTGTTCTTGGAAAATGTTTGTCTAGAAGGCTAAGAAAACAATGCCCTACTCTAGTTTTAGTGTTCAATGAAAACGGAGGTAAGAACCAGATTATTTTCCGTTTCCTCTTTCGTTTTATATTTTCTTTATTCTGGGTTTGTTGAAATTTTATGTTTTCATTGAACCCACTTTGATGCAGTGCGTCATTATAATATGGTGCTGCTTTCTCGAACACTTCAGCGTTCGAAGAAAGCCGTGAAATCCTTTGGCTAATGTTCGCTACCATATTTTTAAACACTGTGGGTGGGTGGCATGAACCCTTATTTATATACATGAGTTTTTCATTTAGTTTGTGAAAGGGTTTGTGTATTTTCTTCTCGAGATCTAGAGTGGCATCTAAAAAATCTACTCTATCTAAATTTGTATGTATTATTATTTTAAAGCCTAGTTCCTTAAAAAAATCAGTTAGGTCTTTTCTAAGCCTGTCTAGTGCATATCCATTGTAGTCACGCGATAGGCAAAGTCCATCATCTCTATATAATCCAAAAAAGTGATCTGGGAATTTATATTTCAAATGTGTGTTTAATTTCATTCCAGTTTTGTAGGCTAATGTGTTCTTGGCACAGAAATACAACGGAATATATTTTAGAAAATGGAAAATATACATAAACTTAATGAATGAATGAAACGGTGTTTAAAATTCCATTCTAGGTGTTTAGGCAAAAAAAAACGACTACGGTAGTCGGCGCGAATGTGAAAATATAATGTTACGTGTCCGGCGCGTCAACCACAACGAAACGGGGCACTGCGACTGAGTTTAGTGATTTTCAGTAACTTAACATGAAATAAGTGAATGGTTGTATAATGCAATGTGATATGAAACTGCATTTACCTTAATATCAGCTGCTAAGTGTTAATCGATGAAGGTACGCTAAAAAAACACACAAACGAGTTATAAGTAAGAATTGGAGACCAATTGAGTTTGTAGTAAAACACGGAATCAAAGATTAGTTCGATTCGGTTAAGTCCATGCTTCGTTTCACCCAGTAGAAAGCATAGAACGAAAAGCTACGTTAAAATTCCATTTCAGTTTTTTTAAGCAACTACAAAAAGGAAATAAAACCGTAATGATGTTTTCTATTTTATTTAAAAAAATGGGGAAAAATATATATTTTTTTAGTGTAACAATGTTGGGAATAAATAACATTAGTGTTTATTTTCCCAGTAGGCCTCTCTCGGCAAAGAAATTAAACTCAATTTATTTATTTATTTGTCCCCCCTTCCCTGGCAATCGGAGGAAACTGAATGTTTTGTTTTTTAATTGTATCTATATGTTTTTGAGCGGAAAATTGATAAAAGCACTAATTTTATATGGCAAAAACTGGTAAAACCTCCCACATTATAAGTTATGGTTGCATTCTCCCCATTCGCTGGCGAATAAGTGAAACTGAATGCATGTGTTTTTTTAAGAGAAATATTTGAAAGGAAGGAAGTGGGAAATCTATTCGCATTTTTAGGCAACTGTTTAAGTAAACATAATTAACGAAAATGTGGCATTCGACTAGTTGGGGGGTGTTAGTGTATTTCACGAAAGAAAGAAAAGCGTAAAAGAAATATTGAACGGGGTAAGCCTAAACGGACTATACATTTTGTAAGCGCGTTTTACGTGAATGGCGTACTCGATAAAATGACATGGAAGAAGTGAACAGTTGTATAATGCAATGTGATAAAAAAGTCCATTTACCTGAATATTCGCTGATAAGTGTTATTCGATGAGCCTACGCTGAAAGAAAAATTAAAGTTGGATACGTAAGTAAGAGGTGGAGACTAATTTAGTTTGTATTAAAATATCGAAACAAAGGTTAGTTCTGTTCAGGTTATTTTAGTACACTAGATTTTCTATGTATACACTGAAGTCGTATTGCTGAACACGAATATCCGTAAGAGAGTGTTTGAATAGTAGGCTATGCACTTTGTTGAAGTAGTATAACTGGTAATTAAGCAACGTAAAAGTAAGCGTGGGACTGTCAGTGTCGCTTAATTTCGTGGTGCGTTTTACCCAATAGGAATCATAGAACGGAAAGGCACGGTAAAATTCTATCCCAGTTTATTTAACCAACTATAAAGTAATGAAAACCCAAATCGGGGTTCCTTCGTAACTTTCCCTTTTGAACGATCCCAAATACGGTGTATGTGGTTGCGGAGGAAGGCGGAATTAATTAGAAAGAAAAGATTTTACTAATTCCATTGATTTTTACCAATTGTGACAGCGTACTCTTAGCAGAAAAAATAAAAGAATCTACGATTATCGAGGAAATGGAGAGGTAATATGCCTATAAATCACCTCAGATATTGTGCTACAGTGTGAGCATAATACATTTGCATGAAATGTCTTGATTTTTAATCCAATTAAGTTCAAAATTACAGGGTAAAATGAGTGCATTATATATAGGGATATATATATATATATATATATATATATATATATATATATATATATATATATGTCAATTCGTTCTCCTGTTTGTTTTTTTATTTGTTTGGGTGTTCACAATTTGATTAATATATATAAAACCCATTGCTTTAATACTTCATTCATTTCTACATATAGTATTATTCTTGCAAATAGCTATTAAGAGATGATCTCATTTGCATATTACATTAAGGGAAAGCGATTTATTAAATTGCGATGTGTTAGTTATTGTTTATAGCGAGAGGATTGTTTTAAGTGTTCTATTTAAGTTAATTATTTTATATGGGTTTATATTGAGAACATATTTAATTTTATTTATTTTTACCAACATCAATAAAGTTATTTCAGTTATTTGAGTTTTTAATTATTTCCCCTGAACGCTAACTTTCTTCTTTTTGCTTTTGTTTTCTTTTTTTCGGCGGATAATAAAACTAAAAATAATTCACACAATTTTTCAAGCATTATTTTTGGAACCAGTTCAAATAAAATAATTTCCGTGATTTTGGAATCCAGTGGACTTTTCTTATAAATGAACAATCAATCCAATTCAACTACCATTCTTTATTTAAAACAACTGACATTTATTTTATACCAGTTTTGTTGTGCACATTTTTTGACATCGTAACTTCTATTTTTTTTCTTTTAATAACAAAATATGTCAAAACTCCTCATTGTATTTCGGTTAACAATAATTCTACTTTGGTATTTTTGAAACTGAATTATTTACAGTTTGTTTTTGTTGCATAAAATACAATCTTTCTAGACTGAGGGATCATAAAAGAAATTCCCTTAAATAGAGTTAAAAAAAGGTGCTCAATATCCGGATAATAGCTTCTCTTCGTATCCCTTCTGCCGAAATATCTGGTGTAGAATTTGTCACGTATTTCTGATTTGTTTGTATCTTCTAATTGTTCGCCTTTTGCATTTTGAAAACCGTAATTATCGTCAAAGCATTCATTTGGATGTTGATTGTAGCTTATTAATGCACGAAAATTACGGGTTTCAAAAGGCGAACAATAACAAGATACATCTGCCTTACAAGCCTTAAAAATGCTAGGTTTATTTATGGTGTCTTTTATATATATAAACACCCACCCACTTTGTTTGCAGATGAGGAGACTTTGTTTCCAAAAAAATATATGCCAAAATTATTGTCCATGACTTAATGTCATATGCAATAAACACATCGTTTCCGAAAATATCGTACAAATTATCGACTTTGTTGTGTTCCTTCTTATAAAACAACTTTTTTAATTTTTAATTTTAATTTTAATTTTAAATTATCAATCACATTACTATATATATATATATATATATATATATATATATATATATATATATATATATATATATATATTTAAACTGGTTCTGCTGTGTCTTTGCAAAACTGTTTTTCCGCCATGTTTATATCACTTTTAATGTTCTTTTAGATAAAGGGGGCATTTTTCCCCGAAATTCATGAAAGGCATTAAACATCCAAAGCCTTTTCACTATCTAGTACATATCAGGGACCCACGTTGCTAAAGTCTGTGCAATACTCTGATATATGCACCATAATAAATGTAAATGAAACAAAAATAAATAGATTCTTGTTTACCAGCGTCTCAATACGACCTCATCTTGTTGTTTATGTTTTTCTTTCGCTTTCCTGGCCTCCTTCATTGCTCTCTTAATGTGCATATGTATATATATATATATATATATATATATATATATATATATATATATATATATTAAAATGTTTGACTCCTGTCCAAGTAACCTGCATGTAATATATTAATTGTTTGACCAAAAATTAGTGTAAGGGTTTTGTAGAGTCTGGAAAAGCAACTCTTTCCTACCCAAAAAAACTCATTAAAAAGCTTCCTGCGTGTCTGAATACCCTTTATGTAAAATTCTCAATATTTAGACCCAAAATTTGCTGAATAGTTTGCTAAAGAACGCAAAGACAAATTCATTAAAACTTTAACCCCTTCGATACCTAATGTCTGACAAAAAGGAGATTAATCATTTGCCCAATATCTGAATACACTTTATGTAAAATTCAAAATGTTTAGACCAAATATTAGCTGAGAGTTATGTTTTATTTGACCTTAATTCTGACCCTTTCACATTTATTGTTTGGAATCAAATCAAATTAAAAAATTTGATCAATATCCAAGTAACCAACATCTAAACTTTCCAGTGTATAGACCCAAAATGTACGGAGGCAATTGGTAGAGTTTTCAAAGGTCTAATAGTTTAACTTTGACGCCTAGACAGCCAAATTTCGGGCCGAAAACCGATTTAACTAATGTTCCCAATACTCAGAACCCCTTATGTCAAATCTCGAGTGAGTAGACTAAAATTGGCAAAGTAGATTGGTAGGAAAATGTACACAAACAGACACACAGACAGTCACAGACATACATTTTCAGTTATATATATATATATGTGTGTGTGTGCTTATTTATTTATTTAAATTTAATAGACATGACAAGCGCCAATACATATGAAGACACGACCTCATAATTGAAGCTAGATAAAGATATGTATATTATTTATTAGATCGTATTATTTGCAGATTTAACTCTATGCAAAAAAAACCCAATAAAATGCGTTTTGGCGATATCTATTTGGTAATGTTGCTTTATTAACGTAAGACAAATCAGCATTTCGGTGTTGACCATATTCATTTGAATTGTTTTATCTTAGTGAAATAAAACTCAAATTTATGCTTAGAAAAGAAGTTTGTAATTTTTCTGAATTTATTTATTCTTGGACTATATTTACACCCTAGGATGGATAATAGGTGACAGTGATTAATTTGAATAATGTCACTTATATATATATATATATATATATATATATATATATATATATATATATATATATATATATATATATATATATAATTATGAATTATATGGAAAATTATATTTTTTTTATTTACTTGCCTCCCCACAAGGGCAGAGTCCGTGTCATGGTCCGTTTGTTAATGTTTGGGAAAACCAGCTCTCCAAAAATGGGCAATCTGGTTAGTAAAAAGAATACAAATAATATATCAGTCATAAAGGATTTCTCCTTCAGTAACTGATACCAAAAAAGGAAGGGCAACATCAGACAGATACTACACATAGATCTTGGAACGAATGACAAGAAAGAGAAAAGGCAACTTTTTTTTATTTATTGAATTACAGGGAAAAATTATTATTAAATTGTTTTTTTTTTATTAATTTATTATGGGATTCTTGTGCCTTGGTTGGATATAAAATTGCATATGATTTTCCATTTTTATCTACCCGAAATTACCGTTATTCAATTGTTCAACACACATTCTACGACATGCGTTATTCGTATCCAAAATGATACCTCTTATTTTTTATTTCGCCTGAATAGATCTGAGGGAAATGCAGATTCTATACTTATGATGAATTAACTTATGTATTCATGACTTGAAATCTCATTTCTGTTGCATATGTAGAAAGTGTGAAACTCCTAAAAATCAACGTTATTCATGGACGTGCGTTGTATCAAAGATGCTCGTTGAATTCCCCAATGCAGAATAGTTTAAGCGGTTTACATTTACTGGCGCCTGTCAAATGTTTACTTTGAGGATTTAATTTATGTCTGTGCAGTTGGATATGCATCCGTCGAGTTCAGTTTGGTAACGGAGATTAAAATGACGAAATCGGATCCTGGCGCTCTTGCACATCCACTACCCATAACCGACACAAATACGTTGAGGTTTGTGATGACTATGTAGAAAAATAAATTCTGGGGCACAATATGTCTCTCGTTCTGATTATGCAATTTATATCTTCGTAGCTCTTCAACTTCTTGATATTAAATGTTGGGAGGCATTACATTGTGAACACCCTCCTCTCGTACTTTAGAGATTGACTTGATGAAAGAGTAAATCAAGTGGCAAAATGTATTCCTCGAGACTTTATGTTACAATTTTATACTTGATCCCCGCAATAAATAGGTAAAGAATTACGGTACTTTCATAGTAAAGTTCCGATATAGACATAACCTACAGTCAGTCTAGGACGCTGTTCTAAAAGCTTACCGAACAGAGAAAACTCTCCCTTTTCCAACGGACACTGACTCATTGCTCTTGATTGCCCAGAGGATCACGGTATTTGAAAATGTTTTAAATCGTTTAAGTCGGTCATGTTTGTTTCTAGGATATTTTGTGCGTTTTATTTTTCTCCATTAAGAAAGCAATACAAATTACTGTCATATTCTGAGAAAACAAGAACACCAAAACAATTTTTGTAAAACAGATTATTTATGAGAGTAAATAGTTATTTCTGATCTTGCGACAAAACTCATGTCCGTGTCGGTTTTCTCTATCACCAGTTGGAGCTTAATATGGACGTTCTGAGTTGAACTTAATGACTATTATAAGTGATTAATCCATCAAGGAAACTATATGATAAAGGACACTAATCAAAACATGCACACATTCAACTTTTTAAAACAAGTTATAAGTTTCAGAATAATGTCACTTAAGCGAAAAAACTCAAATCAAAATATGAATGACTTTTACGTGAAAAAGTGTTACCATTAACTTAATATGGTAAACATATATTTAAATGTATAATAAAATACTGAAAAACAAGATTGCTATAAATCCACTGGAAACCGCACTCCGTGGTGGTGCTGTAAGTCCATATAGTCTGTATACAGCACAATCACGTTGGACACACTTGTTCTCTCTAGATCACCGAAATTAAGCAACGTTGAGCCTGGCCAGTATCAGACGGGTGACAATTTGGGAAGCCAAGGTGCTATATGGACCCCAAGGTAAAATAACAGGTAGATAAATTTGCGCGGCTTATCCTTTTCTAGAGGTAAGATAGGGCTTCCTTAAGCCGTGGTAAACTGTCCATCTTGTGATGGCGCGACGATAAAAATACCCTTAATTGCCCTCGCGAAGTATTAAGTATTTACATACAGAAAATATTTGAATTACACTACAAACTTGTGTAGTGAGTTAAATCACAGCTGCGGCCGCGCTTGATGGATGGGTAAGTCCATATTTTCTCTCTTCATTGTAGTCCTTTTAAAATGCTACTGGCGACGAAAATTTGAAGAATTCGCGAGGGAGACGGAGTTTAAACATGTACCCCTTAAAACAGGCTTATACCAAAAAATTACATTCTTTATTCAGTAAAAAAAAAACGAAGAAGTTTGCCTGGACATATACATTCAGACATTTGAATTTATGCAATTTATATTGTTAAAGTGTCTAGAAGTGTGTCACCTGATAATACGTATTGTTATTCTCGCTTCATCAAAGTAAAATAAAAGTTTCATTTCACTTTTTTGTTTCATGCATTGCATTTTTACATATATGTTTTTAAAATCCACAAAATACAAAGAAAAATAGTTTACTGTATATGTATTTGGACGTCCCATCCCATCTCTTTAAAATGTGAGTTACGTCCGCATTTAAGAATAAATAACGAATTGTTTGGAAAATATAGACAATATATTAAGCCGCTAAGGTGATCACGTTTGTAAAGGAAACCCCTCATTACGCTGGATTGCGTAGGAATATGCATGTACGCCACTGATTTGGGAAAAAATTATTTAACGAACTCTCATTCTCTTATATAGTAAAATGTTGTATATATATATTCTTACGATGTCAGACAGCCATTAGGGATAATATTACAGAAGTTACCAGTTCAATCCCCACTATAAGTAATACTGTATATAATTTGTATATGAATGTCAGGAATTTATTTTGTTAAAAAAATAGAAGGTGCATTAGTTGGCCACGGTAAACTTATGAAGCAAACATAAGCCAAGTTATTATAAAAAGTCATATCCGAATCGTCTGATATTTCACTGGTCGTATTTGTGTTTTAGAAAATGGCATTTCTAGTATATTTGCAAGTTCTTGGGCATTAGTATATATAACAGGACGCCTTGTGTTGATCCGTTATAAAATTTGCGTAAATATGGTATTTTAATTCATACAGATTTCGTATTTATCGAAATTGACAAAATAAAACGTGCCATCAGCTAGAATCGACCTAAAACATACAGCTCTCCAGCGTTATTCGTTGCCATCTGAGCTAATTATATATATATATATATATATATATATATATATATATATATATATATATATATATATATATATATATATATAACGTTATGGACCGCATTTTCTCTTACCCGATATATCTTCTATAATTTATGGCTGAACGTTTGTGTGTGTGTGTGTGTATGTGTGTGTGTGTGTCTGGTCACGAATAAACTCCTATATGGTTGACAAGGGTTTTGATATAGATGTACATAATAATACTTTGATAAGTATGTTTCATGTACTCCATGGAAATATGACAGAAACTTTAACAAAGACTTTTCATATCTATTTGCGTGAATATACTTTGATAATGATGTTTCAGTTAGAAGAAATATTGTATAATGAAATAACGGGGTGTTCGTTCGCGGCTGACCTCCATAGATTGTAAATATGTCACACAGTTTAACACGTTTTTTTAAGGGGTGAGGGTCTACAATAATACCTTAAATTTAATCTTAATTCATGTTTGCTTTTATTTATTTTTGAGTTGAATCTTATTGTGCCCAATAAATTCAGCTCAGTAATTCACGTTCTTATTAAAGTGAAAGCAAAAAAAGCCGGGAATTTACGAAATTCTTGATACACATTTTGCATAACTCTGTTTTTTTTTTTCCTTCTCCACTTGCATATGGCACTATTTCAAAATAGATGAATAATAAAAAATCAGAACGTGCCTTGTTATCGTGTCAAAAGAAGGAAAAATCTTGCTCACGTGTTTAGGTGTCTTTTTTAAACATTTAATACCCTTTTTATTTCTATTTATATGTCTATTGAAGCTTTTTTGTCACTGTACTAGAAGGAATTCAGTTGATTACAACACTTTCTGCGTGTTCTTTACATTACAATAGTACAGCTCTGAATCCGACGGCGCAATACTACACCGTTCACTAGTGTAAAACTGAAATGAAACTGTTCTGTTTGAAAAGGGTGTCATTTTCTTCTTATGCATATTATATCGATTCTTTGCTTTAAAATACTAAACTAATTACATGTTTACTTTTTTAAAATCCCATTTTGCTCTTTGCGGTTTATTTTACTAAAGTGAGTAAAGCTTTATTATTTTTCAAAACTCTTTTGTCTGTTTGTTTTTACGATATTTCGTCGATATTATCTTGTAAAAGCCAACAAACGATTACCCGAAAAAATAAATATACAAGAAATAAAGTTTACCATAGTCAATAAAAGTTCAGTTCATGTTTTTTTTTGTTTTGAAATACTTTTTTATGCTCTTTAGTTGAAATAATTTCAGCGAACCGAAATTAAAACGAAATTTAAGGCGATAACTACTTAAATTAATTTTTATATAAACTACACATGCCATAATCGAATATTCCTCAAGCACAAAATAACAAAACATTAAAATATGTTTATAAATATTCCTTACTTTGACGGAACTCTCTTAAATTGTTAACACAGAATGCTCAGGTGCCCCTCCCTCAAATTGAAAACGGGGCTATCCATTTCAAAGTCGCTGCCATTTTGATTTTTTTAAACCGGTTAGTGAATTAAAAATTGTTTTCTTTCAAACTACTTAAAATACAAACCAATGAACTTTTCTACCATAAAAGTTACTTTTATTGACTATGGTAACATTTATTTTTTGTATATTTATATTATTATATATATATACAACGGTTTCTCTTTGTAAGGAAGCATCATTTTGTTGGCCACTCTTGGCTACGAATGGAAACACAGTTGATATAAAAAATATAGTTTCGCGAAAAATGTATTTACTTTCATCATATTTTGCTTAGGGTAAAATTTTTGAGTATCAAAACCTATCTCTGTACAACCTCTCCTTTTCATAATCTATCATACTTTCATCAATCATAGTCCATTTTCTGTAGGCTGTTTTTGAACCCAGTCAATGACGGGTACTTCTGCTTGTATATATATTACGTCAAGTAGTGCCTCGTCTCCTACCAGACTGGCGTGTTTATTCGGGGTTGTATCTCTCCCACTAAATTAAACGTGCCCTGTCAACTTTTGTACGATTCGACGCGTTACATAAAGCGCACCTAGCCTTCGCAAATGTTTATTCATCAGGTACTGGCTAGGAATTTCGTTGCTTACTCTCAGTGATATGGCGAAACAGGTGGATTAATGTGATGTATGGAAAACCGCATTTATTTCACTTGGAGACTCCCTCTATTAGAAAGTGTGTTTATAGATATATGCATGTATTTATTTATATAGTATCGTATGATGGTTGGCAACGTTTTCCCCGATATTTTCCATTCACAATATTTTTAAGAAAGACACCAGGGTTTCGGAGAATGGTCCCGTGACCGTTGCAACTATTATTCCAAAGTAAAATTCTTTTTTGGACCGAACTGGATTTGAACTTTGAACACATATTGTTAACCTTTAGATTACCCTCACCTCCTAGCTTCGTGGTAAAAACCATTAAGTACTGCCAGTAATCAATGCCGTAAAATGTAATTAAAGGATTTTCAGATGTGATACAATTTACAAAGTAACACTGATAAATCGAACACACTTTCATAAAATGCATCTTTGTTTTCTAAGAAAATGTCAATTATATCTTGTGATAAACTGACACAGAGACAATATATTCAAATGATGCGATATATCACTTTAGATTTCAGTACAATTTTTAACCATACAAACTAACGACCATTCTATATCAACATATATTTGGTCGCATCTACTATTAAAATTGTCACTTGCTTCATAGCTGGCCTTTAATGGAGAACTAATTGCAATGCCGTTTTGTAAAATTCATTTGCAGTTTTTGAGTTTAGGGTTTCATTAAAAAGATATGTCTCGACTAGTGAAATAAAAATATTTTCGGTGATCGAAATCCTGAACTTTTCCTTACATTTTTTTGTTCAATTGCGTTGTACGTAGCTTCTTTCCAGAAAAAAACATGAGGTCATAGGAAAATAAAGCTAATAGTACAGAAGATGAAGAACAGTAAAAAAAGAACGATTAATCATATCTTCAAGATGATGCACATGCGTATATGAATACGTGCGCACATATAGACATGCATTTGAGGTTTAACGCATATCACTGACTGTATTCAAACAAATTTTACGAAACACATATTATAAAATGATTATATATCAGGTTGACAAGAAAGTACTTGCCGTTTTTTTACTTTTTCATTCAGAGGAACCTACTTCAGCACAACCAAACACACAAATATTGATTGAAATCAGCCCTAAAAGAATGAAACAACTTTTGACATCGCAAACAAGTGTATTTATGGAAGTAACGTAAAATCTTCTGGTGTGATAGCGATGAATGAATTGAAAGTTTTTACAAAGAATACACCACTTATCAAGGCCCGGAAGCCACTCGGGGATAAGGGTTATTGCGTGTACAGTACTCATGCACTCATGCAGAAAGTTGAGGAGATTCTTGGAAAGAAGTAGTCGGATAATGAGAGGTTTGGAGAATATGCTGAATGATGCAGAGTTCCGTATCAAATTCATAAACTTCTGTAATAATGGTTTAGCAGCATGCGGTAGGGTATTTTCATTAGGAAGAATTGGACGTTTCCTGTTGATTTATACTGACTGTAGTTGTCGAAGATTCTCGTGCATTTCCTCCATTTGTTGAGAATACTTCCCCGCCGAAATGGTTTCACTTGCATTAAAAACCCCTAATACATGAGGTCGCACAAGAGCAGCCATCATGACCTTCTTTTTCGCCACACTGGCTTCCGGATGTGGTGTGGGGCTTCGTCGGCGTCTACCACTAACCTGAGTATCGCCGGTAAACGTAAAGAACATACATATCATCGAACGTCACAACCCAATCGAGAAACGAGTGGTTAATATCGGGTAAAAGAAAGGAAAAGTGACACTTGGAGTTTAGTCGGCATCTACCGACTGAGATGAGCGTCGCCGTTTGCGGTAAACAACCCACTTTTCATCGCAAGTCACAACTCGCTGGAGACACCGGTCGTTCCTGTTGTGTGAAAAAAGTGATGATGACACTTCATAATGACCTTCTTTTGGGCTGTCCTTACATTCTCGAGACATCCATTCATGAATTTTTTTTTTTTTGTCTTTCCAATCTCTTATCTTGTTTGAAATCGTGGTATACGTTAGTCTAATTGACAAGCAAGTTCTCGAACAGGTGTGCGTAAATTGGCTTCTTAAGCCTCTTTCCGAACCAATTATCAAGACAAATTGCAGAACTTTTTGATTGCGGGTTTTCTCCCTTGTTCCGTTCCTAATGTGTTCCTTCAATTCTTTCAGGGTTTGGGGTTTAACGTCTACAGGTCTGCCAGCTAGCGGAACGAGATAGAGGAGTCAAATATCAATCCAGAGATTCTGCAATCTATCATGAATATGTTTTGGAAAGTGCACACATATGCAATGTTTAAAATGGGCAACATTTAAAAGACATTATTTTTCATGAATAAAGATGGTTTTGATTTTGCATTTTTTTGTTTTTAAATTTCCCAGTGTCTTCCTCAGATTTTGTTAAAATTCCAGAAAGATATCATCAAAAATAAAGAATCTATTCAGGTTCAAATCTCTGCAGTGACTCTTTGGAATAGCCTGTATATATATATATATATATATATATATATATATATATATATATATATATATATATATATATATATATATATATATATAGTAGGCTTTCTATATATATATTTTTAACCTAATTTATTTTTAGAAATAGGAGGTGGGAGTGGAACCATTAAAACGATAGGCTCTTGGATCTCAACAATTTTTTCCTATATAGTCACTAAGAGCGCAATTCATTTCGCTTGCAATGCACCACGAATGCGCATGGGCGTCTGAAGCGCACTTCATCAGAGGAGGGGCGTTTAAACACTTAAGTTTGCGTATTTTTAGTCAAAATCTTTGAAGTACTTCGAAGGTGGGACAGATAATATATAAACGAAGGCCCCCTTTTGCTCTGGAATATATTTGCTTACATATTCACTGTCGTTCTCAATAGGAATAATATTCTCATTCGTACAGTTAATAATACTGTCATACACAAAAGAAATGATACTAATTTTAGGCGAAATATTTAACTTGGGAAAAGAATGTTCAACTGCTGAGCCACCAGGTGTGTTAAAATTTTAGTTTTGAACATGTACCACATCTAGCCACAATGAACACCTATCATATGTATACGCAGATGTCTCAGGATGCATTCGAACGTGAGATAAACAGATTAATCAATAATTTATATATTCAGTATTATATCGTGTGATAAATAAATAAAAATTGCATAAGTTCAAATTGCGTACTTACAGCGTTTGCATTGTTTTCTACATTATATCCAGATTCTGATATTTACAGAAGAAATTGTATGAAAGTTGCAAACATCCATAGTGAAAATGGTGCCATTGAATTTATTGGATTATACATCGGCATACTGAGTAGGTCCAAATTAATTTCTACTATAAGGACTGCATGTGATGCATGTATCAAAGGATGTTTTTATTATTATTTAGAAAAACAAGCAAACGCGCCGCGTTTGTTTTTTTAACTCGAAAATGAAATGAATGAATAAACAGAAATGGAATGTGCTCACGTGACTTACTTTTAAATTCTGTGTAATTAACCTTGATGGCAGGAATTGTAGTAATTCTTCATGATTTGCTATCATGCTAAGCGGCTTTACTGCAATATAGACTGATATTATGAGAGGTACAATAAAACATCTTGATAAATATCCATATTTTACCGCGCGTTTCTAATGGCTTTTTGTTTTCGCTTTTTTTTATATTTGAAAAGTGTTAAAAGCACAGAATAATAGAGTACCTGCTGTTTTTGCTTTGATCCGATAGATATAAATAGTGTGGTAACTGTAATATTGTTAATGTCCCTAACATAGTTTTTAACATATTTGTTTTATCTATTAAAACAGAGCTTAAATAATGTTTCTCCTACATGTCTACTGATGCAATTGTCGATTAAATAGTGTTGTATATTTAGTTCAAGGTTTTGTAAATCATGCTCAATAACCGCATTATAAAGTGCCATAGATTGGATCATTGCGACATAGTGTAATTTTGTGCAAAGATGTTTGCCAATGAATAATTACTTTCGATTTCTACGAATTATAGTTGCCAAAACGAACGACATCTACATATGTTTATTAAATAAAGGGTGTTGGTTGATTTTCTATTTAGACCCTTAATTTTTACCTGACATTTTCGAAGTTAAGAAAGCGCACTTAAAGAAAATCAAAGGTAACATCGATTGAGAATTAGTGAACATTACATCCAATATTAGAACAATAGTTAGAATTATTCATGTAATACTTAATTTCATATCAATCTGAAACGTGTACAAAAGGTTTAGTCATCTTATTCCTTATGAATTACATTTTGTATCGATCTGTTAGTTTGATATTTAAATACTAGAGCACGGCAAAATCAATCTGAAGTAGAGCGAACCTTTAATTGGCCGAAATCTGCTTAAGATTAGAATAGCAGATTGAGTCAATAGAATATATCACATATCGTGCGTAATCGTATGTACGTTATCATAAACAACTCTTTTACAATCGTATGAGCGTTTTAATAAGCAATTTTTTAAAATCTTATATATGTTATCACCAGCATTTGTACACTCGTATTTATGTTGTAATCAGCAACTTTTTACGACCGTATGTACGTTATAATCAGCAAGCTTTTTACAATCGTATGTACGTTAAATGAGCAACATTTTTACAATCGTATGTACATTATAATCAGCAACATTTTTACACCTATATGTATGCTATAATCAGAAACTCTTTTACAATCCTATGAACGTTATCAGCAGAAATATTTACAATCGTATGTACGTAATCATCATCATTTTCTATATAATAGAATGTACGTTATAATCAGCAACATTTTACAATCGTATGTACGTCATCATTAGCCAGTTTTTTACCATCGTATGTATGTTATTAGGAGCAACTCTGTTTTCAAAAATGGAACAGCTCAATCCCACATAGATATATGTTTACAATTTCCTCTTGTCTATAGTTGTGAAATACTAACTGAAATATACTTTTTAGCCATTTGGTTTTTATTTAATTATGTTCATTGCATGCCCAATAATATCGCTTTCTCTGCGTTCACACCTGATATCTATAGAATGTAAATATTTCAAAAATATTTAATAGTGTTTTAAATATAGAAACATAAAACCGAATTTATTCTGAAACTATATAAAGCTGAATACGTAGCTAAAATAAGTTTTAGTTTAAATGTAGGTGGAACAATGTTATCACTGACTCTGTTGTTGCCTAAATGACACACCAAATAGCAAAAAATCAAGCACGATATACAAACAGATTTAGAACACAACCAATTAAATTCCGCAGATTTTGAAACAAACGGAGTAATAAGAGGTTAGTCACGATGAATGTGGGAGTGACATTTTCATCATAGAATGCACAGATTAAATATAACCATCTGAAGATGAGTCTTTTTTATGTTTTTGTAAAGAAAAAAGCAGTCGACGAAAATATTCAGAGATATTCCATTTGATGTCACTTTTTCCGAACCAAAGTAATAGAACACCAACCAGTTGGCTCTCTCAGTTCGTTTCGACTTTCTGTTTCAATAGTTATTCCTTAGTTCGTTATCTATTTTCAAATATTGAATAACAGTGTTTTGTTAAAATACATCATTTTCCTAACTCACATAAATTCATATACACGTGTGTACTCGCAATAACATTGGCCGACATATATATATATATATATATATATATATATATATATACATATGTATGTGTGTATATTATACTAGCTTCCTTAAGTAACTTATTTCTTATCGTTGAGCACATCAACTTTAATCAAAAATCGGGCAATTAAGTTCTTATGCGCAGATCTTCATGCAATGAGTGGCGTTAAAATCATTTAATGAAATAAATGTTTAGAATGACACATTTCTCGCGCTTAGCGCTAGCTGACTGTATAGGGTCCTTGCTAATGAAGCCAGCAATTGCTTCTGTCACCCGGTTCGAATCCATCGACTAGTGTTAATCGTGACACCCTGGAAGGATGAAACAGTAGTCGCTTTAATAATTATTATAGTAACCAAGTAAATATATATATATATATATATATGTATATATGTATATATATATATATATATATATATATATATATTCCTCCTCCCAGCCTAAGCGAACCCACAACAGGGCAATACACACTTATCAAGGAATTGTCTCACCAACCAGACGCCAACAACCTAAACCTTAGTACTCGAAATTTAAAGTAACCCCCTCCTCCTAACCCCACATATATCCCTCCCCCTCCATGTATCCCTATACCCTCAGCCACACCAGAGATGAACTTCCCAGACCCCCACAACCACCTAATGTCCTTAAACTCCAAAACTAAAACATTACTTACATACCAAGCACCCCTCCCACCTCTCCCCCTATTCCCTTCATCTTTTTCCGCTTTTCTCTCGCACCCCTCCCCTGACACCATTCACACTTTCATTCCACCATAAACGAACATTTCTGTAAAAGTCTGAGGAAGCAACATGACGGCCAAAAAACGGTTGTATAGCCGAAACAATAATGTAACTTAACAGAAAAATACGGTAATAAAAAATAAAACGTATATATATATATATATATATATATATATATATATATAAATATATATATATATATGTATATATATATATCACTTACACACGGAAGCAAAGAACTTTTTATATAGTATTGATTTGATCTCACAGAATTCCTTGTATATTACAAATAAGTTAACTCCATTTTTACGTTTTGTGCTGTTTATGTATAAATTGAGATATGATAATATATAACTATTTTATATCCTGCGTTTTCTTGTGATATTTGTAATAGATTATGTTTTCGCCATTCCCATTCATTTCTCATTCTTCCCCATTATCACGTCACTTTTATTTCCTGATTTTACAATCAGCTTAATTATGCTTCCAAATGTTTTGCAAATTCATTTTGGAAGCTTATTTTACAAGGTGTATTTTTTTCCTTTTAAAATAGGAATAGTTTCGACAGATTATTTATCAAACTTACATGCGAGAAACGAACAATTTCATATCGCTTAATTGCGAAATATTTTATCTCACTGCAAAAGTATATGATCGGCTAATTACTTAGATTCCTGATGAAAATAAAAAACAAATAGACGTAAAATATATATTTCTTATATTATATATAATTATTATTGATCACGTGATATGAAGTCCAATGACTCTCTTAGGACAGAAAGTTAACATTTGTACAACGTACTTTCGAATGTTTACTTTTAACCGCCTGACTTGAGTAAAAGCGGGTGAGGAATTGATTTATTATGATGATTAGACATGTACAAATCATGAACCGAAAATGTAATCTCTGGTAGATAGTGATGTTTTGTAAAGCAACTATTTACATCGACGTGCATCAGAAGCAGATACGACTCATTGAACTTCCAGCAAAAGTACATTGAAAAGTGTAGTGATTATGTAGCAAAATAAATTCTAGGGCACAAAACATCATTCGTTTTAATGTATCACCCTGGCTTTGTAGTTCTTCAACATTTTCACTTAAAAATGGGAATCTTGCATTTGGAACAACACTCTGTAGAACTGAGCGCACCAAATAATCATGCACAATAATCGATCACCGCTGGCAAAAATGCATAGATATTTGTATTGACTATATTTAAAAATAAATTTGGAAGGCACAAATATGTGTAAAAACTTGCAGACGGCGATGAAGAAAAGAGTTTCTGGAAGGTAGTTAATTTGAAGAAATCTTGAGACGAACAGCAGACTTTCTTCCACATGTGAAGACGAACGTATATATTCAGGTATTTGTTTTAAAGATCCAGAATATCTTACGGAGTTATTCCGATGTCTTATTGCTTAGTAGTAGAGCATAGTTCTATCTGGACTGTACGATCTTATCACCCATGATTTTAAATGTAATATCTAATTGTTTATATTAATCCACTCGTAATTATATTAAAGATATATCAAGAAAAGTAACTTTTCTCACGTCCTCTCGATTAGTTATCGGCATGTATAGTGAGTAAGCAAATTTGTTGACAATTTTATTTTTATGTGTGTGAGTATTTGTTGCGAATGTTTCACAACACGGACACAGGTAGAATCTCTATTGAGATCATTCCATGAAAATAACAAGAAAATGCGGATTCACAACGTCATTTTTAGAGGAAATAAATGCAGGAATGCGGAAAGCGCTTTGGTCTCTACATTTTGAAGATGGTTTTCTACTTTGCAAAGGTCAACAACGATGCTCATTTGATGATGTTGCACCAGTATACTATGTTTGGACTATCTTTGATGGTGTTGCACCAGTATACTATCTCTGGTCGTATTTGAATTTCATAGAGGCAGAGAATTGCGCTTGGGGTAAAGAACATTTCTTGAGAAGTAGAATGATTCGTCCCTACGACGTTGCAATGGAATTGATGTATCTCTTTCATTACAGGTCAGGATTTTTTCTAAAGGTAGTAATTCATTTTTATTTTACGAGTATTCAAAACACTGAAGCAGACGTCTCGTTTTTCTACACTCCCGATTGGTTAGTATTATTGTTGCCATTTTTTCTCTCATTTTGAACTGTTCTCAACTTGTTCCTATTTTTTTCTTTTGAACCTATTCATTTTATGTAGCTTTATCTCTAGACGGTCCTAAAACTCAGTCGATAGCGTCTATCAGTTTCAATCAACACCAGGAGCCATCACTGTTGAATGCGTTGTCGCCTTCAATAATCCTCTTTAAGGAGGGGGGAGTGTCCCTGTACAAGTCAGCCATGACATGCAGCGTTAAAACACAAGTCGTTCATGCTTCGTCAGGAACCGTTTACGTCAAGATGGCGGCAAGAGAATGATGAGAATCAAGAAATGTCGAAATAGGAATAACGAAACGGAAACACCTGAACAAACAAAGGGAAAAAAAGATTAAACAAATAGAACATCTGAAAAAAAAATCATACAAAAAACAATACAATCTAATAGGAAGAAATACAGAAGAACGGAAATGTTATTTTCGCAATCACAGAAGAAAGCAATATAAAACAAAAGTAGAAAAATAAAATCAAACGTAGAATAAAACTAAATAATAAAATAAAACTTGCATTTAAGAAATAAATATATCAAAGAATAGAGAAAAGGGCGAGAGGAAATAGTGAGAAACATATTGTGAGGAGGGGGGGAGAATAAAGTAGTGCAACTGACTTAACTAACTGCAACATATACGCATGAAGAACAGCAAATAGGGAAACGAATAAGACAAATAATGAAAAACAGATGGAAATAAAACAAACATATAAAAGAAATGTTATCAAACATTATGAGAATTGTGGGAATGAGAGGGAAGGACGAGAAACGAAAAAGAAACACGTAAACGTGTCGGTCACAATGAATGTAATATAGGGATATTATTATTATTATTATTATTATTATTATTATTATTATTATTATTCTGATTATTATTATTATTATTATTATTATAATAATTATTATTCTGATTATTATTATTATTATTATTATGATCATTATGATTATTATTATTATCATCACCATCTTTAGCATTATTATTACTATCACTATTATTAGTTATATTACTATTATTATTTTGATTATCATTTTAATTATTATCATTATTACTCCGTAGGAGTAGTCGCACTGGCCAATATCAAATACATATCTTTGCGATCAACCTGTGGTGTCTCTCGAGCCTGAGTGGCAATAAGTCTCCCCAGGTTTTCAGTACTCTGAACCTCTTTTGATAACTTTGCAGATGAATTTGCGTTATCGCAACCTCCCTTTACAATTGATATCTCGTTGGAAGCGACTAAGCATTATTATTATTATTATTATTATTAGTATTATTATTATTATTATTATTATTGTTGTTGTTGTTGTTGTTATTATAATTATTATAATTATTATAATTATTATTTTTATTATTATTATTATTATTATTATTATAATTATTATAATTATTATAATTATTATTTTTATTATTATTATTATTATTATTATTAATCGTATTATTATTATTATAATTATTATAATTATTATAATTATTATAATTATTATTTTTATTATTGTTATTGTTATTGTTATTATTATTATTATTATTTTTTATTATTATTATTATTATTATTATTATTATTATTATTATTATTATTATTATTATTATTATTATTAAGAGACGAAACGATAAAACATATAGTAAGTAAGTGCAGCAAACTGGCCCAAAAGGAATAATAGAATAGACACGACAAATTGGGAAGAGCAGTACACGGGGAATTATGCAAACAATTGCATCTCGAACGCAGAGAGAAGTGGTACAAACATAAGCCGGCAACAGTACTTTAAAACAATAATCACAAAATCTTATGGGACATGGACATACGAACTGATAAACCCATCCAAACAAGAAGACCGGATATCGTAATAATTAACAAGAACGAGAAATTCTGTCAAGTCATAGATTTTTCTGTTGCAGCCGACAACAGGATGAAAGTCAAAGAAAAGGAGACATGGAGCAAACACACAGAGCTAGACAGAGATCTGAAAAGGATATGGACGATGAAGAAAATCAAAATAATATCAATAATAGTAGGAGCACTAGGAACAATCCCGAAAAACTTTGATAAAAGAATAGGAGGAGTTGAATCAGAGGAATGACTGGGAAAATACAGCGAACAATAATAATGAAAACTGCTGAAATATTAAGGAATACTCTTGAATTTGGAGACTAACACATATGTGCAAAACGCGGGGACTAGTCAAACTGCTGTAGAGGCAAAACATGAAACGCCAGATGGAACCAAGAACACTTAATCTGCATATGTTGAAGTTCTCTAACACATTACCACATAACGGCCCCCCCAAAATAGTGAGAACAAACACATGCACTCATCCCCGGGGGTCTTTCCTTAGGCCACAATCCTGTGTGTAAGGACAGCTGATGGTCTACGTGTACTGCATGTCCGATATCCTGCACAACCACTTGTCCAGCACCCCTCACTCCCTCACCCCAACTGAAACTTTTAAATTAAATAAAACAAAATGAAATGGCATCTCAAGCAAAAGTTACGTTTAAACCAGGAAGTAAGTCAAAGAAAACCAACCTACCTCCTCACTTGAGGCTTGCATTTACGAATATCCGCGGACTTAGAACTAAGATTATGTTGAATCATATCTCCTTGTAAACACCCCGGATATCTTAGAATTAAGTGAAACTAACCTTCACTCCATCATTCCCTGTAACCACTTTAACATGCCTGGTTATCTCCCAGTCTGCCGTAAGGACTCGGACAGACGTATGCATGGGCTTGGTTTATATTCGTGACGGCCTCCCCTGACTAGAGAAATAAAACCAGAATCAGACCTTTATGTGCTTCAAATTAAGTATGCGACATAAGATTAGCTACTTCTATTTTCTCTAACGCTCTCCCTAAACGAGAATCTCGGAAGAGTGTTCCAAAGATTTGCAGTTCTGGGGAAGAAACTATTAGAGAAAAAGGCTTTCTCACACCTAGGGATATCTACTGTAATGAGGTGGGACTTAGTTGCTTTTCGGGTTCGTCGGAGGTAGTCATATCGAGGAGGTACAAGTGCTTGCAGTTTGTCAGAACATTCACTATTAAAGTATTTGTAAAACAGACAGAGGGATGCAATATTTCGTCGGTTGGAGAGAGGCTGAAGCCTACCTGACAGTTCAGGACCCATCAGGTTGGCGACTCTCTTTTGAACCCTGTCCAGGAGTGAGAGACAGGCAGCAGATGCACCAGCCCAACTGTGACAACATTACTCCATACAAGGGCGAATGGTGGCTTTTTAGATGTACAGGATAATTTCAGGCGTAAGTAATATTCTGACACGGAAGAGATAGCTATCTTCTTTGCAGCAACATTGGCAATGCTCTCAATGTATATATTCCAGTTCATGTTCCCTGTAAACGTTAGCCTGAGGAGTTTACAGGAAGTACTTTCCGTCAGTGTTCTTGACCATTGATATTGGTGGTAGAAAAGGTTTCTTGTAATTATTTAAAGAAAAAATCTTAGTCTCGGCAGCATTGAATGTGACCATTCGTTTTTGTCCCCATTCCACTACAGATTAGAGGTCACCCTCTAGTATTTCTGCCATTTCCTTAGATATGTGTTCATTTGTTTTCCCCTCATGCCTGTTATAGACGGTGGTGTCATCAGCAAATATACCCATCTCCGAAATAATTTTATCATGGAGGTCATTTATGAATATCAGGAAAAATAAAGGTCAAAGGATAGACAGCTGGGGTACTCCCGCATTTATATCATATTGTTTGCATGTACGACTGTCGAGGACAACTTGGGTGTTTCTCTTACTTAAGAAGGATTTTATTACATTATGTACTCTTCCAGTGATAACATATTATCTAATTTTCCTTTGAAGGCCATCGGGAGAGGCTAAATCAGAAACATGAAGAACTAGACAAGAAATAAAAAACAAAAGAAGCGAGATTGAGACAATATAGATATAAATGCAAACAAAACAGAACATTTTAAACTAATGAAAGCCAATTCTGCCTAAATGTGAACGGAGGAAAAACAAAAACAGAACAATCAAATCCGACAGAAACAAAACTATACTCGAGTAAAATATGGAAAGAGCGACGAGATCACAATAGAAATGCCGAATAGCTGAAAGACACGAAAGAAGTACACCAAATAGAAGAAGGAACAGTAAATGAAATCAATAAGGAAACCCTAAAGAAAACCATAGGGAAAATGGCAAACTGGAAAGCACCAGGGCACGACGGGATACATGCATAATGATTCAACAAATTCGCAACATTACACGAAAGGCTAGCCCAAAACGTGAGAAGATGTATACAGGAAGCGAGCATAACAGACTGGATGACAAAAGGTAGAACAACACTGCCACAGAAGGACACGGAGAAAGGAACCGTCGCTAGCAACTATAGGACAATCACGTGCTTACTATGTGGAAGATACTGACAGCGCAACTGAGGGAACCAATCTACCACTCCCTGAATAATCGTGGACTTATCCCCGAGCAGCAAAAAGGATGCCAAAAAGGGAAAAGAGGAACACACGATCGGCTATATGTTGATCAAAATCCTAAAGGAGGTAAAAAGGAAGAGGAAAAATTTAGCCATGGCATGGATCGACTACAAAAAAGCGTACGACAGGATTCCTTAAGCATGGATAATAGAAAGCCTACAAATGTATGGGATACCAAGCGAGATCATCAATGTAATAGAACATGTAATGAAAAATGCAGACTGGAACTGACAGCTGATGGAAAAAAACATAACAGAAATTAACATACAAAGAGGCATCTTCCAAGGAGACTCATTATCACCATTACTGTTCATCATAGCCATGATGCCCTTTAATAGTATTCTGAGAAAGTGCCAAGCCGGATACAAGTTCCCCAATACAGAGGAAATGTGAACCACCTGATGTATATGGATGATCTGAAACTTTTTGCAAAGAGCGAAAAGGAGATAGAGACACTAATCAAGACTACCAGAATCTTCAGCCAAGATATCGAAATGGAATTTGTAGTGGAAAAGTGCGCGCAACTAGTTATAAGAAACAGATAACTGGAAACGACAGAAGGCATGAAAGTACTCAGCCAAAGAGAAATGAGGGCACTAGGGGAACAAGCCGACTATAAATACTTGGAAATTATGGAAGCGGAGACCATCAGAGCAACAGAAATGAAAGTGAAAATTGGAAAGGAATACCTCAGGAGAACAAGAAAACTCCTGGAAACGAAATTATATAGCAGAAACTTAATAAAAAATATAAATACATGAGCAGTATCACTAGTTAGATACTCTGGGCCGTTTATAGGGTGGACAAAAGAAGAACCGAGACAACTCGACCAGAAAACCAGGAAACTCATGACCATGCATAATGCACTACACCCAAAGGACGATACTGACAGACTCTACGTGAAAAGGAAAAACGGCGGGTTAGGACTGATCTGTATAGAAGACTGGGTGAAGGATACGAAAAAAGAACTAGAAAAATATATAATGCAAAACACCGAAAGAATAATTATGGCAGTGAGAGACACCGAAAAAAACAACAAAACTAAAAACAGAGAGACAAACGGCAAAACGAGAAAATATAAATAGGAAAAGAAACACCTCCATGGCAGATTCATAAGAATGGCAAAAGATGAGAATAAAGAAAACACTTGGACATGGATGCGAAAAGGGCATATAAACCGAGAAACTGAATCTCTAATAACTGCAGCACAAGATAACTCGCTAAAAACCAACCATATCAAAGCAACGACCGATAAATCACAAGAAAACAGCAAATGCAGACTATGTGTACAAAGAGACGAAACGATAAACCATATAATAAGTAAATGCAGCAAACTGGCCCAAAAGGAATACAAAAACAGGCATGCCCAAGTGGGGAGGGTGGTTCACTGGGAATTATGCAAAAGACTGCATTTTGAGCGTGCAGACAAATGGTACAAGCATACACCCGCAACAGCACTCGAAAACGAGAACCACAAAATCCTATGGGGCATGGACATATAGACGGACAACCCATCCAAGCAAGAAGACCAGATGTCATAATAATTGAAAAGAAAGACAGACCCTGTCAAATCGTAGACTTTGTTGTCCCAGCTGACCAAACGGTGAGTATGAAAGAAAAGGTGAAACGAAGCAAATACACAGAGCTAGCCAGAGAGTTCAACATATTGTGATGATGAAAAAAAACAAAATAGTACCGATAATAGTAGGAGCACTAGGAACAATTCCGAAAAACTGCGAAAAAAGAATGACAGAAATTGGAATCAGAGGAATAACTCCAAAAATACAACGCCTTACGAAAAAGAAAGCTGCTGAAATATTGAGGAAAACCCTAGAATGTGGGGATAAACAAAAGACAATATAACAAAGAAGCGTTAAAAGGAATGAAGAACGCCGATGCTGCGTATCCACAAGTTCTACACCACCATCAAGCATCCCCCATTGTCTTATCACCGCCCCCAATCGAAAAGTGATACCAAAGAGCCGAGAAGGGTCAAGGGGGATGGAAAGACCGAGGAGAGATTGCTGGCCAGATCTCCGCTGGTCAAGGTCGAAGAGAACCGGAATCGTGGGGAGGCTTAATGCCATTTAATTTATCATTATGAAAAATTTAATGTAATGAACGGATTGTATATTGTTGGAAAAATATTTTTGCGATTTTAATTAATATTTTTCATCATTTCGACTATTTATACAATTGTTCATAGCTTAGAAAAGTTTCTGCACAGACCCACGGCGTAACGGATAAAGTCCTAAGTAAAATGCAGTTCCACTTTAGATCCTCATGAAGGTGGAATGTCCAATCCTCAATGCAGGCAAACTAAGCGTAAATTGCAATTTTTTAAGACATCTACGTAGACATAGTTTAAGGAACAAAGGCATGCTACCCCGCTGATTAAAAAAAAGCACTTCTGCTTAAAAACAACAACAAAGAAACATTAAGATTTAAGACTCAGAAGGTAAGATTTCACAGTTAAAATTGATTTACCCGAAAAAATCGAATCTTACAGCAACGGAATTATTCTTGAACGATATTCAATACAACAGTAGCTCGAATTATCCAAGCGTTAGGACTATGCTGAGGTACCTTTGTATTCCCGGGTGATGCCAGATGGCCCAGGGATTGAAGATAGAGAAGATAAATATACATATTTTATTTCATGTCAATATAGATATTGTTTGAAAATCAGAGAAATGTATTTTTACGGCTAAAATTTGACGACAGGAAATTTCACTTTGATGAAACCCAGGGTCGGAGGTCAGAATTGACATCTGTCCTTGAAAATCATACTTCGATTCAGTGTGGGAATTGTACCCACGATAAACCCTGTGGCTTACGATTTCGTGGAGATTCGTGGCGGAATCTTATTGGCTAGGGCGAAGTACTACCCCATCCACTTAACTTACTATAAATACGACCGTCGTGCGAAAATTAGTCAGTTTTTTCAGAGAAGAGTGTCAGAGAAGAGTTCCCGAGTTGAGAATGAGAATTGTAAAACCATTTGCACATAATTTTATGAGAATTAAGCTTTTGTAGATAGACTACAATCGTCGTCTTTCTTCCTGGCTGCCGCTTCGATATTCGCTTTCCGCATACCAGATTATGTAACAACCTCCCAGGAGTCTAGACGACCACGTGCCGAGAATCTAGTCTTAGCCACCTCCTCGAACGAGGCGGT
Organism: Euprymna scolopes; assembly: GCF_053919585.1. Taxonomy (NCBI): domain Eukaryota; kingdom Metazoa; phylum Mollusca; class Cephalopoda; order Sepiida; family Sepiolidae; genus Euprymna; species Euprymna scolopes. The sequence continues at coordinate 57,272,762 of NC_136508.1, forward strand.
TGACACTCGTGTTACAGTACCTTCTTATGAATTGTTATTTTTCTCTGGCTGCAAGCAATCGAACCATACAAACAGCTGGACTATTAAAGCATACTCGTGACAAATCAACAGACCGAGTACATAGTCTTATAAAAAATTTAAGTTGGGGTTTAAATATTTTTTGACACTTAAGTGTGACAGACTAAGGAACATGTAATTTAAAGTTTAATTATCATAGTTCAAGGTACTAAAAAACAGACGGACAAATGACTGATTCCTTTTAATAATACGTTTATATACTAAACCGTGACATACCAAAATACTATTACGGATTCATATGTGACAGATCAACAAACAGGTTGTGATTCTCATCTTTTTGATATATTGTCAAAACAATTTAGATCTTACTTGTTATGACGTATCCGTGTCGCACATGCACACGCCACCTAAAAGGAGTATGTCAATATTATTCGGTAATTATTTCTATATTATTGGGAGGAACATGATACTATTGTCAGAAAATTAAATCAAAAAGTCTGTGCTACAGAAGAGGAGTATGACGTTTCTGAATAATTTAGAGGATTTGTTGTTCTTATTATTTTGGTTCATTGGACTACTGTTCTAAGCTTGAGTGTGATTTTAATAATGTTTCAGTCGATGATACCGCAAACTTTTTTTCAGGTGTATCTTGTCGAACTCAAGAATGTTTTTGCCGTGACGCAGTGGTTAGAGTACCTGGAAACATTAATTGTAAAAATTGTAAAAAATTGTAATGTTCTCCTTAATGCTGAAAGGTCAATCCTCAGTGTGGGCGATCGAAAAATTACAATTCCAAATTACATATGACGCTATCGAGAAATGGCATGCTACCTCCATGAAGTACATAAAGGGGTCCGCTTGAACTTCTGTTCGAATTCCTGAGTTCGCCAAGATACACCTGAAGGGGGTCGAAGGTTAGACCGATCGAAACGTTGTGAAAATGGCACTCAAGAAAATAACATTAGTTTGATGAATCAAAATAATACGAAAAAGAGGAGTACTCTGACACTGCAAAAGATTCCTTGTGTAGTGCGTCAGAATTTCTTGGAAAAGGCGTGCCAGGTGATAAACAACTGATGCAACAAAATGATGATGCAGTTCATCAAAAAAGAGATGCTGTTAGATCAGATTGTCTAAAAATACTTGCTTCCTGTCCTAAAATCCACCAAACACTGATGTCATTGTTTTTTTTATTTTTCAATTGCATAAAAGTCATTTTCCCTAAATCATACAAAAAACAATATTTTTCCTACACCAAAAGTCAAACTAAACACCAGGAATATATCAAAAAATATATTTCAAAAAAACTTAAATAAAAAATGTAGAAGCTTGAAAAATATTGTTCCATGCGTACTGTATTCAGCATTAGGTAACCGAGAAAGAGTTCATATGGTTCAAAGCAAAACAACCGAACTAAACTCCATGATTAAATAATTTAAGATATAAAGAACTTGAATTATAAAAATATTTTCCAAACTTACTGGATTTGACATAAAATCAACCAAAATGTGTTGACATGTCGTGAAACTAAATGACCAAAGCAAATCTGCATGGATAAAAGCATGCAAATGCACATTGTATTTTTCAGTAGAAATATTTTTTTTAAAGATTAGTGAATTCGGCATCAAATAAACTAAATAGATTGAATATACTGTAAAACACATACACCAACCAAATTCAGTGGAAAAATACGTGCAAATATATGAAGTAATGAAGCATACAGTTTTCAAAATTAGTGGATTCAACATGACTATCCCGAAAAATAAAACAACCAAACTATACCAGTGATGGGCTTTATAACAGATGTAATATATACAGTAGTATTGTGGTTTGAAAGTGAAATGTTGATAACTGCTTGTTCAACAAGGCTTTCGAGTAATAAACTACTGTTAGGGACTTTTCCATTCAAAGTTTCTTATTTACGAATCGATTATTTATTCATCCCTTATCCTCGAATCGCTACCCGCCTCCAGGGCTTGAACCCATTAGTGAGCAAAAATACAAACAAATTATTAAACATTATTTTTGCGATATTGACGGCCATATATACTCAAATATTTTCAAGGAGGAATACTGCTTTACAATAACGTATAGTGACTTTAGTAGCTCCCTTTAAATACATTCTTTCAGAAAATAAAATTTCATAATTGTCGTAAAAATATATAATAATAACAATGATTAAATAAGCAATAATAAATGTTTTGAGAAAATTCTGTTTCCAATAATAGAGAAATCATGAAGGAGATTTGGGGAAAATAGAGAGCTAAACACACTCACAGACGCGCACACACACACACACACACACACACACACATATATATATATATTAAATATAAAATATATATAAAATTCAACGTTATTTCACACGGTTAAAAGTAGCCGAATTGATACGGCCTCCGTTAATCGAGCCAGAGATGTCTCGTGTCGCGGGGTTCGAATCGTTCGACTGGTAGTAATTGTGACTCCCTGCACTGAAGAATCCCGAAAAGATGAAACACTAGTGTCTGTAGGTATTTAATTATTATAGTAAAAAAAAATAATTGTCTATATATATATATATATATATATATATATATATATATATATATATTAATATATATAATCTGGCGTTATTGTTTTCCAGAAGTTAAGTTACTAATAAAGATTTACAAGGTTAATACAAGGGTGATCAATACCAAAGTAGGGCAAAGTAAACACTTTATTAGATATTGCATAAACAGTAATATGATGCTACACAGTTATGAGCATGTTAACAAGTACATTGAGACCTCATCAGGCGATACAGCTTATACGAAAGCAAAGTTTACAATAAAATATCAGGTCTTCCTCATCACAGGGAGTTAATATCAAGAGGTTCCGTCAAATGGGGTAAGATCTGGTTATATATATATATATATATATATATATATATATATATATATATATATATATATATATAAAACCAACTATCCAATAGGGTAAGGATTTGATTCTGTGTTTATATATAGACATACATGGGAAAGGTTGGGGGATTTCGTATGAAGATAGAGTTAATGAAAGACTAGAAAGAAAAGTATTCGCATGAATGTGTGTGATGCCGACTCTAAATCTTAAACATTTGTATCTGCATAGGTTCAAACAGTAGGTGAATGTAGATTTGACATATATATGCTAAAAGTAGTTTCAGATTTAATCGTGGTTATTCTGTTATACAAATGGTTTAATTAACTAGATGTGATATGTAGTACGAAAATGTACATATATATATATATATATATATATATATATGGGTATATATATGTAAGTATATATATACATATATATATATATATATATATAGAGAGAGAGAGAGAGAGAAATATATAGATATATAGATATGCGTGTAAATATATACTTATATATACAGAGAGAGAGAGAGAGAAAGAGAGAGCGAGAGAAATTGAGATGTAGAGAGAGAGACATACAAATGGATACTATGGAATATATAACTACATACACAGATATGTACACGCAAATACATGTATCAGTGAGTGGAACTGCAATATTAATCTTATTAAATAAATCTGTAAAAGTGTATTTTGTTCTTATAATTTTTAATAAGCAACTCCCTCACTAATAAACGCAATTTCACAGTAGTTGGCGACAATAATAATCTGTCAAACATGGCGTATATTTTTATCGAATTCCTGCGATGTCGAGTGTGAGAATAAGGGGGGTATTCATTTTCCTCTATGACATATTGGGAAATTATCATTATATTTTAAAGAAAAATTTTTCCGAATGGGTGACCGTTTTAATAATGTTTTCCATCTTTTAAACTTCGATTAATAGCAGAATAACCGTTAAAAAATATTTGTGTCTATAATTATTGGACTGGATATTTACCATTGCAGAAGTTCTCGTGAAAAAAGTGCTGTACGCTTAATCTACAAAAGACTGTTTGTAATTTGATTATAATGTAACGTTTTTCTGTGTATAGAGGTATTCACAGCAACACATATATTATTTAAATAAAGAAAGAGCGAAAAGAAAAAGAGCGAATAGAGTTATAAAAACAATAAATGTATTTGTAAACCAAAGCAAATGTAACAAGAATGTTTTCCATTAAAATAAATGAGGTAAGGGAGATAATATAAAGGGTATAGTTGTACCTATTTATAATGCCTCCCCACGGAACAGAGTTAGACACCAGGGCTTTTTTTTAACGTTGAGAAAAGGTACAAAAATTAAAAAAAAAATGTCTCAGTCGTGAAGGACTGCTCCGCCACCGTGAGAGAACAAGAAATGGAAGTGCAGCATATGAAGAAGAGATACTACACTTTGATCTTGGCCAAAAGGGGAAGTTTAGTTGTAGTTACTACAATAAATCAAAAATGCTAAAATAACCTTCACAGATATATTTTGCTTTGGGCAATATCAAAATTCAGAAAAAAATTATATATATATATATTTACCTGTGTGTTGTCCGTTGTGGAGTGTTTGTAGTGGTTTGTTTGGCGTAATGTTCAGTTTGATTATTTTTACGGCCAGTCAATATTTTACTTCTAGATTATTGTCGGAGTTAAATCGCTTTTTAGCAAAAAAGTGTGCCTCCAATTTAGCGTCTCTTTTATTTGATGTATGAATCAATAACTCGTTTTACAAACGCATACTCGTATATTTCTATTTGTAATTAATGCTGAAGAAGATTCCACGAACCTTCTGAAACCAGGGAAAAAATAATAATTTTGTCAATTATATTTTAAAAGAATCTAGAAACGCTTAGAAATATATTGCCACTTTCTAATATTAGAAAAATGGTATATACTATTTTAATTTATATATTATAATATTTAATTTTATTATATTTTATATTCTATTTTATTATATAATATTCCAATTAGTGTTATCATATTTCAATATTTAATTATATTAATAAATATTTTCATTATATTTATTTATGTTTAGTTACTTACATGTTTGATTACTTACATTCTCTTGAATATAACATTGTAATTTCTTCATACTTTAAGAGGAAAACGATGTCCTCGTATGGCAATACTGAGGCACTCCATATCACCACAGGAGGCTAACTGTGTAATCGCTTGTCAGTTTGACAATGCACATACCTATTAAATTAATGAAAATGTGAAATACTATTACGTCTTCTACTATAAATAGTAATGATACTACTACTACTGACATTAATAATAATAATAATAATAATAATAATAATAATAATAATAATAATAATCCGAATTAGAGGTAGATAGAGGGTTAATAGGAATTAGTTCAACTTATCTTAAAAACTGGTAGAATGGTCTGGCTGAAATTATGTATGAATCTTTATTATGAAAAGGGGGAGAGAACTACGGCGGTGTTCGTTCGATGCAGTTACCGATTAATAAACCTAATAGTCATTAGTTAAAAAAAACACCATATTTAATTTTAGTTTAAAATAGACAAACTTGGATTTCTTGCAGGTTTGAATCCCACAACCATGAGCAATCACAAATGTTGTACCGATGATTTCGGACAAATGCAATATTAGCATCTGAAGAGATTAAAAATAACTATTTATAATTATAATTATGTCAGCCTCATTAATAAGTAAGGTTCTGTACATTTCACAACTGTCTGTTAAAATCTGTAAAAAGCGTTGATCATTTGGCCGCTTGCGAGATCGCGATAGTTTAGTCGTTCAATCACTGTGAACTATACTTGTATAACATTTATGCCTTTATAAATGTTTAATTTCACTGTCGTTGCCGTTGAGGGTGTTTCCGAGGTTTGGGCCATCCTAATGGAGGTAGAGATGGCTTCATTGCAAGGTTTGAATCCCAGGACCAGCGACAATCAAAATTCCCTATATATATATATATATATATATATATATATATATATATATATATATATATATATATGGTACACACACAAGCCTACACACACACACACACACACATATATATATATATATATATATGTATATATATATATATATATATATATATATATATATATATATATCCGTGGACATTCTGACGCCGTTGCTTGCATCTTGTTTATCAAAAACATAAGTGTCATAGAAAGCAGTTTTTATTTAACAAAATCCATAATCATTTCCACAGTCCAACTATTCATTAAGCAACAGATGCAGTCTCTACTTAACGTGTAGAAATCGTTTCAATCACGAATCCTCTGACTGCATTCAAATCATGTTTTATTTTACTTTTGAAATCATTATTATATATTGGGGGCAATACAATATAAAATTATGTACCGTATAAATACGAAATCTAGGCTAATTACATTTCATATTTAAGGGTATTTTAAGAACGAGCAACGCCTGGAAACCTAGCTAGCACACACACACACACACCCACACACACACACACACACACACATATATATATATATATATATATATATATAGAGAGAGAGAGAGAGAGAGACAGACAGACAGATAGACAGACAGACAGACAGAGTCAGAGAGAGAGAGTCACAAAGTGGCTTTAGGTCTGGCAGAGGAACTATGAATATGATTTTTTCAGCCCGGCAAGTCCAGGAGAAATGCATTACACATACCGCTGTATCAAGTGTGTGTCGATATAACCAAAGCATTTGACACCATCAACAGGAATGCTCTCTGGTTGATCTTAGAGAAAGTAGGATGTCCTCCGACCTGTCTTAGAATATTCAAGAAACTGCATAGGGACATAAAGCTCGAGTCTCGTTTAACGGAAAATTGTCTGATAAAATCCCACTTTACAATGGTGTCAAACAAGGTGATATACCTGCCCCCACTTGTTTCTCTATATATTTTGCTGCCTTACTTTCTCATGCTTTCGGGATTGCGATAAGGGTGTCATGTTAACGTTTCGAACCACTGGCCACATTTTTAATCTTAAAAGATTTAATGCCAGAAGCAAGTGTATCATGTGTTAGTCAAGGAGTTACTGTATCCAGACGATGCTGTTTTTTTTTCACACACTGTGATATTATAATGTAGAGCTTAGCTAACTCATGCACTGCCTTTGAGGATGAGTCCGTCTAAAACAACTGTAATGTTCACTCCTGCACCGGACCAGTCATATGTGGAGCAGAATGTCATGGTTTTTGGTGCTAGGCTGGGAGAAGTTGATTCAGTTGTGTACCTTGGTAGTTCTCCTTCGAGCGATGGCTGTCTCGACACTGGAATCTGCAGACGAATTTAGAAGGCATATGTAGCTTTTGGAAGGTTGGAGAAGAGAGTGTTGCCTGATCGTGGAATCACGGGTAGGATTAGGATCTTCATTTACAAGACCTGTCTGCTAATCACATTGTCGTAATCATCGGAGACATGGACATTGTATCAAGATCGCATAAATGGCTTGAACGATTTCGACAAAAATGATTCAGACATATCTTAAACGTCAAGCAAGAAAACACAAGTCCCCGATACTGAAGTCATTGTGAGAGCATGATGCTCTAGTGGTTAGACCCTCAGATATCACATGCGTTGGGCGGGCCACC
>NC_136508.1:57282749-57362749 GCF_053919585.1 Euprymna scolopes
GTAGCGTTATCTTTTAAGTAGGGTTCATATGTTTTTTTATCTAAATTTAACGTGACATCCAGGAAGTTTGTTATTTTTATGTTAGCTGATACGTCTGCTATTAGACCAATTTTTTTCATGTCCTTGTGTATGATTTTTTTGGTTGGAGTTTTTTATTATAGCTACTCCGTCATCTCTATATAGGCCGATATCCGTAGTATCGAATATGCTTGTGAAGGTATATAGAATGAATAATCCCACAAGATCTGATGCCTCTGCAGAATCCCTTGCACCCATCGCCAAATCAAACGAATTTTTCATTTAAGTTTTTATCCATTGGTTATTGTTATTTATTAGAACTGATTTTCTACATTTTTTAATGATGTTGATTTCTTCCGAGGATATATCAGTGTATGCCACGGCAAATTCGAGGGCAATGTTCTTCGGATATCGAGGGATAATAGTCTATGATGTCAAACTGTATGAACGTACATTTATCTTTGTTTTCTATATTTTTAAACCAGGTGATTGCTTCGGTAGTATTTGCCCACTGGTTTAATTCTATGTCTTAACCGTTTGGCCACGAACCCTAGATTAATTTACTGTTTATTTTTATCGCTGATAAATTTAGATTTGTTGTAGTTGTCTTTTTCAAACGAGAGATTCGGTTGATATTGGCTTTACCTCGAAGCTCGATTTTTGGTTTATTTATTTTAGAAAGTCGCCCATAATTTGTTTGGACGTATATATGATGAAAAAATTTATCAAAAATCCCGGGGAAAATAGTTTTCAATAAAAGCAGCAAATGAATTCGATAGAAAAAAATAAGGCTACGTCTGTGAAGTTGAAAATAGTCGCAGAGTTCAGGGGTTATTACCACGCAAAAGAAATCAAACAAAAATTTTTTTAGCCAAGAAACACACAGAAATTCTTAAAAAAAAGTAGCAAAAAAAAAATCTGTGCGTTTCTTGGCTAAAAATTTTATTGTTTGATTTCTTTTGCATGGTAATAACCCCTGAACTCTGGGACTATTTTCCATTTCACAGACATAGCCTTATGCGCGAGCATAAACGAAGCCTGTTAAATACGCACTCTCGTACCAAACTGCCTCGTAAAAAAAAGCCAATCAACACGAAAATAAATGTCCGCCTCCCTCAGGTGACCAGAAAGTGGGTGCTTATTTTAAGTTAAATTTACATGGAAAAATGATCATCCACTTTTCGAGAAAGAAATTCCTTCATATCATGATAAACTATTTTTGGTACTCCTTGGGCGTTAAGTTCTATGGCGGCCCGCAGAATTATTTAATGGCCGTTCCTTTACTTTACCCCTCATTCAAGCCTAACGCATGCGCACGTAACATTTTTTTATTTATTTACTTACTTTACCTTGTGCTCTATTCCAAACCTTATTTATTTACGTTGGCTTATAATAATAATAATTAAGAAAATGTAATTAAAACCATTAATTGATGATTTGTAACTTGTACAAACATTTATTTATTTATGTGCGTTGGCTTAACTCTTTTCATGAATAAAAAATGTTATACTTAAAGAATAATAAAAGAAAAATTAAACATTTATTAATAATTTCTCACGTACTTACGTTGGCTAAACTATTTTCATGAATTATAAAAAATGTAACTCAACCGTTTATTGATAATTTCTCACTTACAAATATTTTTAATTTACATGTGCGGATAAGTCTGCTGGTCGCCATGGAAGTCAACGCCAACCGCAAAAAGTATGTTTTTTATACGAACGTGAGACGGGCCTTCATGTAAAATTTTATCAACATTCCAGGATGCTGTTTTTTTTCAATAACATAAGAAATTAAGAATTAGAGATATTTATTTTAGGTAGGCTTCGCCAAGGAAGTTTTAAGCCAAAAAATTGATTCTTGGAAATCGATATGTCGTTAGATGCTGTGAAAAAAAATTAAACTATTGAAACTTAATGTTTGATGGGTGAACAGCCTTAAGATAAACAAATCAATTTAAAAATAAAACAAACTGTAAATAAACAAATAAATTTAAATTTTAAAAAGTAGGGAATGTTTTTTGTACTTATCTATTAAGTACAAAGTGAAAAGTTGTAATTCGAAAGTCGTCAACTCGTGGTGCAATAAGTGAAAGGCTCATATCTACAGGGAATGAAATGGCGAACAGTCTTGCAGTTACGAAAAATATTTGTATGTGATTATTTATTTTTATAATTCGCAAGGTTAAATTATTTTAATGACATAAAAAAACATTCCTTGACTTTAGTAATAGACCTTCTAGCAATTTCAATTAAATTGGTAAAGTGGTAATATGGTTTTATCGATTTTGAACGAACCAAGAATTATTTATTTATATATATATATATATATATATATATATATATATGTGTGTGTGTGTGTGTGTGTGTGTGTGTGTGGGTGTGTGTGTGTGTGTGTACCAATATTCCATAATGATATACATGCGTAAAGATGTTATGGACAATAATATGAAATAAATAATTAATGTGATATAGATAAATGAATGATTTATATGCATGCACCCACTCACACACACACACGCACACACACACGCACACACGGATATATACATATATATATATGTATATATATACATATATATATATATCTGTGTGTTTTTCTGTGTCTGTGTGTCTGTATATATATATATATATATATATATATATATATATATATATATATATATAAGTAGGTTGTAGTTTGCTTGAAGCATTGTTGAAGAAAATTATAAGATAAAATTAAAAGCCAAGAACAATGCGAGATTTTTTTTTTTATGTAGAGTAAAATTAAATGCAAACAAAAGAAATAAATTTCTTTTTTTTGTTGTTTGTTTTTTCCTTTTCACACAAATTTGTACTCTAAACAACAGTAATTTTTTTTCTGTTGTATTCAATCGAGATTGAATACAACAGAAAAAAAAATTACTGTTGTTTAGAGTACAAATTTGTGTGAAAAAGAAAAAACAAACAACAAAAAAAAATAAATTTATTTCTTTTGTTTGCATTTAATTTTACTCTACATAAAAAAAATCTCGCATTGTTCTTGGCTTTTAATTTTATCTTATAATATATATATATATATATATATATATATATATATATATATATATATATATATATATATAACAAATAGTTAATAATACATGTTAAAAAAAGTACTTGGAAAAAGAGGTAGAAACATATTAATATGAAAAGGGAAGACTTAATAAGAGACAGTCCTTTATCCTTAATAATAGTTCCTTATTTTAATTTTTTTCTCATCGGAGGGTAGGGATCAGCAAAATTCTGGATCGGATTTTGCATACAAAAGTATTTGATTAAACTGCAAGTAAGTCAAAGATTTTAGTTAAAAACAAAAATGAAGCAGAGGGAATATGACGAAGAAAAAGGAGAATCCCCGTGAATATATATATATATATATATATATATATATATTTATATATATATATATATATATATATATATATATATATATATATATATATATATATATATATATATATATATATATATATATATATATACATCATGCGCGCGTGCGATCGCGCTGTGTGTGTGAGTGTGTGTATGTGTGTGGGTATTATACCGTAGAAGCGTATATGTTTGAGCAGGACTGATTTCATATTAGACAACATTTATAATATTTGGGTATGTTCACGTCATAATCCTTTGATACCTCATTCTATAACTAGCAAATAGGAAAAATTTGAAAGTGATGCAACCCTAATGATGCCATATTATGAAGACATGAAAAGAACGTTGCGTCTGATCCAGAGAAAATCGAATACAAAAGATAGAAACCAAATAGGTATTTGGAATATATTTCTGAATGATTCAAGAATATACAAAGTGAAGACCGTTGCCACTCGGCCAATATTATTCAACAAATATATCGTAGTGTGCATATGTAGTTAAATAAACAAAAATATCACATATAAAAAAACAGTAGTTGCCGTTTTCACAAAAGGCTACGTACAGTTCAGTTGTCCAGGCATATATATATATATATATATATATATATATATATATATATATATATACATACACACACATATATATATTTATATACATATATATATATATATATATATATATATATATATATTTCATGCATTATACATACACACACGTATATACATATATGTATATATATATATATAGATGCATGTGCACACACAGGCAGACACACACACACACATATATATATATATATATATATATATATATAGCAAATATGTAAATTAGTAAACCTGTTTAAGAGCAAATATTTATATTTTTATTAACGTTTTTTCTGCTTTGTTATATATGTTTCTATTATCGAATCGAATTAACGACCCAACAATTGAAGCAGAAATAACTTATTATTTTAAGGTTTTTGAAACGCCTGTAAAGAGTGTTCGATATAAAATATCGTCGCTAACATAGGCCCCTTTTACCTCGAGAGACAACTGAGTCACTTTTTAAGAGGTTGCGCACATTGATTCGCGGAACAGGGATTGCGCAGTCTAAAAGCGTCTCGTCTTTTCCGTCGGCATTGCCCTATAACAATTGCAAAAAGAAATCTAGCACGACTGGAAACAATGCTAAGATAAGCAGAGAGCACATACAATATTTGATATCTGTAAATAGTCACCAATTTTGTAATCACCCCCTTCTTAACCGTTCAAATAAAAGAACCGCAGTGTCAGCGTGACTATGGTATATATGCAGGCGATTACAATAGTTACTTTCTGACCTCGACTATAGTTTCTTTCATTTGTTCCCTGTTTAGGCAGTGCAATTGTTGATCTGTACATAATTGTTTTAAAATAATTATATCTAGATCGATTTTGTACTGCTACAAATCTTACCTTCCCCATATAAAACGTGATTTTTAAAACTGAGTAATACCGAACGCAGTACAATTTCAATCGAGGATAATCATTAAAAAAGAAGAAAAACGCAATACAAAAAGCTATTACTATTTCTAACATAAGGTTGCTAGAGCAGCGAAATTACAATATAAAAGCTGCACATCCCAGACCTTCAATAATTTCATTTGTAATTAAAAAAAAAATAACCGAGTAGAATTTAAAATATAATCCTCAAAGATCAAGTAAATTATTAGATATAACTCCCGTGTGTCAGTGCAATGGAAAGTCGGTTTTGAAATTTAGCACGACACAATAGCTAAGAGTATATTCCAAACCAAGTGCACACGGACAAATATTTAAGAGTTTCTTGATGATAAAAATCCTTCCTTGAATTAAAACTAGGAGCAAAATGTAAAATCAGTGCTTATAGTAACGATCGATAAATAAGCGATTTATACGTTTACATTCACAATTAGTATCTTATTATATATATGTACAAACATTATATATATATATATACACACAGAAACACGCACACATACACTCATATATATATATGTGTGTGTGAGTGTGAGTGTATACACTAATCCGATTTTCTCAGTTATCAACTATTCAATTATGGTTGCTTTAGCTGCCTATTTTCCGGATAATAACATGTTTTCCACGTGTCTAAATACCCTGTATACCTAAGTTCAAGTTTGTAAATCGAAACTGATTTGAGTATATAGGATGAGAAGTGCCTTTAAAGACATTATCACATTCATAGCCAAATAAGGAAGAGGTATCTATAGAAAATATAAGGTTAATGATAACAAGGTTATTACAAACATAAACTTCAGCGTTACGGACGAATTAAAATGGTTATTTTTAATGCTAGCTTGATAGTTTGAATTTAAGGAAGAATTACTTGTGGCGATGCTTTGATGAATGCCAATTGAAACGTTTTACTGATATGCAAAGCAAGTGCTATACAAACTTAAACTATAAGCTACAGACATCAAATGAACACATGGGCCAACAGAGAAATAAATCTTTTCCTAGAGGTGAGGTACCGGATATTAATGAATTGTTGGAGTAGTTAAGCTGGATCGTGAAATATTATAGCAAATACTTGCTGAATTGATTACACGTAACAGCGCATCAACCCTATACTTTTCACTTAGGCTGATTTTCTCATTATTACGGGTTTAAAAAAATAATTGTGCATAATAACAACACGTTATCATTTGAGGCTTAATAATCTTTTCTGTTGTAATTTATGTTATTTTTGATGCGAGACTTGTAGTTATCACTAATATCACTAGTGATGATCGTCATCTACTTTCAAACAATGAAACAGCGATTTCAAAATTAGAGTCAACGAGAATCCTCCTCGGCTATATCCATCAACTTCAAACATCTAAGAAAGAAACCAGAATACAGCTGTGACCAAGGTAGCTACATAATTGTCGCCTCTTATTGACAGATCATCTCTGTACTGATGCCCTCTACCCTGATTATGAACAGCTGAATTTCAGTTGCAAACATTTGATTTTTTTTGAGAACATAAATTGGCCATAACCAAATAAAGCTACAAAACTGGCCCAAACTTTAGCGGACGCGGAGAGAAGGGCGATACGATACAAACTACATTGGATGTATCTACTCAGTTTTAAAGATATCGTAGAATACAACAATGATGTTTAATACGTTGAAAGATAGTGTGAAACCGTTGAGCGATTGCATTCTTTAAAATACTTTATAAAAAAGCGTCGTTTTTGCACTTAGTAATATTCCTATACACCGGATCCTCACAACAATTAGGGGCATCACAATCCAAAATACAGTTAATCAAATGGAAAATTTTAAATCATCAAGTTTAGTCTATTTGTTATAAGGCTAAAAGTGTTTCTATACAACTTGAAACGGGTGCAAAGTAAGCTATTTGAATCTGTGTTAAATAAAGAATTAATCAACCATCTCAGCAAAAATAACCTTCTTAGTGACATGCTATATGGTTTCCGTTCTACTTGATCCACAGCAGATGTGCTTACAGTTATTCCTCGTAGGATTAGCGAATCTCTCGAACGATGCTTTTTCTATAACAAATGCTCTTGACATATAAAAGGCCCTTGAAAGAGTATGGCCTAGAGGTTTACTTCACAAGTTCTTCGGCTATGGTACAGCTGGAAATGTCTTTTCAGTTATTAACTCATTTCTCTCTGATAGATTCATAAGAGTGGTGGTGTATGGGCAGAACTCAGAAGCTCATAGTATTAATGCTGGAGGCTATCAGGGGTCAAAACTTCTTCATGATCTAAATTAACGACCTTCCAAATCACATTCTTACATCATTTGTAGAAAATTTTGCTGACGGCACTACCATCTATTGGAACACATCAAAGAGGGTAAACGAGCAAGTCTTCTTGGATTCTCCCTCGTCTGATCTTGAGCGTGTGGGATAATGGGGAAAATGGTCGGTTACGTTTTAATGCATCTAAAACCAAGCTTCTATCTTCACATCCTCAACGTTCTGATCCCCATCTGACGTCAACTGAAATGAATGGCTCTCGTTTTGGGGAGGCTCTATATTTTGACAAGCTTCTGGGTTTGACCTTTATTCCTGATCTAGAATGGAATACTTACATCAAAGCTGTTGCCAAGGTTGCTGGAGAAATGATGGAAATCTTCTATCGATCCACTAGATGCCATTCTCTGTCTCTCTAAAAGTCAGGTACGTCCAAGGATGGAGTGTTGCTGTCAGATGTAGACCAGGAAAACCTTATCCTGCCGTGACAGAATTCAGAATAGACTCTGTAGCCTAGGGGGGAATTCTCATTTCTCTTCTCTTCAACCTCTGTTTCACAGAAGTGACATTGCGAGCCTGTTTCTGTTTCATCGTTATTTTCCAGGCAAGTGCTCGTCTGAGCGCCAATCTATGGCCACCCCTCTCGCCAACATTCATCAGAATACTCGTTTAGCTGAAAACACTACCAATAATCCCCCATACTGTATCTGTGCCTAAACCTAAAGTAGGTTCCATTAACAAAGCTTCTTTCTTCAAACTGCACACATTACTTCCGATTACCTGCTTTTCAGCTTACTACAATATTGCAGTCTTCAAGTACATGCCAACAAGTTCTTGATGCGCCGTTTTCCGTTAAGTAATCCAATTTTACCTAATTTACACTTCTAACGATTGCTATAATCTTGTCCTTTTGAACACTGTATACCCTTTACCCCTTATAATCGAGTGACCTCTGGACCTTGATAAATGGTGCTCCCCATGTTTAAAAAATTCGTAAGTTCCCCTGCAATTAATTAAAAAATAGGAAATATCGCTTATCGACTACAATTTGCACACGCTCATGTAAATATTGCAGGATTAGGCAACAGTTAGAAAATAGGTGCTTCTACTAAATTTGAACAGTTGTTTTTTGTAATCCAAACCTTTTTCTCACTTTAAAGTAATCCAAAGATAATGCTAATAATTATCTAATTTTTACTTTAGTTTTAGTCTTATTTCGCAAAAAGTCGTTTTAACAGTGTTCAAGCTGTGTATAATACTAACAGCTTTATAACAAATAGACTAAACTTGATGATTTCAAGTTTTAAATTTGAGTATCCTATTGTCTCTGTTGACCGACAGACAAGCCCACTTTTTCTTATTACTCAGCCAAGAACTCCGTACGTCAAAAAATTAATAGTCGATGCTGGCTACACAAATGATGTATACAAGACATTTTTTTATGTATAAATGTGTATCGATCACTATATTTTTTATGTAGATGCGTGTATACGGTTACATTCTTTGTTGCTCATTTGATCTTTTTAGACGATTTCCAAAGAACCGATGTTAGCGTATTAGGCGGCGAATTCATACATATTCATAAATGTGGCCTGGTTTTTCTCATGTCTACGAAGCGCAGAGTGTCTACATGGCGTCGTCTGACTTGCATATGAAAGTATATAAGAACATCAAATCTATCTTAAGAAAATCACGGGGAAAATACGATCTATAATAAAATCGACAAGAAATGTTAGATATAAAGAGTATGAGTAATGTCTATAGAGAGAAGAAGCTGATCAATTACGTGCTTAGAAAGTAGATTTTACAAGAACACAAGTAGTATATGAACTTATTAGTGATTAGACCTTTCAGATATTTATTTTAGTAAAGTATTATTTAACAAGCTATACTAGTACACCCACCATCGAAGGAGATATATACTCAACCAGCAGGTATATTTTGATAAAATTGTTATTTTTCGGGATAGCATAAAAAATAAGTTTTATTTTGGGGAGAGCAAACAATATAACATGCAAATATATATTTATTAGCATCTATGTGCAAATACTGTAGATGTTATTTGAAATATAGTATTGGTCCCAATGTCATAAATGTATAAGTACTTATAAAACTTGAGAAAATCACATTGTGCTGCATAGCTCACTATAAATAATACAAATACATTGTAATAGACAAGTACTATCTTAGTCTTGCCCTTCTTGACATAGGATATTGTGCTTGTTTCTTTTCGTTTTTAAGTATAATCTCTTTTACATGAATTGTGCTGACTTCGATTTTTAGGATCATCGAAATTACTATGAGTTTTTTATTTTCATTCCAGTAAAAAAATGATCATAGATAAGCGTAATCTATAATATACATCTCACCTGTCTATTTAAATATATGTGTGTGTGTGTGTGTGTAGGTCTGCCTAATGTATGTATGTATTATGTATGTACGTATGTATGTATGTATGTATTTTTGCCTAACATTTACGATAGAAGCGACATATTTTCACAAGTTTGTATCATTTAGAAGATAGTCGTTTTGGATGACAAATATCAGAAAATTGCCGAAATCATTCATTCCTTCGCCCTCAACTGGGTAGTTGTATATAAGGAGGAGTAATTCGATTTTTGCAAGCCATTCTTGCAAGTCATCGTATCGGTTGGACTGACTTTGCCTAATTTTTACGTTCCGAAGTTCCGGTCGCGTCATAAAGTAGCGGTAAGACGTCAGATTTTCTTTCCCGTTCCTTTCCGCCTTAACATAAGGGGTTCGAGCCTGCCTGCATGCTACTACATCCTTTTGATCAACACACATCTACAAACATCCTGACAACGCCGAGCGCCCAGGCTAGATTTTTTTTCAAAAACGAGTCTACATCAAACTCATGTCGCTGTCATATTCTTGCCGAATTTGGGTTTTTTTGCAAACAGTTAGCATTACAAAAAATAATTTCAAACCCGTAACGTACGGACTTGCGAAAGAAGGAAAAACAAAATATTATATAGATATGTTTATTTTGATGTAGCTTCTCTTAACAAAGTACATACATAGCTCTGCGCCACGTCGTAAGTGCACTTGGAAAACCCAATTTTAAAAGTGATACTCTCCTGAAGATTGAAGATTTAATGTTTAATTTGGGCGACCGAAAAATACAATCGCGAATTACTAAGAATCTCTACCTCGTCATGGCTAATGGAATGAGGGCATACTACCCCTGTAACGTAAATTAAAGATTTCGTGCAAAATTCCGTCCACATTACCGAGTGTGAGTGAGAAATATTCCCAAGTTGTATAAGATCTACCTGGTCTGTAGGTACATCGACCGGAACGTTATGAAAATAACGCTCAGTTAAATCAGACGAAACACCAGTCGTAATCTCCAAAATTCAGAAACAAAACATACATGGTTTTGTTTTTCTTTTTTGTGGATTTTGAGCCTGATTATTATAAATGATGTATTAAAATATTAGTATCATCTCGGTTTTTATCATGCAATTTTTAGTATCTACTCCGACTCTGTTTTCCATTATTGTTATCTCACCATATTTCCCTTCCTCCGCCATTGTTCTTATCTTTAATGAAAGAAACTAGAATAGCCTTTACAAGACAAACACATTCATTTAATCCTGTAAATTTCCATGTATATTTAACATTTTGACGAGTAAGTGAAGAACCAACTGTTCAATTAGAAGTATATTTTTTTATAAACGACGCACACACACACAAACATATACACACACCCACCACACACACACACATACACATACACACATGTATATATATATATATATATATATATATATATATATATATATATATATATATATATATATATATATTTGTTTCTACATAGCCCCAAAGGTTAATCAACCATAAGGCTGGTCAGTACCAGATGAGTAACCATTTTGGGAACATTAGGCGCCGGACGCTGTGGAGACAATTCCTGCATCTAGCACCACGCGTGGTCGTCTTGACCCTGTCTTGCCATCAGGAGCAGATCTCTCTTGATGATAGCACACTTGGAAAAAAGGGTTGGTAACAACTGTTATTAAATTCACAGAAACTGCCTTTGGGTCTGATGGTCTTGCATACATGACGTAATATAACGTTGGCAGAAAGTACTATTGTATTTCTAGCAAAATGCGTGACTATTTATTGTTTTTTTTTATCCTCCGTATCAATTCTTCCAAGTATTTTCTATATAATAGTATATTACTAAAATTTGATTCACTAACAGAAAATTATTACTGTTTTTAATATAGAATAAAATGTGGTGTATTTGTTTTTGCTACTCTAAAATAGTAATTATTATTAATATATTAAATGAATTTCACGCTCATAAACACAAAAGATCAAACATTAAACAAACGAAACATTCGGATTTTCAACTGTAAAATCTGATACGTGAATAGTTGGGTTTTTTTTTTGTTTTATCTTCAATCACCTCTCTCCCCAGAATACAATATAGTTTGGCTGATTATTTTAATGCAATACTATATATGTTTCCGCCGATTATTTCAAGTTATTTATATACAAAATGATTAAAGAAGGGGATTTGTAGGCATATATATATATATATATATATATATATATATAAATATATATATGTATATATATATATATATATATATATATATGTGTGTGTATATATATATGTATATATATATATATATTAATATATATATATACAAATATATCCATGCATATATATATATTAATATATATATATATGTATATATATATATATTAATATATATACATATATCCATGTATATATATTAATATATAAATATATATATATATATGCATGTATCGTTTATGAACGAAAAACAAGAACATTGTTATAAAGTGCATTATTAACTTAATAATCGGCGAGAATTACACATTTATTCGCTTATTGATTTTTTTTGTAAACTTTTAAAGAGAGACTGTCAAATATATTTATTGCGTCCTTCCGTTGTGCTGATCCTACTTAAGACGTTACGCTTTCGGATATTCCTACTTCCAACTGAAACAACAAATAAGATGATCTAACCCAGTAAATAGTATCTTGAAAATATTCTACTAAATAGTATTCTGTATAATATTCCAGTGTAAATGTCTGATAATCACATATCTGATATATATGTCTGAAATATATGACGGAAAGTTATATCAAGATAAACTGATTCCTTGCTCGGTACCGATTGTTAGCGTCGTTTATAAACTGAGTAATCCATTTTTATGGGATGTCAAGATTTTACTCTACATCAAATATGTTTGGTTTACTCTTAAACCTTGCAACTTTATTCTAGAATTTATGAATATTATCCATAGAATCAAATACACCTATACACATACTTGTTTTTTTTTTCATAAATATTTAATGATTTATATAATATATGCTTCATATTTCATTATGTGGCCCTGTCGGTGGAGCATTAGAATACAACAACTGCCCCCCTGTAGAGGGTAAAAGTACTTCAATGGGGGTCCTGGATATGACCTTAAACTATATCCAGTGGTGAGGCCCCAGCTTGTGGGTTTTGGGGAGTGTGGAGCCACCCTTTAGTTACCATGGCTCCCAGGCCCACTCTGACCCGGAGCGGTAGTACCTGTTAGGGTCCCAACCATGGATTGAATTGAAACCGACGTGAAAATAACAAATATATTCTATTAAAATAAAATTCTTCAAAATCTTTGGATTCGGCATTAAATAACCCGAAAAGGGTTGATACGCCGTAAAACAAAACCCAATCAAACCAACCATATTTCATTATGCTATAAACACGCAGACATATACATTTGTGTTCCTATCGGTGTGAGCATGAATACGCGTATCTATTGGTGCAGTCATGTGTGTGAATTTAGCGGTCAAAGCCTTCAATCATAAACAACCGCTAATAACAGACTTCCGGTAATGACTGGACACCTCAGTCTCAATGATTTCCGTAAATTTATTGGAAAGTTGACAGGTAGAGAATAATCACGTTCCGACACGCTCCGTCGCGTATCAGATGACTCAGATCAAACGCCCAACCCACGCTTTCTATCTTGTCAGTCCAGGACACTGTCATCAAACCACGGGCAATCGGTCGAAAATAGCAGGGTGAAATAAACTAAAAATCCCGACGGCAAAATTTCACTTTAATTACCAGCCTCGACTTTCGCGTAATAATGAAAGATCGTGGCTCGTGTGAAGGGTAAGAATAGGAAATATAAGGAGGAGGAGTGATAGTAGGAGTAAGAAAGGGTAATTTCAACAGTCTTAATCGATACTTATTTTAATTATCGGAATTATGTGCATCGATAATTTAAACGTTCTGGCCGGAGGTATGTCTTACTGAAATGCGTCGCAAAGTGAAATTGACGGTTTGATTGGAATTCAGATACAAAACATTAGAACAGTGATTCAGTCCTAGCTGGTCCAGTGGGTTTGACTCGTTGGTTTAGTGGTCTCAATAAACTCGCTGTTTTTTTTATGTTTTGTAGTAATATGATTTTCTATTCCAGTAGCTATTTCCTTCCAAAACTGCAAGCCCAAAACTGCAACTGCCTTTCCTGAGACAGACGGACCCGTTGAAAACATAGGTCCCTCTCTGATAAATCGGGGACACAAATGTTACTTCATATCCCTTGCTTAAAATAAAAATAAAATAAAATGTAAATGTGTTACAAACGGACCGATGGAGTGACTTGCATGCGAGTAAAAGTGCCTTAGCATGGAAGGGTTTCCACTTCCATGCTAAGGAAAAGTTACAACTGTAAGTGTAGATTTTTTTTACACTTTGGTCTTAGCCATATGACCAAGGAAATGTAACAAACGTAAGTACAGCATCTGTTAAGAACAGATACAGCACTTTGATCTTGGCCAAAAGGCAAACAAAAGGGTATTTATTTGCTCCCGCACCGATCAAATAAGGCAAAAGGCAGATTTTTAATTTGAGAAGTGAAGGGGAAATGGGGACCAACTCCCCGGGGATTAGGAGGTCTGGATAGTGACAATTGGTATGAAGGGTTTCCCCTATATTGACGAATAACTGATTGCTACAAGAGCAATGGTCTTATATGTGGGGTTGCCCCAACATATGGTCCTTGCTTGCAGTATCTGCTGAAACGGATACTACACTTCGATCTTGGCCAAAAGCCCAAGAAATTGGTATTTATTTGCTCCCCCACCGAGCAAATAAGGCACAATGCCAATTTTTAATGTGAGGAGTGAAGGGAAAAGTGGGGCAAACTCCTCGAGGAGTAGGGGAGATGGATAGTGACAATTTGTATGAAGGGTTGCCCATACATTGACCAATGTCTTATATGTGGGATTACCCCAATATATGGTCTTCGCTTGCAATATCTGCCGGAACAGATACTACACTTTGATCTCGGTCAAAAGGCCTAGAAAAGCGTTATTTATTTCCCCCCCCCCAACGAGCAAATAAGGCACAAGGCCGATTTTCAATGTGAGGAGTGAAGGGCAAATGTGGACCAAATCCCGGGGGAGTAGGCGAACTGGACAGTGACAATTTGTATGTAGGGGAGCCCCTACATTGACCAAGGTCCTGTGTGTGGGGGTGCCCCACGTATGGTTTTTGCTTGCAGTATCTGCCGGAACAGATACTACATTTTGATCTTGGCTAAAAGTCCTAGAAAAGCAGTATTTATTTCCCCCCACACACACTGAGCAAATTAGGCCCAAGGCCGATTTTTAATGTGAGGAGTGAAGGGGAAATTGGGACCAACTCCATAGGGAGAAGGGGATCTGGATAGTGAAAATTGATATGTAGAGTTTCCCCTACATTAACCAAGGTCGTATATGTGGGGTTTGTATGTATTTGCTCCCCCACCGGGAAAATTAGGCACAAGGCCGATTTTTAATGTGAGGAGTGAAGGGGAATTGTGGACCAATTCCCTGGGGAGTAGGGGAGCTGGATAGTGACAATTGGTATGGAGGGTTGATATATATTTTCTCCCCCACCGAGCAAATTAAGCACAAGACCGATTTTTTAAATGAGTAGGGGAGCTGGATAGTGACAATTGGTATGAGGAGTTGCCCCTACATTTACCAAGGTCTTATATGTGGGGTTGCCCCCACATATGGTCTTTGCTTGCCGTATCTGCCGGAACAGATACTAAATATTTATTTGCTCTCTCGCCGAGCAAATTAGAAAAAAGGCCGATTTGTAATGTGAGGAGTGAAGGGGGAATGGGGGTTAGGTCCCCGGGGCGAAGGGGGGCTGCAGAGTTACAATTGGTATGAAGGGTTGCCCTACATTGACCAAGGTCTTATATATGGGGTCGCCCCTACATATGGTCTTAGCTAGCAGTATCTGCCGGAACAGATGGTATTTATTTGCTCCTCCACCGTGCAAATTAGGCACAAGGCCGATTTTTAATGTGAGGAGTGAAGGGGAAATGGGGACCAACTCTCCGGGGAGTAGGGGAGTTGGATAGTGAGAATTGGTATGAAGGGTTGGCCCTACATTGACCAAGGTCTTATATGTGCGGTTGCCCACACATATGGTCTTTGCTTGCAGTATCTGCCGGAACAGATGGTTTTTATTTGCTCCTCCACCGAGCAAATTAGGCACAAGGCCAATTTTTAATGTGAGGAGTGAAGTGAGGGGGAAGGGAAAAAGGAGGCCAGCTCCCGAGAGGTGGGAAATGGGAGCTGGTTAAAGGTCAGGCATGTGGGGTTGCCCCCACATCTGGTCTGTGCTAGTCATAGCTTGCAGTATCTGCCGGAACAGATGGTATTTATTTGCTCCCCCACTGAGCAAATTAGGCACAAGGCCGTTTTTAATGTGAGGTAAAAACCAGCTCCCCTAAAAGTAGGCAAAAAGGGGGCACTCTGGTTACCAAAAATAATAATTGTCCCAGTATAGAAAGTTTCCCCTCCATTGACTGGTACAAATTATCTTAAATGCAGCATCTGCCGGAACAGATGGTATTTATTTGCTACCCCACTGAGCAAATTAGGCACAAGGACGTTTTTAATGTGAGGTAAAAACCAGCTCCCCTAAAAGTAGGCAAAAAGGGGGCACTCTGGTTACCAAAAATAATAATTGTCCCAGTATAGAGGGTTTCCCCTCCATTGACTGGTACAAATTATCTTGTGCAGTATCTGCCGGAACAGATGGTGTTTATTTGCTCCCCCACTGAGCAAATTAGGCACAAGGCCGTTTTTAATGTGAGGTAAAAACCAGCTCCCCTAAAAGTAGGCAAAAAGAGGACACTCTGGTTACCAAAAATAATAATTGTCCCAGTATAGAGGGTTTCCCCTCCATTGACTGGTACAAACCATCTTAAGTGCAGCATCTGCCGGAACAGATGGTATTTATTTGCTCCCCCACTGAGCAAATTAGGCACAAGGCCGTTTTTAATGTGAGGTAAAACCAGCTCCCCTAAAAGGGGTCACTCTGGTTACCAAAAATAATAATTGTCCCAGTATAGAGGGTTTCCTCTCCATTGACTGGTACAAATTATCTTAAGTGCAGTATCTGTCGGAACAGATGGTATTTATTTGCTCCCCCACTGAGCAAATTAGGCAAAAGGCCGTTTTTAATGTGAGGTAAAAACCAGCTCCCCTAAAAGTAGGCAAATTAGGGGGCACTCTGGTTACCAAAAATAATAATTGTCCCAGTATAGAGGGTTTCCCCTCCATTGATTGGTACCAATTATCTTAAGTGTAGCATCTGAAGAACAGATGGTATTTATTTGCTCCCCGACCGAGCAAATTAGGCACAAGGCCGATTTTTAATGTGAGGAGTGAAGGGTAAATGGGGACAAGCTCCCCGGGGAGTAGGGGAGCTGGATAATGACAATTGGTATGAAGGGTTGCCCCTACACTGACCAAGGTCTCATATGTGGGGTCGCCCCCACATATGGTCTTTGCTTGCACTATCTGCCGGAACAGATGGTGTTTATTTGCTCCCCCACTGAGCAAATTAGGCACAAGGCCGTTTTTAATGTGAGGTAAAAACCAGCTCCCCTAAAAGTAGGCAAAAAGGGGGCACTCTGGTTACCAAAAATAATAATTTTCCCAGTATAGAGGGTTCCCCTCCATTGACTGGTACAAACCATCTTAAGTGCAGCATCTGCCGGAACAGATGGTATTTATTTGCTCCCCCACTGAGCAAATTAGGCACAAGGCCGTTTTTAATGTGAGGTAAAAACCAGCTCCCCTAAAAGGGGTCACTCTGGTTACCAAAAATAATAATTGTCCCAGTATAGAGGGTTTCCTCTCCATTGACTGGTTCAAATTATCTTAAGTGCAGTATCTGTCGGAACAGATGGTATTTATTTGCTCCCCCACTGAGCAAATGAGGCACAAGGCCGTTTTTAATGTGAGGTAAAAACCAGCTCCCCTAAAAGTAGGCAAATAGGGGGCACTCTGGTTACCAAAAATAATAATTGTCCCAGTATAGAGGGTTTCCCCTCCATTGATTGGTACAAATTATCTTAAGTGTAGCATCTGAAGAACAGATGGTATTTATTTGCTCCCCCACCGAGCAAATAAGGCACAAGGCCGATTTTTAATGTGAGGAGTGAAGGGGAAATTGGGACCAGCTCCCCGGGGAGTAGGGGAGCTGGATAATGACAATTGGTATGAAGGGTTGCCCCTACACTGACCAAGGTCTCATATGTGGAGTCGCCCCCACATATGGTCTTTGCTTGCACTATCTGCCGGAACAGATGGTGTTTATTTGCTCCCCCACTGAGCAAATTAGGCACAAGGACGTTTTTAATGTGAGGTAAAAACCAGCTCCCCTAAAAGTAGGCAAAAAGGGGGCACTCTGGTTACCAAAAATAATAATTGTCTCAGTATAGAGGGTTTCCCCTCCATTGACTGGTACAAATTATCTTAAGTGCAGCATTTGCCGGAACAGATGGTGTTTATTTGCTCCCCCACTGAGCAAATTAGGCACAAGGCCGTTTTTAATGTGAGGTAAAAACCAGCTCCCCTTAAAGTAGGCAAAAAGGGGGCACTCTGGTTACCAAAAATAATAATTGTACCAGTATAGAGGGTTTCCCCTCCATTGACTGGTACAAATTATCTTAAGTGCAGCATCTGCCGGAACAGATGGTGTTTATTTGCTCCCCCACTGAGCAAATTAGGTACAAGGCCGTTTTTAATGTGAGGTAAAAACCAGCTCCCCTTAAAGTAGGCAAAAAGGGGGCACTCTGGTTACCAAAAATAATAATTGTCCCAGTATAGAGGGTTTCCCCTCCATTGACTGGTACAAATTATCTTAAGTGCAGCATCTGCCGGAACAGATGGTATTTATTTGCTCCCCCACTGAGCAAATTAGGCACAAGGCCGTTTTTAATGTGAGGTAAAAACCAGCTCCCCTAAAAGGGGTCACTCTGGTTACCAAAAATAATAATTGTCCCAGTATAGAGGGTTTCCCCTCCATTGACTGGTACAAATTATCTTAAGTGCAGCATCTGCCGGAACAGATGGTATTTATTTGCTCCCCCACTGAGCAAATTAGGCACAAGGCCGTTTTTAATGTGAGGTAAAAACCAGCTCCCCTAAAAGGGGTCACTCTGGTTACCAAAAATAATAATTGTCCCAGTATAGAGGGTTTCCCCTCCATTGACTGGTACACATTATCTTAAGTGCAGTATCTGCCGGAACAGATGGTGTTTATTTGCTCCCCCACTCAGCAAATTAGGCACAAGGCCGTTTTTAATGTGAGGTAAAAACCAGCTCCCCTAAAAGGGGTCACTCTGGTTACCAAAAATAATAATTGTCCCAGTATAGAGGGTTTCCCCTCCATTGATTGGTACAAATTATCTTAAGTGTAGCATCTGAAGAAAAGATGGTATTTATTTGCTCCCCCACCGAGCAAATAAGGCACAAGGCCGATTTTTAATGTGAGGAGTGAAGGGGAAATGGGGACCAGCTCCCCGGGGAGTAGGGGAGCTGGATAATGACAATTGGTATGAAGGGTTGCCCCTACACTGACCAAGGTCTCATATGTGGAGTCGCCCCCACATATGGTCTTTGCTTGCACTATCTGCCGGAACAGATGGTGTTTATTTGCTCCCCCACTGAGCAAATTAGGCACAAGGCCGTTTTTAATGTGAGGTAAAAACCAGCTCCCCTTAAAGTAGGCAAAAAGGGGGCACTCTGGTTACCAAAAATAATAATTCTCCCAGTATAGAGGGTTTCCCCTCCATTGACTGGTACAAATTATCTTAAGTGCAGCATCTGCCGGAACAGATGGTATTTATTTGCTCCCCCACTGAGCAAATTAGGCACAAGGCCGTTTTTAATGTGAGGTAAAAACCAGCTCCCCTAAAAGGGGTCACTCTGGTTACCAAAAATAATAATTGTCCCAGTATAGAGGGTTTCCCCTCCATTGACTGGTACAAATTATCTTAATTGTAGCATCTGCCGGAACAGATGGTATTTATTTGCTCCCCACTGAGCAAATTAGGCACAAGGCCGTTTTTAATGTGAGGTAAAAACCAGCTCCCCTTAAAGTAGGCAAAAAGGGGGCACTCTGGTTACCAAAAATAATAATTGTCCCAGTATAGAGGGTTTCCCCTCCATTGACTGGTACAAATTATCTTAAGTGCAGCATATGCCGGAACAGATGGTATTTATTTGCTCCCCCACTGAGCAAATTAGGCACAAGGCCGTTTTTAATGTGAGGTAAAAACCAGCTCCCCTAAAAGGGGTCACTCTGGTTACCAAAAATTATAATTGTCCCAGTATAGAGGGTTTCCCCTCCATTGACTGGTACAAATTATCTTAAGTGCAGCATCTGCCGGAACAGATGGTGTTTATTTGCTCCCCCACTGAGCAAATTAGGCACAAGGCCGTTTTTAATGTGAGGTAAAACCCAGCTCCCCTAAAAGGGGTCACTCTGGTTACCAAAAATAATAATTGTCCCATTATAGAGGGTTTCCCCTCCATTGACTGGTACAAATTATCTTAAGTGCAGCATCTGCCGGAACAGATGGTATTTATTTGCTCCCCCACTGAGCAAATTAGGCACAAGGCCGTTTTTAATGTTAGGTAAAAACCAGCTCCCCTAAAAGGGGTCACTCTGGTTACCAAAAATAATAATTGTCCCAGTATAGAGGGTTTCCCCTCCATTGACTGGTACACATTATCTTAAGTGCAGTATCTGCCGGAACAGATGGTGTTTATTTGCTCCCCCACTGAGAAAATTTGGCACAAGGCCGTTTTTAATGTGAGGTAAAAACCAGCTCCCCTAAAAGGGGTCACTCTGGTTACCAAAAATAATAATTGTCCCAGTATAGAGGGTTTCCCCTCCATTGACTGGTACAAACCATCTTAAGTGCAGTATCTGCCGGAACAGATACTACACTTTGATCTTGTTTATATATTTTATTGAGAAAGAAAAAATTTAACATAAAAAACGTACAAAAAATTCAATTCAACAAAATTAGGCACAAGGCCCTACAAGAAATTGGGAGGGGGATGGTACAGGGTCTTTTTGACTATGTAACAGATGAGACTTTGAAGTCTTACTCTTGACTGGCAACATTTACCAAAATACCTCAATCACTCTGTGGATCCTAATCTAACTAATAACCCCAGCGTTCAATGTAAAATTTTACTATGTACAATTTGTATATTCATTTCTGTGTGTTGTGTATGCATTTTTTTTTTTTTTTTGTGTGTGTGTGTGTATGTGTGAGAAAATAAAGTTCGATTTCATTAGAAAGAGTTCTTGAATTAATTGGCATAAAATGTTCGTGGAGTGGGAAAAAACTAATGAAAATGTTCATTTAAAAAAAAAAAAAAAAAAAAAAAAAAAACTACTAATGTGTTGTTAGTAAGACCCCCCTGTACTATTCTATGTGGCTAGATCCCCCACTGTTTTCCGGGGAACCGAAAACAAGCAGAGCATCTCTAATGGGGTTTGGGGAAGTGGCCTTAATGGAGGTGGGAGAAAATAAAGCAACGGATGGAGGGGGTAGGAAGGTGACCTCTGAGTAGGGGGATGACCGGGGGCATCAGAAAATAAAGATGAGGAGCAGGGGGGTTGGGCAGACTCAGAGGTTCTCTAATACCAAAAAATAAAATCAGGAACAGGATCTCATTTGTACCACCAGTCAAGAGTTACTTTACTGAACTTATAATGCTAACCTAGGCGGGATGGATTCCGTAGGACCCAGCACCGCCCATGCCATGCCTAAGGAGGGAACACGTATTGAAACTTGGCTCCTCGACGGATGCACAAACTAGTGCTGTGCACCCACCTCTTGTCAAATTCCACTCTAGGCAACCTCTTCCAATCGCATCTGATCTTTACTTTAAGCAAATGTTTAAAGTAAACGATCAGATCCCGATCAGGAACAGATGTCCCTTCGTGGACCAACTTGAGGCGCGCGATCCAAATGGTCATGCGCGCTACTGCTAGGATCGCCAGGAAAACCAAACTTTCCTCCCTGGGGAACGGCGGCTCCATGTTGTACACAAAAGTTCCTACGTCGAGATCGAGCAGACACTCGGCATCGATGCGAGCTGTTACCCCCTCGACATACTTTAATAGGGGCTGTATCCGGCTGCAACTAAAAAACGCGTGCTCGATTGTTTCGGGCTCGCGTTCGTCACAGCACGGACAGAAGCGACTGTTATGTTCTTTATACCGGAAAAGTACGTCGAAGAGGGGCAGCGCATTTCGGACCAGTCGCCAAGTCAGGGAGAATTCCGAGTTATTCAGAACCTCCCGTCCCGGCGCCCAACGCCATTGAGAACGGACAACCTCCATCGACCATCCCATCCGCCTACAAAGTGGATCCTTTGCGGTCCCCTCCACTAAATCCCGATACAGTTTCTTCCTTGGCTGATCGAGGACATTGGTCCCCGGCAAAGCTCTAAGAGCGGTTCGGCATTCGGAGAAGAACTTGGACTCCCCCTTCGGTCTACGACGACCTTCTACCGAAGGGTTGGGTTTGAGATTGGGAAACGAGTTCTCAACCACAGGGACCCAAGGAGCGTCTCCTTCAAGCGAACGACCCAGGAAAGCCAATCTCTCGGCGTTTCTATGACACAAGAGACTGGGCTGACCCAGGCCTCCCTCGCTCGGATTTTGAACACAGACCTCTCTGCAGACATAATGCTTACCCTCGTTCCACAAAAGTGAATCGAGGCGCCCTTGTAAGCGGGTTAGTCGTTCTGCAGGGAGAGGAAGTACAGACAAACGGTAAAGGATGAGCGGAAAGACGTATGTAGCACACGCCTCCGCCCGACCCTTCAAGGACAATTGCCTTCCAATCCAAGTCTTTACTGACGATTTGACCTTAGACTGTACTTCCGCAAGTTTACCCCGGTCCAGGCCCCCAACCGCAGGCCAACAGACTTGCTACGGTTGAAGATGGCCCCTGTTACTTCTTCGTATCGAGCGAGCGCCTCGACCACCGCTTGAACGTCCGTGAGGCAAGACACGAACACGGTGACGTCATCGGCGAACGCGGAAACCCTGGCTCGTGTGCCTCCAGGGAGAGCTATTCCGCGCAGGACTGGTGTAGCCGCCTCGTCCCTTAACTTGCGAAGGAGGGGTTCCAACGCCAGGACATACAACAGAGGCGACAGCGGACAACCCTGTCGCACCGACCGAGAGACAGCGAATGTCTCCGACAGCTTACCGTTGATCTGCACCGCTACCGTCGGCCTGTCATACAGAACAAAGATCCACTTGCGGAAGTCCGGATTAAATCCGGCAGCCTCTAGCACAGATCCTAGGAACCGATGGTCGACCCTATCGAATGCCTTGGACTGATCCAAACTGATCAGCGCGGCTTCGGCGTCGTCTTCTGTCCCCTCTATGATCGAGCGTATCAAGTGCAAATTGTCTTGAATCGATCTCCCCTTCACAGCATAAGTCTGGTCCGGTTCGATCAAGTCAGTGATGACAACCTGCAAGCGATTCGCAAGAATCTTTGCCAAAATCTTTAACTCTGTGTTTAGCAGAGTCAAGGGCCTAAAATCATCAAAGTTTTCCCTCCCACCATGCCGTTGACCTTTCCTCAGCAATCTGATCACACCCTTGGTCACCTGTCCAGGGATGGAACCCTGGGCAAACCAATGGTTGAACATATCCTTCAGAATAGGGACCAACATGGGCGACAGCCTCAAGTAAAACTCGTAGGGTAAACCATCAAGCCCCGGGGATTTGTTATAGCCGACCTGCTTCAACGCAGTAATGACCTCATGTTCAGTAATAAGACCATCACAGCTAGCCGCCCGAGCCGCCGTGAGGCGGGGCGAGTCAGCCAAATAGCTGCCAAACTCATCAACCCTGAGTCCGGGTAGTTGGGTGAAGCGCACCGATAGATGCTCCCGAAACCCCTCGCAGATCTCCCGAGTCGATACTAAGGGGTGTCCTTCCAGGTTATGTACTTTACGAATGTACCCATCCGAACCGCGCCTTAAAGCAGCCTTACGCTCAACAGCGTCAACATTCACAGCCTCGTTAGAAACTTTGTTTAACCTAGCCCTAACTACTTGACCTTCATACCGCTCGCTAGCCAAGCGGTTGAGATCTTGTTTAGCTAGTGCTAACTCTAGGGGGTCCCCCCCTCCACCGCCCGGGTCAGCTTATCCTCTAAACGCTTCTTTGCCTTAGCCTTATCTATCGCGAGGCGTTGGCTATACTGGACAGAGAAGCGCCTATTTTTGGCCTTGAGACTAACCCACCACTTACTCCCTGTAACCGCCCCCACTAAAGCCCGCTGAATTAGCTCAGTGACCTTCAACCGGTAGTCCTCCAGCTCCAACAAGGTGCTGTTGAACTTCCAGTATCCGGCCAGTTTATGCCTAGCACTTAAGCTCAAACGGGCCATAACAAGTTTATGGTCCGAGTGTCCTAGCAAGTGGAACGTGGGGCAAGATAGGAAGTCTACATCGCCTCTTCTAACTAACATCCGATCCAAGTAAGTGCTTGGATGGGAAGGCACTACAGGATGCCACGTCCACATCTCCCGCCCCGGATGATCCAGACGAAATCTGTCGACGAGATCGCACGAGGCCATCAGGTCAGACAGACTGCTGTCACACCACGCCGACCCGCTAGTCCCCCCGACCTTATCTATTTTGGGATCAAGGATTGCATTCCAATCCCCCATTAAAACTAACCGTTCCGGATCCACTAAGAAGCCCTCCAACCGTCGAAAAAAGGTTGCCCTCTCTACAGCAGCATTGGGAGCATAAACAGCAACAATCCGAAAAACACTACAATTAACAGCAACATCAACAACAAGCGCCCGCCCGTCCTCGCCTGCGTGAACAACATTCACCGACGCTGACAGGGTGCGACTCACTAGCAAGGAGATTCCACGACTATAGGTATTGCCATATGCTGAGTAGACATCGTAATCGTTTACCAGCACCTGACAATCCGCGTCACAAACAAAGTGGGTCTCCTGGATAGCGGCAATATCTACCTTGAGGGACACCAAGTCTCTCACAACGCGCGAGGCCTTGCTTCGACACCTGATGCCCCTCACATTCAATGTAGCCAAGTTCAAAGACATGATCACTTACCTCAAGCACTGTCACAGACGGGTCTGAAATCCTGGGCAGTGAGGACATGGCAGGCCTGGCCAAGGCTGCCGGTAAGTAAATCCGATGAAGGTGATCCATCCTTGGCCACGCCCCCCACGTCCAGTGCCCTGTATAGCGATGGGTGTACATACATGGGGATTCTACCCTCACATTTAAAGAAAATGTTGGTCAGTGAAGGATGGTCCCTATCCACCAGCTGCTGGCCTGGGATCGCATTCTTCGCTGCCTTAATCATTGCCCACATTCCTCCAGTCCTACCGTCCTTGTTGACCCTAACGAAAGTGGTCAACAAGGGAGCGTCCTTGAATTTAGTGGGGTCTGTTACTAGGTCTCCACCGACTTTTTCAAAGTTTTTGAGTTTATTGTACCGGACCTTCTGTTGTCCTTTAAGGTCCGGAGCCGGTTGGAGAGGGTCTGTTTCACAAATCCTGCTTCCTGGCAGGAAGGGGAGCTTTTTGGTCCGTTCAGTGCGGACTTTGGGAGTGGGGGAGGGGACCCATTTTGGTTGATGGGGAGGCTGAGCGCTTGGGGAGGGGGTAGCCTGCTCGTTTTCTTCTTTTTGGCTCCTGTCACGGGATGAGGGGCGGGAAGAGTTTCTTGGGGCCTTTATAGGAGAGGGGGAAGGTTGTTCGGGTTGCTGGGGTGTTGGGATCACAGGGGGCTCATCCTGTGTTGTTGTTGCGAGGGAGTCCTTCTCAGTCTCAGTGGGGGTAGGAGGGTTTGCGCGTGTCTTGCGGCTTTTCCTCCTCCTGGCCCTCCTGATCTCTGTTGCGCTCAGGGCCATAGAGACTGTTGTTGTCTCTTCCTCTGCCTCTGACGCGGCCTCCTCCTCAGATTCTGGTAGTTTCCTCTTGTTTGAGGAGGAGGGTGTCTGTGTGTCCATTTTCTCCGTCTCGCTCTTCGGTTGTTCTTGGTCTTGGGTGACTGTCTGCAAGGATGGCTGTTGGTTGATCTTGCCTTTCTTTACGACCGTCACCCAGCCTGTCGGTGCCTCTGGAGGATTTGCGGCCGGCGCGGGAGCAGCGGCTTGATTTGTTGTCACGCTTGTTCCCGCCGCTTTTGTGGGCTTCTTCCCTCCATTCCTCTTTGGACAGTCCTTCGCCATATGCCCTTGTTGTGTGCACAGCCAGCAATGAGGCCTCCTCCCTTCCACTATAAGGGAGAGTGTCCACTCTCCGAACTTGAGTGTGGCTGGGATGGCATAGAATCCAGCCTTGTCCAGGACCATCTGTACTTTGTAGTCCCCGGTCATGATGTTTCTTAATCCGCAGACTGGGGTGACTTCCTCTACGTCCCCATACTGGCTTAGGATAGCCCCCAGTTGTTTGGCCTCCATATAGCAGGGGACGTTTAGAGCAGAAACATTTGCTCTCCTCTTGTTCATATAGATGGGTTGGAGCTTTATGTTCCTGCTCTGATGGCAGGTCCTGGACAGCCTGACTGCATCTTCGGAGGTGGGGAGCAGAACATCCCACTGTGCGTAACTCCTTCTACAGATGTAGTTGGCGGGAATGTTCTGCTCCAGCAACACGTTCATCATGGTGTCCTTGTTGACGCCCGTCAGACCCCTTGTCTTGGTGTCTGAAGTTATCAGAGAGAGCACTCTTTTCTCCAGAACTTCCACTTGACCCGGGAGGGGTTGGATGTTGTTCCCCTGGGTATACTCCTTGTAAGTGGAGTCGAAGAGTGCTCTGTAGTCTTCGGGCGTCAACTTCCCTTGCTGCTCTTTGGGGCCCCATGCCGGTCCTCCATCCTGGTGGGTGTCAGCTGGACTCGGGTTGGGGGGCGTAGCTGGTGTTGTGGGGCTCTCTCTTGTTATGGGCATTTTTGGTTTCGGAACTGGGCCGTTACCAGGCAAAGTAGGCCATTGTGTCTTTGGCGTTATTTCGTCTTGGCTTGGTTTGCTTTCCGGGCCGCTCCCCTTTCTTATTTTCTTCCTTTGCTGGGTGGCTGTCCCCTTGGGGGATGGAGGTGTCTCCCCTTCTGGTGCCGTGTTTCCAGCTGGAGCCTTGGTGGGTACTGTCAAGGCTGTCTCTCCTTCCAGCTTGCTTTTGTTACTACTGGCCGGAGAGTCACCCCTTTTCCGTATTTGGTCCTCTTGGGGAGTGTTGGGGGGCCAATCACTGTCTTCCCCGCCGAATAGTGAGCAGATGGAGGCTATTACGTCTTCATCCAGCGCCTCGGTTTGGTCCGCGGTGCTGATTTCCTCCTTTTCTGTTGGGGAGTCGCCCTTTGGGGGAGCGGGGGATGGGTTCCCCGGTCTTCCTCCCTTGGTTCTGCCGTCCTGGGGTGCAGCTGGTTGGCTGGGTTCTGCACTTTCCCCAGCTAGTGACTTAACGGAAGCTTTTTCCGCTGGGTTGCCCTCGTGGGGAGCGGTTGCAGGTGCTTTTTGGGGGGTCGCCGCGGGCTGCGGCCCTACCCTCCCGCTTTCTTCCAAGGTCGCCGCGCGCCGGGGCCCTACCTTGTTCCCTGGCACCGTCTCGCCGGGAGATGCATCAGCTCCCTCACATAGGGAGTCGTTCGCAGTTGAGATGCTGCGCATTTGGGGTGACGTACCCCTCCTGCCTGGCATCGTGGCGGTTGTACTGGCCGCTGGCGCGGACCAAAGTGTAGTGGGGGAAAAGAAAACCCAGGGGAATGGAGGGGGAGGAGGGGGAGGAGCGGACTTTGAAGAAATTAGAGTTTTTGACTTCCCCTCACGGGGATGTCGGGTTAGCAGCTCAGATCCCCCCGCGAGGGGGGAGAGCAGAGAAGAAAGACGCAGTGGGTGCTAGCGGGTCAGAGTGCCTCGTCGCAATTAAGAGAGAGAGGGGATAGGCATCCCTGCCCACAGAGGGGAGCAGAAACGAAGCACCCGCCCTACCCCACGTCACCCTACCCACTAACTACCCCAACGGAAGCGAGAAAGAGAACCCTGTCTGCTCGATCCACTGGGAGAGCAGCGAAGATAGACAAAGTTTGGGCCTGGCAGGTCAGAGTGCTGCTCAGGCAATTAAGTGTTGAGAAATTAGACCATCCCAGTCTCGAGAAGTGAGACCGAAACGAAGAAAAAACAACATGCAAAAACAACAAATGAAAAAAGAAGGTCTCAACTACCAGCGATAGTGGTGTTGGTCCCGAGATTCCAGTCTCCCAAAAGAGGGGATCGGTTTCCGGGTCCAAGCTCCCACAAATGTGGAGTCGGTCCTCTAGGTCCTGACTCCCCAAAGGAGGGGGTCGGTCCTAACTAACAAAGGTTAGTACGAAAAAACACCTTAACCTAGCCCGAAAGCCCGGTGGTGGGTCAAGTTTAGTAACTGAGAGAACAGATACTACACTTTGATCTTGTTTATATATTTTATTGAGAAAGAAAAAATTGAACATAAAAAACGAACAAAAAATTCAATTCAACAAAATTAGGCACAAGGCCCTACTACACTTTGATCTTGACCAAAAGGCCAAGAAAAGGTAAAAACGGTAGGAACAGCATATATTAATAACAGACCTTTGATCTTAACCAAAAGGCCAAGCACAAAACTGTTACCGACCGACCGACCGACGGAGTGACTGATAAAGTGGCAAGTATATACGATTACAGACTTACCTTTAAAATATCTAGATGAGATATATTTTAAAGTTTCCGTTTAAGTGCCGCTCGTGCATATAAACCTTTTTCTATGAAAGAAAAAATATCCGATGTAAGCAAATAGTTTGTTTGCAATGTTTCATACATCTGCATCTCAACTTATTAGTTTAGTGTAGATATAATACATTTACTAAACATGTGATGTGGTGTGTTGCACACAGGGCCTTTGAGCGTGTAGTGTTGTAGCTTAGTGAATGTGTAGAGTGCTTAGCTGCTTGGCTTTCAGGTGCTTTGCTCCTCTTGCTTCCAGCTGTAACCGCCACCTATACTCGCAAGAGTGAAGGGGAGGCAGTTTAGTAAGCCCTGCCCACTGGTGGTTAGAGCGTCTCACTGGTCAAGACTCGCATGCCACCTCCTCGTGGTACATCACGGTTTAACTGGGTACCTTGCGGCCCCAGGCTAAGTGTATGTGGGATCTCGGAGTAGTCTGGAGCCCCAGAGGTGTTGAGTGCATGGCCCTCCGGCGTGAGGACACGCCCTGGCTTACACCAATCCAGACCCCAGCTATGTGGTCAAATAGCAAAATGTCATCTCGGCAGCAGGAGTTGGCAGTCATGGTATGAGCGCAGCTGATATATTTTTCAACCACCGGTCTCCCATGGCGGATCACTGAGCGGATGAATCAAGAACGATCAACGGTCAGGGATCAACACCCAGTTAGCGGGTACTGCGGGGCAACCTACCACTGCTCCAGCTGTCGCACTCCTGTGCTCCGCTGGGGTCCGCAATGTTGGGTCCAGAGGTGGATGTTCTGTTCTGGGCATGCACTCATCCACTACTTCCCTGCCCCGGCGCTTGACGTTTCAGGCAACTACTATGGATACGTCAAGAATAAATTCTCAGCGACTGGCAATTCGGGAGCCCCCTGCAGTCGGGGGTGCTGTCGTTGCTCGGCAGGGCCCGCGTTCTAGGCAGGCGCGCCCCGGTCGACATCCTGCTACTGCCTCCCCACTACACCTGGCCTGCTGGAATGTCCGCTCCCTTGGGGTGACTTCCTCTCTTGACAGTTTTCATCCTCGGAAGTCTGCTGTTATCGACCTGGAATTACTATATTGCTGCTATAAGATCTGGTGCCAAAAGATCCTGCCAGCAATACACAGACTTCCTGAACTGTAGAAGACTGAAGCGCCTTGCCAATCGTCGTCCTCGACGTTAAGGGCCTATGATGACTAAACACTTGATGACGGAATTATGATTAAAACACAAAGCCTCTGTACAATACTTTATTACTAACTAGCGGGGGTACCCGGCGTTGCCCGAGTGTTTGTTTCCGGGACGGGGGGTAGTTTTAAAAAATGTTATGGTAGGTAAGTAGGAAGGATCAAACCCGGAGTCATGAGTAAAAGTAGGAAATAAAGTGTGAAAAAAAAACAAAAAACATCTGCAACGTTAACAGTTCGGCCACCAAGAAAAGTCCATTCCAGTTGTTTAGGAAAAAAAAAAAAACGACTACGGTAGGTCGGCGCGAACGTGAAAATATAATGTGAACTGTCCAGCACGCTAACCACTACGCCACAGAGCACTGCAGCTTAGTTTAGTGATTTTAAATAACTTCACATGAAAGAACTACGAAGCCAAACCGGTGTTCTCTTCTCAACTGGTCCTTGTGAACGATCCCCAAACGGTGTTAAGTGGTGGCAGGGGGAGGAGGAATTTATTAGAGAGAAAATATTTTACCACTTCCATTGATCTTAACCGATTTTGGCCGTGACTTCTCAGCAGAAAAAGTATAGAAATCTAAGATTATCGAGGAACTTGAGAAATAATAAGCCTATAACACACCTCAGATATTGTTCTGCCGTTTGTGCATACTATATTTGCATGAAATATCTTGATTTTTAATCCTATTAAGGTCAAAATCAGACGGGAAAAATGAGTTAATTTTATTTATATAGAGAAGAGATAAGGCTCTGTAAATATTTTTTTATACTAGGGCAGACTATCAATCGATTTGTTTGCAAAGTGGACGATTTCACCGATTTCGATTACCATAAGATATGGAAGTGTGAAATATTTGATGACCACCATTGACTCCCGGACAACGTCGAGTCTAACTGCTAATTACTATTATATATGCTGCAGAGATTGTGTCAAACATCTTTTTTTCAGTATTGTCTCATGAAGACACATCAATATTTACAGAAATGTCAGCGATGTACTCACTTTTGTGATGCACTGTATATATATATATATATATATATATATATATATATATATATATATATATTTGTAGTCATCGACATACAGCCATTTTTCGTTGTATCACAACTCATCAGTGCCGCTAGACTAGCATCTCTCCCAAGCCAAGGATTGAACATAGAACCGTCGTGATGACAGTCGGCAGTTCTCCCACTCCACCATGGAATTGACACCCGTAAATAACTCGTTGGAATGTCTATTTAAATAGACACCCGCCACCATTTTTATAGTGCTCAAATCGCCTGTTCGTAAACAAACAAACAACGAGCTTCGCATTTTCAGCCAATTAAGAGGCGGGTGAGATTATGTACGACAATGCTCTACCCAAAGAGGGGGGCTTAAATATATTTGTAGTCATCGAAATACACTCCTGTTTCGTTGTATCACAACTCATCAGTGCCGCTAGACAAGCATCTCTCTCAAGCCAAGCCTTGTAACCTAGAACCGTCGTGTTGACAGTCGGCATATAAATATATATACATATATATATATATATATATATATATATATATGCACACACACAAACATATATATATATATATATATATGATTGCAACGTCTTCTCAGACGAGTGCTACTCTCTCAGATATGAGTCAAAAAATGACTTCCATCGCCACAGGACCACTTTAATAGACAAATGATTGAGGGAATATCTGTACAAGATGATGTTACAGATTCTTAGCTTTGTACGAAAGCTGTATCTCTCTCTCCCTCTCTCTCTCTCTCTATCTCTTCCTATCTCTCTCGCTGTCTCTCTCTCTCTCTCGGTTCAAAATGTTGAGATACCACAACAAGCAAGAGCAAGATAGCCAACAACAAGTTAAAATGCGGACCAGCTTAATGCGGGTAGTGGTCTCCCGCTTTATGTTTTTTCTTAATCAGAGATTTGCTTCTCTTAGAAAGGTTACCTTCACCACGGCTTACGGCAGCCCTCTCCACCCCAGCACACACAAACACACACGGTGCTAGTTGTCCGTAGACCCCGAAAAAGGGTTAATTCGCCCTTTGGAATGTCTTGTTTCTAATCCTTTAGAGAGACTAGCCACCCTCCTCACCAACAAGAATAGTTGAGGAACCAGTTTAGTCACCGGTGATCCGACCATGAGGCAGGTAATACTGGGTTACATGGTACTAGTAGCATATGACATGACCTGACCGCTTAGCATATATATATATATATATATATATATATATATATATATATATATATATATATATATATATATATATATATATATAATGCTCCCTATTATATGTTGAGCATATTGTTAAGTGATACACAAAACGGCCATTCGGTTATTAAGCGACGCTCTTTGTGTAAACAAATCGAACGGAAGCATTTGGACGATGTCAAAACATCGTTAATTCATTACCCACACAGCATCAGCCGTATAGCGAAATGGTCAGAAGGCTTGACTGTCGTTTAGGCGGTCGAGTTTCGATCCTGGCTGGACGCAGTTTCTCTGATGAGCTGTGACACAGCTAAACAGTACTGTATGTTAATTACCATATATCTATATATATATAAATGTAAATGTTGGTTCGTTCGGAATTAATTGTCAGAAAAACCACTGGACGGATGGCTTCCACGTTTTGGTATAATATGTTTACTATATCAATGTGTGTTTTTATATATTTCTTTTTAATTATAACATTATACTTAATTTTTCTATAATAAAAGGGGGCTTTCTTTGTACCGAGAGGCCATTTTTTTTTATTTAGGGACAATTATTTATTACCGCTTCCTGTCACTTGACCAGTGTTACAATTTAGCGGTTTTCCTGCTATATCTGGAGATTTCGTTTATAATCTAGCGGGAAATTCTAGAAAATCTGGAGGTATTTGGCACCCACACCCCCGCATTAGATTATTTAAAAGTTAAGAAAAGCGCTTGAAAATACTTTAAAACATAAAATAAACTCATTCATGTAAGTAAAAAAAAGTAGCATTTATTGCCTGGCAAGACTGGAGTTTAGGTGGAAAAATAATCTCGAACCCTTTATCACATAAAAGGAACTAATTTCCCTAATCACCGGTACGTTACTTTGTCAATAATATAGGTATTTAAGAAGTTGTTTTTGAAAACAACCTAAAGAAGCCCAACTTTTTACTTATTTATTTTAAAACGTTTCACGGTCTTTTTTTCACGATATCTTTCTTCTCTCATTTTTTACTTCTTTATTTTAAACAACATTTTTTAATTTTAAACAGAACGTTCCACGATATCTTAAGCATCTTTTTTTTAGCACTGTAACAAAAATACATAAGTACCGAAGGTTTTATAATTAATAAATTTAAATTTGAAATAAAGAAATAATAAATTGCAAGAGATTACGCGTGTTTAATATTAATTTGTATCGTTTACGTAATTTAATGATAATCACGCGATTCAATTTTCAATTAAAAAAATATTGTTTAAACTTAAACTTTAAAAAGTCTGAAAATTTATTATTTCTATTTATGTATTGTTTATCATTAAGGTAGTAGTGCATAGAGCGATCCGGACGTAAATAATAACGTTACATTTAAAAAGCCATTCTTAATATGGGGAGGAGAGAGCGTTTTATACATATTCTATACTTCAACCTTACAATTGAATAAAAAAACATATCATAAAACTTTAATTAAACTTGGAAATGCGATTTAAAAAATAGCGCGGATCACTCTCTGCACTAGCACCTTCATTAAAAAGGTATACATTGTGTAAAAAAAAAACAAACACACGGAACATATAAGACATTTAAATATGAATAGAACTTTTCATAATTGTAACCTACGAAAACCTTTTTTTATTTTAATTAAAAGCAATATAAAAAGTTTTTTTTTTAAGTTGTTTTCAAAAACAACGGGTTTGTATTACTATACACATAGATTCGAAAAAGTTGTCAAAAAACAAATATATAACAAATAAATGTTATCAAAGGCAAGATAAGTTACTTTTCTGCCAAACTGGATATATTTCTCGTGTTTTTATTCAATGTAACATATTTAGTCAGCTCGAAAAACATAGTGTTTACCGATGTATTGGAACATTCAAGATGGCGTCTCACACCCTCTTTAACACCGTAAGTTTGGAAAAAGGTGTTATAAATAAAAAACTATACAAAATACTATTAAAAACCCGCCGAATATATGTCAACCTATGTCACAGTAACATGTATTGAGCGAGTTTTTAACAGTATTTTATCCGGTTTTTTTTATTTATAACTTACCGTGTTAAAGAGAGGATCAGACTCCATCTTGAATGTTCCAATACATCGGTAAACGCTGTATGGTTAATGTAAACAGAATGTGTTTACAATATCTTGAATGTTCCAATACATCGGTAAACAATGTATGCTTAATGTAAACAGAATGTGTTTACACTATCTGTAAATTTTCAATGGGTTTAATTACATGATTATTGATAATGTAACCATGTGATTGAACTTTAATTTAAATTAACCACACGTGGTCGCAAAATGAATGCCGACGCTCAAAGTGTATACACATTTTGACTCCTCCCTTTACTTAAAAATTCACCAAAAAATCAGGAAATTAACGAATTTTAATGAAAATTGCAGTATTTTTAAAATAATGATCGCAGAATATAATGAACTAATTATTTTTACTTAACTCTTAGTGAAAATGTTTTATTTTGTTTAAACAAAAATACCTTTACTAAAGTTATGGTTTTAAGTAGTAAATAAAAAACGCAAGAATTTATTTTTGCTTCTTTTAAAGCATCGTAATTTGTAACAATAAAAAATAATTTTTACAGTAACATTACGAAAAAAAGCCCCTAAAGTCCGTAATTTTCGCATACTATTCAGGAAATTAAAGATTCAATTAGATTCCTATTTCAGTCACCTAAATTATTTAGGGTGAAATGAGTTTAGGAATTTAGATTAGATTCCTATTTCAGTCACCTAAATTATTTAGGGTGAAATGAGTTTAGGAATTTATAGCCAAACCTAAATATTTTTTTGGTAAATATCCAGATACGCTACTACAGAACACCGACCACTCTAATTTGTTTGGGCGGGGGGGATGTTGGGGCGCGCGCCCCCAATGTACAAAGTAAAATCTTCGGAAAATGTTAAATGGTGTTCTAATTGGTAAATGTTGGTGCGTTACTTACGGAAAATTTGAAAATTCGATGTTCCAGGTAAAAAAAAAACAGATAATTACCCCCCTACTCCAACTTGGTGTGCTTTCCTTTTCTTATTTTATTTCTTTTTCAGCTAATTTTAAATTTTCCACCCAAAAAGCGCTATAATGTATTTTTGAAAATTAGAAAATTCTATGTCCTGGAAAAAAATCCCCTCCCCGCAACATAGTTTGCTTGGTGAAGCCGCCATTTATGCTACAGCGTACATGCGCGTAGCATAAACGGAAGCTGCAAAATGGTGGAAAGAAGTTCGTGGGTTCAGGGGTAAATACCATGCAAACGGTAAATTGCCCTAAGTTTGACTATCTGATTCGTTGTCAGCGACCTCAATTACTTATAAAAACAAATTAGAGTGGTCGGTGTTCTGTAGTATCGCATCTGGATATTTACCCTTTTTTTTCTTGCTTAAAAACAATAGCATTAATACAGTAAGTTATGTCAACTGACTTTTTCGTTTAAAAATGGAATTATTTCCCTTTCGTTATTAACTTTTTTTTTACATTTTTTTTAATAAATATTTTGTGTTTTATACACATAAAGTACAATTGTTGAATGTTACTGTTTTGATTATATTCGTTTGGGGGGGCACAATTAAAAAATTACGAAAGATTAAAACGAAGCGAAATTTAAGTTTCCGTTCCATTTTTACAACAACCGTAAACCAGTGCATACTCAGCAAGTGTTATCGTAATTTATAAGCATATTCAAACACTAAATCAACATTTTATTTATTTTTTTTGCATAATTAATGATGGAAGTATTTTTCTGTTTATTTTCTTAACATCCGTTAAAAAAATTAATAATTTGTACATTCTCTTGAAAAAAGAATCAAACTTTTATCTACTTTCACATGTGTTCCATTTTAACAAACTGAGCCACAGCAATATATATATATATATATATATATATATATATATATATATAGTAAAGATAATATTAAATATCACGCGAGAGTTCAATATGTAAATCTTTAACACCTATATTTATTAATAATTTATATATTTCACACAAGTTTTACCGTACTTTTGTAATACTGTGTAGATTTTAAATGCCATATGGGCGAGAAACTAATCATTTATATTGCTACACACTTATATAGAAGTGAGAAAATTATTTTCACACTGTGATCCGATTTTACCGTCTTTTTTTTGAAGATTTTAAATGGTAAATGGCAAGTTTTTTTTCTGTTATAAGCTTTCTAATAAAGAAATCTAATCGATAATATTGGAAAACGTTCATAATATGCCCGTTTGCTTGACTAAAACTATTTCAAATTTTAATAACACAAGGGAACATGATTTGTAAGCATGGACTGTGCGTTTCTGATGCATACAACGGAAAACGGTAAGTTCTGGGTAATCTGTTTAAAAGGTAAAAAAAATATATTATTTAAATGCTCCGAATCTATGTTTAAACGAGGAATAACAATCGAATTTTAATAACACAACGGAATAATGTTTTGTAAGTATGGACGGCGCGTTTCTTATGCATACAACGGAAAACGGTAAGTACTGGGTAATCTATATCAAAGGTCAAAAAAAATAATGATTTTAATTCTTCGAATCTTTAAAATGCTTCATTGAGATATTATTTTGAAAATTCTTAAAAAAGTATTCTATAGAAAGAGTATAATATAGATTTATGACAGAAATTATGATTCTTTTAGTTATAATGTATGTTTTCGCCATTGAGTTATTTAAATGTAAGGTCGACAAGAATGTTATTGCGAAATTTTACGTTTTGATTTCAAATGATGCATCTTTAAATGAGGATGTTAGTATAATACATTTACACGCTATATCATTTTCTAGAGAGTTCTTTACTATATTAACTTGTGAAATTATTATCCTTTTGAAATAATAATGTTTTCTTTTCAGAACGTTGAATAAGAGAGAGGAAAAACCAAACTTGCACATTTTTATCAATCTAAGCTGGGTGGAAAAAATGCCGGATCAAATCCCGATATCAACGAAGTGTTTGGTCTAAGAATCACTACTTGACGCACTGGTGATAAAAGAAAGCTTGTGCAGCGACAAGTCTTGAAGGCGATGACTGTAGTGGTCGTCCATCAGATGTTTACAACAGTCAACTAAGAGCCTTAGTCGAAGCCAATCTACACACAGATCTTTGAGAACTTGCTTTCGAATTTAGCGTAACGTACACGACGATTTTCTACCACGCGAGATATTGAAAAGACAAAAACAACTTGATAAATAGGGGTATCACAAATAGAATAACAACAAAAGAGAAACATTGTTATGAAGTGTAATTTTCCCTT
Source organism: Euprymna scolopes (assembly GCF_053919585.1). Classification (NCBI taxonomy): domain Eukaryota; kingdom Metazoa; phylum Mollusca; class Cephalopoda; order Sepiida; family Sepiolidae; genus Euprymna; species Euprymna scolopes. The sequence continues at coordinate 57,319,656 of NC_136508.1, forward strand.
CATTTACTTAACAAGAGCAAACGGTTTCAAGACGAGTTGTGACTTGCAATGTAAACAGCGACGTTCAGCTTAGTTGGATTACGCCGACAAAGCTCTATGACACTCCCCAAAGCCAAAATTGCACTAAAAGAAGGCTACGCTGATTTTTCTGGTCTGCAACCGGTCTCATCCATTACAGTTTTTTTTTAATGTAGGCGAAACCATTACAGCAGAGACGTACTGTCAATAAATGAATGAAATGCATCAAAAACTTTAACAACAATCATATTAATCAACATAAAGAATCTGATATTTCTCCGCGACAACGGCTGCCCTACTGACTTTGCAGAAGGTGAACGAATTAAGCTACGAAACCCGACGTCGTCCACCATACTCTCCATTCCTCTCACTTCTAAATTTTTCAAACATTTTGACAACTTTCTGCATCAGAAAAGCTTCAAAAACGTTTGGGATATCTAAAACGTCTTCAGCGACTTCAGCGTAACCAGAACGCAAATTTTTATTTTACGTTCCCTGCGTGAATACACTTGTTTTATATTGGAATAAATACGTTAAGTGTGGTGGTGTTTCCTTCGATGAAATATATTTGTTTGGGGTAAAGTATGTTTATCTGAATTTAGTTTGCCCACCTGATATTTCATGGTGCTAATATATGATTTTATCTCAGTATGCTTTGTAACAAAGAAGGAAAATAAGTATTGTATCACTTAAAACTGTAGTTTGTAGGTCTAAATATAATGCGATAACAATCTTTTACAAGCGAAAACTATCGTTTTTTTTTGTTAAATATCACTAGACGAAGGACCATTTCCCGTTAAACGCTCTTTTGTATTCGTCGAGTTCGAAGTATAAAACTAGACTAGAGTTTTATTTAATTAGTTTGGCATTATATTTGGAGATGAGTAAATTGTATATATTTTTGCTTTAATAATTTGGACTATTATCATCTTCAAATGTGAAGGTAACTGTCCAAATAATTACAGTAAAAAAGAAATAAAGCTAGAGTAATAGATTTTTAACAGATAATGAATAAAAAATCATGCAATTACCGATTATTTTGCCATTTTTTTAATGTTTAAGCGGGATAATTCACGATTATATTCGAAACAGTAATACGAGTTTAACTCGAAATAAATGCTAATTTAATAAAACAACAACATCAAACAATATTTATATACTGTACCCAATTTTCCACCGCATCACGTTTACAAAAAAAACGGTTGTTTTTATTTCATTTGTTGATTCTCCTTAAGACTATTTTTATTGTAATTTGCTGAAATATTATGTTAACATATTGATTTCTATGCTAGAAATCCACAAAACATTGACTTATAATATACGACGTACCTTAAATAAGTTTCCAGACATTTATGTAAAGGCATTTAAAAGTATTGTAGACTCTGTGAAATTTTATTTGTTATTGCTATACATCTTATGAGTTGACTGATTTTTTTATGATTTCAGGTTAAAATGAACAGTTATAGCAAGAACTGAATACACCCTACTAAAGCCTGATTGTAACAGCTGGTGAATTTTTTAAAATGCGATCTGGATATGAGGGCACTTTCGAAGAAAATATGCAATATAATTCTGTATCAAACTTGGAAAAATGCAAGAAAAACTTATAGAATATTTCAGATTGCTTTTGGACCACCATTCTTCAATCAGTTTTGGGGTAGCATTAGAGATTCACGGAAGTCGTGAGGTCCCTGAAGGAGGATCAGAGATGTGGGGGGAGTAAGAAAGTACAAACACCTGAGTTATTTGGCCAAATAAAGAATTTCAAGGTAAGAAAAAAAAACTCGTGTGTCTCTAGAGACACTACTTTTACTGTTTGATGCCAGTGTGATAACTTTAAACACAATCAAAGGCGAGTAATCAAAAGGCGGAAAATTTGCGAGAGAGAAGCGGTCCACTCCCCAATCCTTGTAAAATTACTTTTTTTAATGAGGATAGAGTTTTTCAACCATCATATATCCATATATTGCTTCCAGTGATTTTTGTTATTCCCTAAGCTCAAAGAGATCTTAAGAAATGCCCCTATAACACACGTAGGAAGATAAAGGCTGTGACGAGAATCATTCACCTGCTTACACAAGAGCACTTCGATGAGATCTTACAAAAGTTGTAAAAACGGCACAGTGCATGCTTTGCAGCCGTAGAAGATTAGTTCGAAGAGGATAAGAGTTTCATGTGGTGCTATCAATAAAAGTGGTCATACGAAAAAAGTTTATAAAGTTATTGAAATCAATTCCTTTATACCTTAACTTTTTTAAGTAGTTATATATATATATATATATATATATATATATATATATATATATATATATATATATATATATAACTACTTAATTTAATCACATAAAATTAATATACGAAAGTATAGATTTATACGTAAACTCTAAGTATTTACTTCAAAAGTGCTCAATACGTAGGTAGAGCTAGTTATCAATTTATAAAATATATATGGCGATTAAGCTACACTGAATATTCGGCGTTTCATCCATTCTAGGACTTCTCAGGCTTATGTGCATAAGCCTGACGAATCCTAGAGTGGATGAAACGCCGAATATTCAGTGTAGATTAATCGCTATATATATTTTATAAATTAATATATATATATATATATATATATATATATATATATATATATATATATATATATTATTAATATTATTATTATTATTATTATTATTATTATTATTATTATTATTATTATTATTATGAAAATAAAAATCGAACAGCAAAATTACAGCTACAGACACTTGTGCTCCGTGCTTCACCCATCACTAGTGTAGGAAGTTATAATTACTCTAAATCGGAGATTCTAACCAAGACACATAATCACATCTGAATTGAAGATCTGGACCTTTACGTAAAGGAAACATTAGGTTAACTAAATAAAATTTAAATAAAATTAAGGGCTTACGAATGCTATATCAGTGGGTATTCACAAAAAACAGTTGGCGAGTATTCTACGACCGGTAGTCGAAACGTCGCGGTAATCATTTTTTATTCCATAAATCTTATATGTGTGATTGGAGTAATCGAAAGAGTAGTTCGACAACATAGATAAATAGCAAGGAAACAAACGAGTTATGTGCTCATCAACGTTTCAGTAGTAGTACTGATAGTAGCTGTGCTATACAGATAAGTTATTAACCACATATCATCCAGTTATTTCTAGAAATAATACCCTTTTAAAGGAATGAATGGTGTTTATAAAACCGTCTTTTTTATGGAACGTAATAAATACATGCGAAACCTAATGAAGAGTTTCACCTCAAAACAGGTAACCGAATATATCATTTTTCTGTTTCAGCTTAGTTCTTGTGTCTACATTAATTACGTTTTGTCTAGGTATAATTTCGAAAACATTTGAATATCTGGTAATGTTAAGGTCTCCACATCCACACATACACCCAACACACAGCCGCGTAAACACTCGACACACACCCACCACACACACACACACACACACACACACACATATATATATATATATATATATATATATGTATATATATATATATATATGTCGGGTGTGTATGTGACTATGTCTTTTCTCTGTGTTGGTGCGTGAGGAAAAGAGAAAGATGGAGTTGATTACTATAATATGTACGACCATGTGTTAGGAATATTCCCGTGTGTTTCTTTATGTGTTAAATTCTTTTGTTGAGCTCTATCAAATAAACTGTTTTATTGATTTAATAAGCTTTCACCATTGGTCAAGGAATTGTATCTTGATTGTAATTCAATCGTTGCTCGCGGCTGGGTGAAAGTAGGAATCAAGTAATTTAATCTCAAAGTTTGAAAAATTCTTCAGTGAACACAAACACAACGTAACTCGTTTACTTTGAGGCGGATATATATATTTCATGAATTCGTAACCAGCCGGAAAAATATTCAGACATTTTAATAATGAAGACGTCTTTTTTTTCCGATCAAAATATCACATGAAGACAAATGTGGATAACATAATCATACTTAGTATTTATTAGAAATATAAGATCCGAAAGGTTACTTGGAAAATACGTATTAATGCATATAGGCTTCTGGATAATTATCTACTGTAAAATTAGATATTTTTCGGGTTATTAATAGCCTAGTAAAATTATTTCAATGAAAGGTATAACTATTCTGCCTTAACACACACACACACACACACACACATATATATACATCCATATATATATATATATATATATGTATATACATCCATATATATATATATATATATATATATATATATATATATATATATATACATTCATATATGGATACATATATATATATATGCATGGATACGTATATACATACATATATATATAAATACATATATATATATATATATATCAATATATATACCTGGATAGATATATACGTACATACATATATATGATGATGATGATTGCTTCGTCTTGTCAAACGAGTGCCACTCCCTCAGACACTTAAAGTCCATGAGCCCAAAAATTACTTCCATCGCCACAGAACCATTTTTATAGATACATCCATGAGTGGTATCTATGCACAGATGAATTACAGAGTCTTATCTAAGATTTGTACGACATCTAAGTCGCTCTCTCTCTTGGTTCAAACTGTGGAAATCCAGCAACAAGCAAGAGAAATATAGCCAGCAACAAGTTAAACTGTAGACCAGCTTAATGAGGGTACTGGCCTCCCGCTTTATGGTTTTTTAAATCAGAGGTTTGCTTCTCCTAGAAAGGCTGCCTTCACCACGGCTTACGGCAGCCCTCTCCACCCCAAAAAACATACATACACACAAACGCAGTTCGTCGTTGACCCCGAAAAAGGGTTTATTCGCCCTTTGGAAGGTCTTGTTTTTAATCCTTCAGAGAGACTAGCCACCCTGCTCACCAAACAAGTCTGGTTGGGGAACCAGTTTAGTCGCCGGTGACACGACTATGAGGCAGGTAATACTGGGTTACCAGTAGCATATTGCATGACCTGACACAAATATATATATATATATATATATATATATATATATATATATATATATATATATGCATATATATATATATATATATATATATATATATATATATATATATATAGACTTTAATGTTATGTTGCCTTAGATTTACCAGAACTGCTCCGACTACATACCCTGCATTGATAGAGTTCCAGACAGACTTCAAATCATAGTGATTGATATAGTTTTCTCTTCCCTACAACCTATTTCTCAGAGAAGAGACGTTGCTAGTCAGTCTTTTTTTGTCGTTATTTTAATGGCGACTGATGGTCCTACTTTGTCAGACTTTCACAATAAATACGCATCTAACTACAACCACTATCAACAATTTCCACCACTCTCTATTTTGTAAAGATTTAAACATGGATCCCGCTTACAAAATTTTTGCTGGAACTGTCAACGTGTAAAACTCTGTTCTGCTTGACTGCTTTCAATCTGACTACAATATGATTCCCGTCAAGTCAAATGCAAAGAAGGTTTTCTTCGACGTCACCTTAAATAATCAAATTATACCAAATCTCCACTGCTAACGACTACTCCACCGTTGCGCTCATTACTACTGTATACTTATTAACAATTATCATTGCGTCGCCTTCGGCCTTGGGGGAAGGATCGTTTGATGGACAATAAATCGCGAACTTTGAGAGATGTGGAGCCACCCTTTTATTGCCCAAGGTCCACTCTGCCCCGGAGTGGTAGTTCCTGTTAGGGTCCCAATTATGGGTTAAATAGAAACCGACTTGAAAACAACAAATATATTCTATTAAAAATTGTTTTCTTCAAACTGTTTGGATTCGCATTAAATAACCTGAAAAGGTTTGATATGCCGTAAAACAAAAAAAACAACCAACCAACCAAGAATTCATCATCAGTGTTGTTCCGTTTTCGGTTTCGCTTTCAATTATAGCTGATTGCGCTCAAGTCATTTATTTTCTTTTAAGTAATTTAACCAAGTATTCTCCATAAGGTTTGTTCTAGGTTTCGATAATAGCTTATGGCATAACGTAGTAAAATTTTTTTTATAAATCATCTCACTAAGAATTCTTCAGAAGTTTTGGTTTCGGTTTTTATTATACGTAACAACGAAAGTTTATATATATATATATATATATATATATATATATATATATATATATATATAAGTGCTTGTTTCGGTTTCGATTAAAGCTGATACACCAAAGTCATATTGATACATATATATATTTTTTAAATCGTAATTTTATAAAAAATGAATAAAACATTAGCTCTATAATACTTTATACGAAATCTGCAAAAAAATCGTATTTAAGCGTATTTTATGACTATTTTACGCCGGGTTTCCCTGTATACTATGATAAATGCCTTTGCAGTTTTAACAAAAGAGCTACAATCAGATCAGAACGTTCACATTTACATTGACAATCGAAAGGCTGCCAAGAATAATATATTATATATCAATGAGTTCCCTGTTAAATTCTCACAGGCTCCACTAGTAAATATTTATGAAAATATCTGCAGACACTAGTGTTTGTTGCTTTAGGAATCATCATTACAAGAAGTGCCGATTGCTACAAGATATATCGAAACTGTATATGGATGACTACAAACTATATTTTAAGCGGAACTCGCTTTCGGTAGAGCACTGTCGTAAATAACCTCTCCCTCTAATTAATTTGTGTAAATGAGAAGCTCGCTGCTTGTTTGTAAACAAAACTGTTTGAGTACTATAGAAGTGGAGGGCAAATGGTTGTTTGAAAGTGACATTTGTGGAAGTGATTTACAGGCGCCGCTCCAGAGGGTCGATGTTTACAAACTCTGATTTTAAACGGGATGGTCCTGAGTTCAATGCTCGGCTGCACTGAATAGTTGTGATACAATGAAACATTACTGTATGTGCATGACTGCAAAATATGCATATGTATGTGTATATATATGTGTGTATGTATATACATACACATATATATATGTATATTGAGAATATTATGAGAATATACACTGCTGATCAAAAATTTTAGACCACTTAAAAAAGTAAAAAAAAAAATTTTTTTAGCAAAGATTTGTAACTCTTCCGACTTAAGGTTACAAATACTACAATCTAAAAGTTTATGGAAACAAAAAGCCACATTCCAAAAATCTATTTTAAAAAATTACATTTTGATTAAATGGTGCTTTTTACACATAATCTAAATTATATGACCACGGACAAAAATCTATTAAATTGTACAAAAAGTATATGAAAAGTGTATGAAAACATTCAACAATCAAACTTAATGAGTTCTACCTCCACTGCATTTGATGACTTCCAAAATTCTTTAAGGCATGCCAGAAATTAGGGTTTCCATTAAGGTGCATGTAATCCTGCTCCAGTTTTTAAGATGGTTTCACGAAGTCCATTTTTTGTGTAATTTCAAAACGATGGACTCCATTTTCTTGTAGAAAATTCGAAGTCCCTCTTGCAGTGTGGATTGCAGCACGATCGTGTTGGAACACCCATCTATTCCCAGACAAAGGACGACCATCCATCATCAAAGATGTGTTTTTGCAGCATGCTAACATAACCAGCTGCTGTCTGACGACGACTCTGCACGACCTTGAGCTCTATCGTCCCTCTGTAAGAAAAGGCACCCCATACCACTACGGACCCTCCTCCACTATGACGTGTGGAAAAAAAATTACAAGAGGCATGTTTTTGTTATGCAAATATCGCTGGAAACCATCAGGACCATCATAATTGATTTTTTTCTCATCAGGAAACAGGTTTGATGTTCACGACCAAATCTTAACGTCCCAGGTTTGGTATTCACGACCAAATCTTAAGTGGTTCACTTTGTGACGCGAAAGCAATCATATTATTTGAGCTGCTGGTAAAATTGCCAGTTTTTCATTTTAATGATCGACAATAAATCGGAAAAGATCAAGTAAAATTTTTTAAAAAAGTGAAAATACATAAGCTAATCAATAGCAATAAATATAAGTTTGATCAATCTTTCCGTTTCCATTGGACAGGATATTGCACGTCCATGATCTTCCCGGAATAGCCAGGGACCAATACACAAAAAAGTAAAAATCACTATAAATGATATAAAACAAGGTAAAAATGTGGCGGGAAAAGAGAACAGGTGGAACAACGGTGTTATAAACGGCTAATCAATAATGCAGGTTTACTCTATATGTGAAAGGACACCGTGGTGGCGGGGGCGGTGAGGTGTAACAGTCATGTGGGTAGGTTTAATATCAATTACCAATCGATCAGAATGAAACAGATGAATTAAAGGTGATCGATAACAAAAACAGTGGCATATACATAGAAAACGATAATAGATGTCGGATGGATCGTGAATGAAAGATGGAAATGTAAGTTATTGATTATTTGCTTAAAAGGTTTTGATAGCTTATTAATGTGTCGCAGTAGAAATGATAGTTTTTTAGCTGATGGCTGGCGACAATATCGTCTCCGGTAAATGATTGGTAATTGATTATCTAAGGTAGAGGACCATATTTTGTATAAAGGACGTATCTTCTTAAATTGCGTTCATTTACCATTCGTGTCATGAAAAGTATGTTCCGTAGTATAATAACAGCTAAGATGTTTTCCTTATATATATATATATATATATATATATATATATATATATATATATATAGCTATATATATATATAAATGACATTGTCTGTATGTCTGTTTCTGTATCCGTGTATATATGTGTATGTGTCTGTACATTTCCCTACACAATAACTCTGTCTATTTTTAGTCTACAGACTCGAAATTTGATATACAGGGTACTGAGGTTTAGGAAAATCGATCTGATCGGTTTTCGGCAAGACATTCGGGGAGTAAGGGGTCAAAGTTCAACGATTTGAACTTTGAGAATTCTACCAAACTCGTATGACATTTTTTGGCTTACACACTGGAAATTTTAGATATAGGTGCAGTGGATATTGATCTAACTTAATAACTTTGTTTTAGCCCAAACAATAAATGTTAAGGGGTCATAATAGGGATCAAGTTACACAAATTGAAAGCTTTTTTTTTTTGCTCAACATACACTTCAAAATACCCGGGCAACGCCGGGCACACATGCTAGTATATATATATATATATATATATATATATATATATATATATATATATATATATATATATAAAAGTGAACGCGTTTCTGGTTCTGTGTGTCTGTGTGTATATATATTTCCCTACGCACTAACTCTGTCAATTTTAAGTCTACAGACCGGAAATTTAATATACAGACTACTGAGATTCAGAAAAATATTTGTAATTTGTTTTCGGCCAGAAATTTAGTTGTTATTTTCGAAAATCGTCCTCTCTTTTCGATTGCCTATCTTTAATTTACAACTACGTCACTTCCGGTTGGTAGTGGTCGTAACAGCCATTATATCAGCCCCCCCCCATTCTTTACCTCCTTCGCGGTACGGGTTCGAGACTGCCTTTGTACTACCACTTTTTTTTGCTCAACACACACCTCCAAACACCCGAGCAACGTTGGGCACCCATGCTAGTATATATATATATATATATATATATATATATATATATATATATATATATATATATATATATACAATGATTTAAATAGAATGTACAGAAATTTCTCGATAGCTCTTTCGGCTACCATCTCGTCAGGAGAAATCGATTGCATACAACACAATATTACTGGCGAAATTAAAGCGCTTTGGATTTGCCAGAAATTAGAAAAAAACACGATTAAAAGAAAGATTTAATGTGAAATTGCTGCGTTTAATACCGACTAAAACTAAACTTGGCACAACGAGGGGGGGCGGGAGATAAACTGGTCAAATTTGCCCAAAAGGAAAATAAACGTTTTTGTTGTCTCATTTTGCCGGCATGAAGAAGGTTTTCGAGTCAGTCTCTATTGCGGTTCAAAATTTAATTTTCATGAATGCATGTTCGTAATAGAATTTTATTCCAACCTCGTTCCTGTTATGTAAATGATTTTTTTCCAGAGACAAGCATACGTAATGGAGCTAAATATAATCTGTTGTAAGAGTGCATTTCATTTGTTCTGTCTTCAAGCATTTAATCATTCTAAACTTAGACAATTTGTGATATTTCTTCAAAATCAAATTGCATTTTTTGCTGAGAGCGTGTTTATTTTTTTATTTTTTTTTTTCAGCCGCGTTTGTGTTGAACTTTGCCATTATGGGTAAGGGAGGAAATTGGTAAGAAACACATCTGGCAGCTTTCTTTAACCGTACCACCGAAACACAATAAAAAAGAGCAAGCAAACGATTATATTTTGATAAAATCTGATTTATTATATATTTCTGCCCTTGCAAATAGAGCATGGGATTATATGACATATTAGAGTGTGATCGCTGAATAACCAGTAACTAAAACAAACGTTTTACTCATTTATCTTCTTAGTGCATTGTCCCTTATTTTTGCTAGAGACGTCGAGTCTCCCGTGGCGATAAATATACGAAACAAATTAAATAAATCCCTAGTTTCTGTTTAGTCTATCACTTCGTTATATTGAAAACCATAAACAATTAACTTAGAATGATTTATGCAAAAAAAAAAGAAAAAAATGGCGAACTTACCGACGATACCATATTTACTATTACTTACGCTGTTAGCATTTATATTGTTTGCTGTTATCTGTAAACAGTTTCACGCTTCATCTAGATTGGCTTCTTATGAGAATTTCGTGCTTTATTCTACGTTTGAGATTTATTGCAGTTCTATTCGTGCGTATTGGCAGTTCATTACAAAAGGTAAATTTTCTATTAGTAAAAAAAACTAATAAAACAAATATAATGTAGTGATCAACCCTGAATTAGAGTTTAGTATGTGCATGATAATTAGCTTTTATAATAAACTATTACGTTGAGAATCTTATTACTTGAAGAAGACATCAATAGTTGCTTTGTATTAGAGAGTTTGAATATTGCGACTCGTAAATTAATGAATGATATCACACTTAATACAAATATCACTATGTTTTACATACATGTATACGCACACATACATACACATATATATATATATATATATATATGTGTGTGTGTATATATGTTTTCCATACAAACACGCACACGCAAACACACACACCCACACATATATATATATATATATATATAAATATATATATATATATATGACAAAATATCCACAGTCTAAATTTAACGATGATGTCACTCCTACAGTGTATTTCATTCAGCAAGTTAAAATATTCAATTCTTGAGAGAACCTATTTAGAACTTCAGCATTATTGAATTATTATGCAAAAAGTTTAATCTATTCTGCCATGACGAATCATTATTTTAAAAGAAAATTAAAGAAATATAGTCATGATATTAATCGACTCTAAGATTACAAAACTATCAAAAAACATAATTTAAACAATATTTTCGTTTTTTTTCTGATATCTAGGCCATATTACTTTTATTTATTTATTTATTTTTGGAGTTCTTCTGATGTGTCAAATCCAAGACGATTAAAAAGTTGACATTATACGCGTAATTACATGAATAACTCTCGCTACCAAACGGATTTTGTAAAAAAAATGAACAGTTTAGCATACTAACAGAAATAAAACGGTAGGATAGACAACATCGAGGAATTTGGAGTATGGGTTTTATTAGTATTTATTTGTATATGCATTGTAATTACACTGAGCTACATAAATCAAAGTTTTGATATAATATAAGAGAGAAATATAATTTCATAGATATAGTTTCCCATAACCAAACACACACACATGCATATATATATATATATATATATATATATATATATATATATATATATATATATATATATATATATTAATGAAAACAAAGCGATGTTGTGTTTACCTGGTATACGAAATGTTAAACTTCAAAGAAATATAAATAACAATATTTATATATAGAAAATGTAATCCCGACTGAATTAAAAAAGTTCAATACGCAATAGAGAATAGAACTTATTATAAGAGAAAGAGAATTAAAACTGTAAGTTTAACTTTACAATCAACATTTACTGTTCGACTAAATACTCAAAAAAACATTTGCAAAGTCCTTATTTATTACTCCGCGGAATAAGGGATTTGTAAAGTGTTTGTTGGGAGTATTCAGTCGAACAATAAATTTTGATTGTAACGTTCAACTAACAGTTATAATTTTCTCATATTTTCTCTCTCAGACATATATATATATATATATATATATATATATATATATATATATATATATATATATATAGCTACAAAATTTATATAATGATTTAAATAACATGTACGGAAATTAGCAGACTGACATGCATCGTCCCAACATAAACGTGCATGCTTCCTAGTTAACCGAATTAACGGTTCGGCGATTACGGAAAAATCCTTGATAAACCGCCTGTAATAGGATGTCATGCCTATAAAGGATCGAACCTGCTTCACAGTGGTCGGGGGTCGAAATTGCTTGAATCGTTTAACTTTGTCCCCATCCGGCTGGATACATTTCTCACCCACTCGAAATCCCAGATATTGCACTTCCTTGCCGAAAAAAATCACACTTCGCCACCTTTAACCTTAAGTTATACTTACGTAAGCTACCTAGCACCTTTTCTATATACCTAACATGTTCCTTCTTTGTTTTGTAGAATACTAAAATATCATCCAAATAAGGCACGGCGAATTCTTCCTGTCCCTGTAATACTACGGACATTAGCTCCTGGAACACTTCTGGAGCGTTAGCAAGTCCGAATGGTATTACATTAAATTGGAACAGTCCTCTATGACAGGTGAACGCGGTTTTCTCTTTACCCTTTTCGTTCAACTTTACCTACCAATACCCTGATATCAAATCCAACTTTGAGAAGTATTTTGCTGACCCAAGCGAAACTAGTATATCATCAATTACTGGTAGCGCTCGGGCATACTTCTTTGTTATCTTGTTCAGGGCCCTAAAATCTACACAGAACCTCCTCGTTCCGTCCTTCTTTTTTACTAGTACTATCGGGAAACTCCACGGACTGTTTGACCTCTCTATAACCCCTGCCTGTAGCATTTCCTCTAGTGCTATATTAACTTCCTCCCGCTGCTTGAGAGGTGTTCTATAAGGGGTTTTCTTTATGGGATCGTTTTTTCCTGTATCGATCCTCATCTCTACTGTGTCAGTCCGGCCTAAGTATTTATCCTCTGTGACGAATAATCCGTGTTTCGTCGCAGGACTTTATCTACATGTTTCCTAAATTCCTCCGGCACCTTTATGCCGTCGAGGTTACTCTTGTTTCCCGACTTCCTTTGTTTATCTGGCTTTGATATCGCCATTACTACTTCTGTTCTACTACATGTACCTATCTTGTAACTTTTCCTTAATTTTACTGTCTGATTTGTACTATTCATGATTAGCAAGGGAAAGCTGTTTCTACTTTTTATTGTGACTACTGTCTTCGCTACCGATATACCACTTAAATCACTTAGGAAGCCCTTATCTATCTGTACCACTTCGTAGTCTTTACCCTGACTTTTTTTCATTCCAGAACGAGCTGGGCACGTATGTAAATGCTGCGGTTTTAGAGTGACATCATGTCTCAATCTAACTATACTAGAAATATGAGCCTCTACTTGCAGCACTATGTACTCGCCGCCTAATCGCATTGCTCCTAAATCAAAGTACATTCTAACACCATTTTGCTTGAGCCAGTCTCGGCCCAATATGACGTTCCTATTTAGGTTTTCCGTCACTAAGAAATCATGTCGAATGTACTGGCTTCCTACTTTAATCTGCAAACGCGCCACTCCTTGCACTAAGAGAGGTGACCCGTTTGCAGTCCTTAAATTAATCTCTATTTTCTTTATCTCAGGCTTCTGTCTGAGCCCTTCTAACACGGTACTTTTTATTACCGAAATTTCTGCGCTAGTGTCTACTAATGCTCTAAACTTATTTTTCTCTATTTTAATAGGAATGCAATTAGCGCCGCCTATATGTCCTACTATCTTCCTCTGTTCACCCCGCTTCCTCTCGCTGGGCGTCTTGCGAGTGGGGGTGGCTCGTTTCCCGACTAAGGAGAAAGTGCATTTCATGGCTATATTGCCTTTTCTGCCGCAATTGAAACACTTAATCCCCGGGCAAGGGCTCTCTGTTTCTCTTGCCTTGAAGCCGGGTCCTCTATTAAATCCTCTATAATTCTCATGCCCCCTATCTGGTTCTGGGAATCTCTTTTTCCCTATCGCTTCTACGTTCTTCTGGCTTCTAATATAATTAATTTTCATAGGTTCTTCTTCACGGACATTGCCTCTTATACGGGTTTGCCACCGTTCCTCGATTAGGGCCTTTTCATAAGCTACTTTGAGGTCCGATGGTTCCTCCCTCATGACAGCGATTTTGACTTCTCTGTCATATAGCCCCTCGATGAAGAAACCTACTACTTGGCGTTTTACTACTACATTGGTCGTATCTAGGCTACCATACGAACCTTCAGTCAAGCGCACTAACCTCTGCAGGTAGTACTGCAGAGGTTTGCTCCTACCCTGTCTAATATTTGCCAACTCCCTCATAAATTTGGTAAGATTTCCCTGGACTCAAAAATAATTATCTAAAGCTCGTTTCAAGTCTACCCATGCCAAACTCGCATTGTTGGTTAGCAGACTTGAAACAAACTGTCCCACTGGGTTAGCCGTAGTTAATAATACTAACTGACATTTCTCTTCCTCCGTTTGTCTAATTATTCTACTATACTTATCTATATCGCTAAGCCACCTACTGTATTCGTGCGATTGTCGAGAGTCTAAAGTGTTTATTTTCGCTAATAGCGCCTCCCCCCTCAGAGAGTTCGAAATGACCTTCCCTACGTTGTGTAGTTCAGCCCCTAGGATCTGCGCGAAATGTGTTTCGAAAATTATTTACTCGATACCCTAATTATTATGAGAAATAATTAAAGAAAAACAACAATTTTGTTTTCAACACAACTTTTAGAGCCGAGGTTACGAAAAATATTGGAAAAAAATCACTGACATTGCCTTTTCCTTGCGTGCGTTTTTCTCTCCGTTTTGGTAAGATTAGTCTTTTGTTGTTTGTGTGGAAACCGTTGTTTTTGTGTAAGAGTTCTTTCGTGTAATAGTGTTTCGTGTAAGAGTTCTTTCGTGTAATAGTTATTTCGTGTAAGAGTTTTTCTTCGTGTAAGAGTTTTTTCGTGTAAGAGTTTTTTTTGTTTTTTTAAGGTATGAGTGAACCGGTCGTAGGGCACCAATTAGTTTGTATTATATATACCCCAGGTTCGGTTTTTGCATCGCTGATGAAAAACTGGCTCACGGCACCAAATAGGTTTTGTTATATAGCGCCAGGACCCATGGGTTGGGAACGGTCGTAGTTAGTAAGTTCTCCGCTGCAACTAAACCAAGTAGCCGTCTCTTATTGATTGTCTATTTTGTTTAGTTTTCTGGTTATTATGGTAAGGGCCAAGACGGCAGAGTTATTTCCCCCTTGACTGTGCATTTTTCTCTCTCGCTGTTCTTCAGCTGTCATTCGCTTGTCATGATAATGATTCCGACTGAAAGAGAATTAATATGCACATAACGATCAGACATAACTCAGCATACCAAATTAAGACGTAAGACACGCTGGCTTTTTATATAAAAATATATTTTGTTTTGAAATTATTTTCTCGTTCTTTACATCGAGATTTTTAATAGTTAAAAATTTTACAGAGTGGCTTACTGTCGTTTCAGTGATGGAGAGGGAGGTGAAAACGTTATGCACTCGACAACGCACGTCTCCTATCGGCGTATCTCTCTTCTCTACCTCCCTCCTTCTCTACCTCGTCTTCTTCTGTTTCTCCTCTGCTGGACTCCAAAAATCACCTCTTATATTAGCATGTGTTTTTGCTTGGTTTTTTTCCACGCCACGCTACCTGTCGATCACTCTGCTCAATAATGGAGCACGCGTCTCCTGGTCACGTTTTGACAATCTTTTTTGCCGCATCTGACCTAGAGACATCGTACCGATTTCTCTTCAGCTGGCCGACTATTGACTTTATTTATACACGTGAATCCATCTCTCATGTTAACTTCATATACATTCCATTCTTACATGGAATGTGACGTTTCCTTGTTTTGTAAACAACAACAAAAATCATCGTCGGATTTCTCTGTTTACGACGCCATTATTTTTTCGTTTCGACTGGTGGACAATCGATTATTCGATGCCCACCTTTCAAATCTTTTATTATTTTTTTTTTAAGAAGTTTTTCTTTCCAGTCATGTATCGGATGGCCCCAGCCATCCATTACATAATACTCTTTCGATTATCATCTCGTCAAGAGACGGTGTGTTTAGTACACATTTAATCGTTCTCTCAGACTTTCGTATTAAAGTGTATTAGACGCGAGATTAAACGTGTTGCGTGATTAAATGATGATGAACGAAAGACCCACCCTTCTATGTTTTTATCTTCATCGAAATCGGCGAAATTGACCATTTTCCGAATGAAATCGATTGATTATCTGCTCTAGTTGAGGACCAATCGCGATGCACTGGGAGGAGGCTTCGCACGCTACCCCGCAGTGACTTAGTTCATCTTGCACTGTAGAGAATCTACTGTTGAATTTCAAAAATTATTTCTATATCTTATGCTTGGATTAAAATTTTAAATGCCAAATCATTGTTTCATGCAACACTTGTGCTCTAAACAGAAACACCCAATTCGAACGCGTCCCTGTAAGATAAAAGAAGCTACTGTTTATTTTGTAGGTTGAGAGATTTTGCTTGTGTGGTCGTAACATTTGTGAAATTTGCTTGTGACGTTAGACTATCTAAGGTGTTTGTTTTAGTAAAATCACGAGTTTCTTTTCATATCGGATTATTTCGATTTGCGATTTTCGGTTATCGATATTTATCGAAGACATTCCGATACGCAACCTATCTAAAACACTGACAGGCACATAAAGTACTTTCCTGTGAAATTAAATAAAAACCGGTCCATAGAAAACGAATTCATACACACACAGACGCGCACACAATTTTTCTTTCATATATTTAGTAGAGATTTTCCCTGATTTTCATTATTCAGTTTCAAATAAAATAGTACCGAATCTGTCGGATTCTGTGCGAAAGATTGCATTCATCATGTTCCCGTGCTAAATTTTTAATTAGCAGCTCTTTCATTCGGATGTTGCATCTTAATACAAAAAAAAAATATATATAAATAATAAAATGTTTAAGCTTGAAATACAATTTTCGTTCGTTTCATGCCTTGGTTCAAAACAAAAAAAATGTGGGTTCTCCTGATTATATTATTAAAATTTTATTTGTAAATATTTAACTCCGAAGTAATATTATCAATAAGTCTGTCATGCTTATATACGACATAATCAAATTTACACACCGGCCTCCATCACGTCGACGATGTTAAGAGACGTTGTGGCTAGTCAATTCTAACTGGGAGACCGTGTGGGAGTATAATATGTTTTATGTGCTCTATTTTTATCTTGACATTGTTTGAGGTCGTACTGGACTTCTCCATCCCTCTGGAATCCAGCAATGTCTATTCAGGAAAAATGTTGTCAGAGATTGCGCAAGTCTTGCATCAAAATCACACACGCAGCTTCCTTTACAGAGCTTATGTGACCTGAGTGACCTAAGGGGGTGTTTTGCTCCCCATTCTGGGTAATCAGACCTCCTAGGTTCCAAGGATAACCGGATATCTATGCTAAGATAGCTTTATCAGGTTCCGGGCAACAGCGGATATCCCAAGACGTGAGCTTGAAATATATAGATATAAATTGTTTATTGTTTTTAAATCAGACATATTGTGTTATCCGAAATTGGCGACAGCAAATTTAAGACGAGTCAGTGCCAGGTGTTCTGACTGACAGCCGTGAACTTTTTAGGCCATGAGAATTGAAAGATGACTTTGAGCCCAGATTGCAAAATTAGTGATATTGCCGAATTGCACACCCGCAAAATTTGTGGTTTTCCCCAATTTCGTGGCGTAATTTGATTGGCTTTGAGATTTTACACCCGGAGCCAAGTTTTCACAAATAAGGGGGTGCTCGCGTAACTTCATAAGAGAGGGTGTTACAATTATCCATCGACCCGCTAGACAAAACATCGATGATATGGATATGCATCATGCTTATTTTTCGAACAGAATTGATTACATTTTGTTTGAAAGTTTCAGTTAGATTTTTTCTACCTATGAAATAACACTTTTGTCATTTACTTATCAAGACTGTCTTTGGTAAGTGCATCTTCGCTTATGCTACGCATTAAAATAGCATATTTGAAATGTCATGCTTT
This sequence comes from Euprymna scolopes, assembly GCF_053919585.1. Taxonomy (NCBI): domain Eukaryota; kingdom Metazoa; phylum Mollusca; class Cephalopoda; order Sepiida; family Sepiolidae; genus Euprymna; species Euprymna scolopes. The sequence goes on from NC_136508.1 coordinate 57,337,881, forward strand.
AGTTTGAAATCGATGTTTCCTTGTTTCCCTTTTTGCGCACTAAATTTTGAAATTGTCCTTTTTTTTCGTCTGTCATGATTAAGTGTAAAACATAAGTTCAGCTTCTCAATCACGCGTTAGTTTGTATAAATTAAGAATCTAATTTTTGTTGCCGTGTTATTTATAAATGGTCCGTCCATGGCTGTCCAATACATTTTTTAATTATATTTTTGTTCGAGTCTACCTCTGTTATATCCTCATTTTCATGGAAATTGCTCGACTGATATTGATTATATTCTGCTCTGCAAAATCTTAACAATAATTACAGTCTATCACCAGTGTCAACAATGCCCCATGTTTTCGATCTGTGCCTAAAGTAAACGTACATTCGATGAACATTTTTTTCTTTCTAGAACCTCCTGCTTGTAGAATACTATACTGCATGATTGCTTTCTGCCGGATTAGTACATGGGCATTTTTCACAATAGAATTGCTCCTGGTCTTTAACGTTTACTTTTTGAAGTTTCAAATTAAAGTTACAAATAATCTCGTTTTGTATGCCAAAGTTCAGTGGAAACCAATTTTTCCTGCGAAAAGCGCATATTGAAGACACGTAACTTAAATATATTCCATGTTTTCCTTATTCCAAGCTATTTTGAAATCATCCCCCCCACCGATACAGCACGTATCTGCCTTGCCATATATCTTTCAATGTGCCGCACGTTCTTTCAATTCCCATCCATCGCCATTTGTTTGACAGCCGGCATTGTGCGGAGAATTAGAAAATCAAACCATTTAGCTGAGAGAATTCGTGCAATTTCTCACCTTTGCGTCAAATATATGATTTGGGGGCCACTCTAAAGCCGATATAAATCATTCCTTAAGATTTGTAAACCTGACTAACGAGCCCAGATGCGTCTCATAATATATATATATATATATATATATATATATATATATATATATATATATATATATATGTGTGTGTGTGTGTGTGTGTGTGTATGTGTGTGTGTGTGTGTGTGTAGATGTGCGTGTGCGTGCGTGCGTGCGCGCGTGTTTGCGTTTGACCTGGTTAAAGAGTTCAGATGCGTCTCGTAATATATATATATATGTGTCTGTATGTGGGTGTGTGTATGTGTACGTGTGTGTGTGCTTGTGCGCGCGTTGGCGAGCGTGCGTGCGTGCGTGCGTGCGTGCGTGCGTGCGCGCCTTTAACCTGTTAAACCAGGTCAGATTTTTTATTTTTTTTTTCATGGGGGTCACCACTTATCAAGGTCCGAAGGCGACTCAGGGATAAGGATTATTGCGTGTAAAGTAATCAATGAGATAGTATATTAGTAATCATTAGTATTAGGGGTTTTGATAGAGTGTCTTACTTAAGGGGGCGGTTTGTCAGGAGTTTGTTTATGTTGGACTTGAAGACGTCCAGGTTGTAGTCAGGTGGGAAACAGGCAAGCGGCAGAGAGTTCCACTGGCGTGCAGTTCTAAGAAAGAGGCTTTGCTTAATTGAATCTATGTTTGAATTTAAGCACAGATAAAGAGTGGGGAAAATTATTGACAGTAGTTTCAGCCAGACCGGTGTTTCTCGTGAAAGATTGGCGAGGGGGACGAGGGATTGGAGCTCAGACGAGCACCTGCCATGGAAATAGCGATAAAACAAAGACAGGCTCGCAACGTCTCTTCTGTGGGAGAGAGGTTGCAGGGAAGAGAAAAGAGCATCCCCCACTAAATCACGAAGTCCATTTTGTACTCTGTCAAGGCAGGATAGGCTGTTTTTAGCAGTTCCTGCCCAGATGTGGCAGCAGTACTCCATCCTTTGACGCACTTGGCTTTTATAAAGATAGAGAATTGCATCAGTAGTGAGATATCCTCTGGAGCGGTAGAAGGACCCCACCATTTTCCCAGCGTCCCTGGAAACGGATTTGATGTACGTGTTTCATTTCAGATCAGGAGTAAAGGTCAAACCCATAAGCTTGTCAAAACATGGAGCCTCCCCAAGACTAGAGCCATCCATTTCAATTGATGTAAGATGGGGATCAGAGCGTTGATGATGTAAAGATGGAAGCTTGGTTTTGGATGAATTTAAATGCGTCACGTATATACATATATATATATATATATATATATATATATATATATATATATATATATATATATATGTGTGTGTGTGTGTGTGTGGGTGGGTGTGTGTGTTTGTGTGTGTGTGTTGGGGTGGTGTATAAGATGGGACACTAAATGATATATCTGGCAGTCTTTCACGATTCAGTTTGAAATCATATTTACATTGGTGAAAATTTAACTTGGATGATTGCATTTTGATTTAGAATCTCGTACGCTTTAGTATAATCTTGTGGAGGTGGACTTCCATAGTTCGCAATGTGTATTTTATAGGAGAGCAGTTTAGAGTCATTGGTGGAGGCTGCCCGACATAAACACTTATCAATCACTAGACATATATACACAGGATTACTTGTTTTTAGCAAAAAATAACGATATGGTTGACGCTCGAAAAACTGGACAATTTTCAAACGTTAATTTATTAATAAAAGATAGCTTGTAAGGGGGTCTGCTGTTTGGTGAGTAGCAGCTGCCAAAGGACGTTCTCGTTTATTAAGTAGTGAGTACAAGAAACTGATATGATATACCTATTTACTATGCCTCCCCACGGGACAGAGTTAGGCACCAGGGTCGTTTTTTAACGTGGAGAAAAGGTACAAAAATAAAAATTGTCTCAGTCGTGAAGAATTTCTCCTCCACCGAAAGAGAACAAGAAATAGAAGTGCAGCATCTGAAGAACAGATGGTATTTATTTGCTCCCCCACCGAGCAAATTAGGCACAAGGCCGATTTTTAAAGTGAGGAGTGAAGGGGAAATGGGGATCAACTCCCCGGGGAGTAGGGGAGCTGGATAGTGACAATTGGTATGAAGGGTTACCCCTACATTGACATGTGGAGTTGCCCCCACATATGGTCTTTGCTTGCAGTATCTGCCGGAACAGATTGTATTTATTTGCTCCCCCACCGAGCAAATTAGGCACAAGGCCAATTTTTAATGTGAGGAGTGAAGGGAGGGGGAAGGGAAAAAGGGGACCAGCTCCCGAGAGGAGGGAAATGGGAGCTTGTTAAAGGTCAAGCATGGGGGATTGCCCCCACATCTGGTCTTTGCTAGTCATAGCTAGTCCTAGCTAGTCATAGCTTGCAGTATCTGCCGGAACAGATGGTATTTATTTGCTCCCCCACCGAGCAAATTAGGCACAAGGCCAATTTTTAATGTGAGGAGTGAAGGGAGGGGGAAGGGAAAAGGGGGCCAGCTCCCGAGAGGTGGGAAATGGGAGCTGGTTAAAGGTCAGGCATGTGGGGTTGCCCCCACATCTGGTCTTTGCTAGTCATAGCTTGCAGTATCTGCGGGAACAGATACTACACTTTGATCTGGGCCCGAAGGCCAATAACAATGATATGATGTAATCTTTGAAAAATATTCGGCAATCAGCAAGACATGTCGCTAATTCGGTTTGTATTTTTGTAACTTTCGAAAAGATTAATAATCATATATTTTGAATCTCTGAAATTTGTTTTCTGATGTCCTAACTTATATTCGAAAGCTCAGTAATTCTTAGACGAAATGTAATTTTCTACAATAAAATGTATAACCTCAAATTTATTTTTATTCTGGCGACTAATCGTATATATATATATATATATATATATATATATATATATATATATATATATATATAATACCATATTTTAATTTTGTCTTATCTTAACAAAATCTTTTAAAAGAAAATATCTTTTAAAGGAAAATAAAAACTCTATAAGCTATATGTAATAAGCGATATTATTACGTCAATGTATTTATATAAAATCTTATAACGTTTAATACAATAAACTTGATGTTTGAAGTTTCTGGAAAGTGCAAGCAATAACCATATCGGTAAAGAGGCCATTCAGTGCATTTTTCCTCGTTTGCAAAAATTAAAATCAACTTCTCAATTTTGTCAGCAATCGTCTTTACTATTTTTTACAGCCTATTTATAACAGAAGAGTTGCTTCTTTTCACTATCAAATTCATTTTTATGATGGATTAAGCTTGCATATTTTGTTCTGTTTTAAAATGTAGGTATAAGGAAGAGTGTTATACGTACGTTTACCAGAGAGGCTAAATCGGTTTATCCGCGTATTGACGAAGTTCCCTGTAGATCTGCTACTAGCTCATCGAAGGAGTAATGATAGTCACGGCTGCTAACTTAAATATTTGATGCCATTGAAATTCTTGACGGATGTCTGGCTGATTTCCAGCATTATGAACTGGCAATGTTTTTCCTCGTAATTAATTCTGTCCAGAGAATGAATTACTTACGCAGAGACATTTAGACATATATGGACGTTTTCTTATTAGGTACAAACGAAGCATTTGTCATATATAAACACGTATAATTCATTTGTCTATTTTTTAGCTCTTCCCCGTGGAAATACATAATGAAACATCGAAAGTTCGCAGAGTTGTTTTTGTTAAACTGACCGTAGTCAATTAATGACTTTGAACTACAAAATCATTTTCTCTTTTGATTACACATATGAGAGCGATAGAAAAGGCGAGGCATGACATTGAGACAAAGATACATCAATACATATCAAGGTGGAACATGGAAACCTTGCAATATATGGATTTCTATGTCGGCAATATTGTGATAAATTTGTCAACTACGATTGATTTTGTGAAAATATGTCAAATCATATTAAGATCATATCTGAATGACCACACATTCTAAACTTAGTATGTGTTAAGAATACCTTTTCAATTTTTTCGTATTTTCGTGAGGACGGAGAAGATCCAGCATAAGACTTGTGAATTTGTGAAATCCAAATCTCCAAAGGACTATTATCCTTGTGTCAAAAGAATGGGTCGTACTGACAAACTGACAATAACTTAGCTATCATCCTTCGTGTGACTAGAGTAAACCGAAATGTACATGAATATTTTTGCATAGGAAACATCTTTATGAGGAGATTGTTTTATTTTTTATTCCAACGCACTTGTGTTCCATTGAATTCGCGTCGCTAAATGCAACTATTTAATTAACCTGTCATATTTTAAATGCATTAAAATGTGTTTAAAGGTGTCACCGCCGATCGATGATCTTGCAGTAGTTAGTTTGAAATAAACATCTTTTCCCAATCATTTATTATTTACATTCACTTTGTTTCGCTAAACACACACATTGAATATGCGAAATATGGCTGTACTCACCTCTGTATACGGCATAATCATGAACATCTGACCCATCAATTTTAAAAAACGTTGTCATTCGTCAGTAAAAGATGTGTGATCATTTGGAAAAAAACAGGCACTTCTGTGAACGGGCAGTAATATATCTTGGGAAAAAATGTAAGAATCGCCTTTCTGATTCAGATATATAGGTCATTTAACTAATAAATCCTCACCTACCAAGATCGAAATTTACTATACACTACGTGGATAAAGGAGACTGTTTTTTATAGCGTTGTGTATAATGATCTCATGACATACCTGTATTCTGCGGATGAATGAGTACTTTTGTCATAAGTTGCCTACGTCAATCACCTTAAGTCGCACAAAACTCCTGTTCAGGTCAACTTTGCACCTATTACTCCAAACCTAACAATCTGTTTAACATGCAGTAAAGTTTGCAATTCAACTGCTGGTGTGAGAAAACATGTGACTGTTCATAGGAATACCCGTCAGCATCCAAAGGAAATCAATTCGATGGAAATTGCTCAATTTGTATGTCACATCTGCTTCAAGGTGTGCAAATCTTCGGCGGGATTTGAGAGTCATCTGAGATTGCATGGACGACAAGATTGGGAGAACTCAATGTGACGGCGATCATCTTGCAAGATGCAGCAATTGCCAATCAACCATCATATATATATATATATATATATATATATATATATATATAGTGTCCTTGTCAAAATCATAAGACAACTTAAGACAATAAGCATTTACGCATATTATCGAATTTTATATCAAACAAATTTTTGAAACCATTGCCAGAAAGGGAAGATAGGATGGAAAAAATGAAAGCTGCTTCATTGGCAACCTTAACCCTGATCTAATAATTATTTAAACAAAAATTCACCTGGTCAAAATTATAAGACCACTTTAAATGATTGAAACACTTTATTTGCAGATGTCTTTGATGGCTTTAGGACTACATTCTACTGCTGTTTGGCTTTTCAATCGACTTGAGCTCATGCGGGAGTCTTTTTTTAACTTGTCCGATACAGCGTTCCAGTGATGGGGTTATTTTTTGGTGAACATGGACTCTTTTTGTGCCCATATAGATCTGGATTTCTTAAAAAAATTATGATGACCGTTTTGCTACGATTTACTTCGTTTGCAATGGATCTATGGAAGAGTCCACCCCTATTAAGTTCAAAGATCCTTCCTCTTTCAAACTCTGATAATGGTTTCCCTTTTGCCATTTATACTTTAGTAAGATTTTTTTTTATCCACTAACAAATTGCTTTTAGTAACACAGAAAGATTTTCGTATTAATTTTTTTCAAAACTAGCCGAGTTTATTGAAGTGGTCTTATCATTTTGACCAGGTGAAAATGTTTGTTTTCTAAAAAATAATTATTAGATCAGGGTTAAGGTTTCGAATGAAGCAGATTTCATTTTTTCCATCATATTTTCTCTTTTGGCAATGGTTTAAACCATTTGTTTGATAAAAAATTCGATAATATGCGTAAACGTTTTTTTTTCTTCAGTGTTCTTATGATTTTGACCAGGACTATATATATATATATATATATATATATATATATATATATATATATATATATATATATATATATATATATATATATATAAATACATATGATGATTGGTGATTGCTGCATCTTGCCAGATGATCGCCGTCACATTGAGTTCTCCCAATCTTGTCGTCCATGCAATCTCAGATGACTCTCCAATCCTGCCGCATATTTCCACACCTTGAAGCAGATGTGACATACAAATTGAGCAATTTCCACCGAGTTGATTTCCTCTGGATGTTGAAGGGTATTCCTATGAACAGCCACATGTGTTCTTACACCAGCAGTAGACTTGCAAACTTTACTGCATGTTAAACAGATTGTTTGGTTCGGAGTAATAGGTGCAAAGTTGACCTGAACAGGTGATTGACGTAGGCAACTTTTGACAAAAACACTCATTCACAAGTGTGGCATTTCCAGCTCTGTGTGTCATGGTTAAGACCATAAATTAAACCTTTGCGAAGCTCTCGTTTCAGATTGCTGTGAGCCTGTTTTCTTTTCTCTAGAGTATCACATTTTTCACGTCCAAGCTTTCGCCTTTGCAGACACACACACTATGCTGTATATATATATATATATATATATATATATATATATATATATATATATATATATATATATATATATATATATATATATTATTTATTCATTCTCAGGCATTTCGTCACAGCGAAACAGATGTGAATGACGGTCATTGACTTGTGGTTTCTCTGTATTTATTTTGAAACCGTTGCCCCCTTATGGGGATACCCCTTTAATCCATATTGTTTCTTGTGCTTATCGAAAGCCAACACACTAAAATTAACTCGGCTTATAAAAACGGGAACATTTACACGTACGATCCGGTTTCCGTTTGCATAATTTCCGGTGCAACGTGATGAGTTTGCAACTTTGATATATGTCAAAACATTAAGTGTTGACTCTTTCTGCACCGGCACTGTTCACTCACCTTATTGTTTCCCATGATTCAATATATTGATTGGTATAAATTTGATAGACATCTAGACAGATAGGAAAACCGGTAACTGAATCAATGCTTTATACCCTGCATTGAGCAGTATCTACCTCAAAATAGGATGTAAATTGAGGAGGATGAGTGGAATCTACAAAGGTACATAAATCAAGAGAGGAGATAAATAAATATGCATTTACATTGTGCTGGAATATGAATGAAACTCTTATTTAGTAATAGTTTCAGAGAGTTGAAATGCTTAACAACTAACTCTGTTCATGGAAACATGGTCCACAGAGAAATTTTGAAATTTCAATACTCTTTGGAAACTCTTTTTTCATTATCTCTATGCAATGGATGCAGCTGCTTTAACCCAGTCACGGGAATATGGCATCAATAAAATAAATAAAGCTTATCATCATTTTTCTCGTTATGCTACTATAAATCTTCTGCAAATTTATGTCTCTTTATTTACACGAGCAGCTTATATTAGTAACAAGACTTATGGAGCAACTATGTTTATTGGCCGTATTTATAGGTCTCACACTAAGCAACGAGTTATGTTGTAGGAGCTTGGTTGATATTGTATTAACATTTTGCGTGTTAGTACAATCAAAGAAAACAAAGAGTCGAAACAATAGTACACGTTCCTTGAAGCTTTTACAGTAGAGACAGTTCGAAAACTTAGGTCTCCTACGGTGAACACACTTTAGCTGCTAATCGTGTTAGCCAAGTTATTTAATAAAAAAATGTAAAAGTGCATGAGGTTAATCGGAGGAAATGTCATGTAAGTACTTGTTAAAAAGAACATGGAATTTACATTGGCACGATGGTAGTGTATGGTGTTTGTTTAAAGCAATGTGGTATCTAAAAGGTTAGTTCTACTTCATATACTATGTCAATGACTAATGCACAAGCCCGAAGCTCCAACAATACTCAGCACACGAGCATCTTGGCAGTAGGCATGGCAATACCTTCTATGTATTTATTCCAGATAGTATGAGCTCATAATCTTATTTCAGGAAGATTAAACATACGAGTCACGAGACACGAACAATCCATCATGAAAAATATATGATTGGAAAGATGTCTTATATTTGTTACAAGAAAATAACAATATTATGTTAATATAGAATATCGGCATCGATAGTTGCCTCCACTTTATTACATACTAGATGCCATTTATTAGGTATTCAGTTATTGCCGTCGATATTTGTATATTTTCGAGTTGGATACATTTCAACTATAGACCGTAATCGATAAAAAGATATGTACATCTCCGACGCGATTTCACTTTTCGTGAGGGTTAGCGATTATAATGGTCCTCGTATCAACTTTGGTGATATGCACGGATCAATGTAATATTATTTTAATGTATTTACAAATAAAATAAACCTTTTTTTAACTAATACGAATACGATTATATTGGATCTGTACCCACTAATATTGTGAAAATTCTTTTCGGGATTCGTCAAATCATTAACTTGATTAGTGATTAAAAGAGTTTAGCAAATAGCAGGAAGAGATTTATATTGCAATTATTTTTATAAAACGTGTGCAAGAGCTTGAGATTATTTTCTTATTAATTCTGCAAGAATAAGTTCTAGTCAACATATTTTATAGATTCCAAGGTTTTTTTTTTTATAATGGAATCAAAGACATGAGAAAGGATGCTGAATTTTACAGGGCACTTTGAATAGGATAACAATGTAAAATACAAACGAATAGAAGAAAACCATTGGATTTGAATTTCAAGCCATATTTTTGGTTTTAGAATAAAAAAAAAATCTTGTCCCGAACAAAATAGCTGTCGTCAATCAGAGAAGGTACGCATTTAAAAACCAAGACCAAGACAAAGAAGTGTTTTCCGTCAGGTAGTCGATTTGTGCAATTGCCGCATTGTAAAAGTCTAAAGAAAGAGAGAGAGAGAGAATCTCTTCTCCTTTTTGACGCGAAATAAATCGTGTGTGAGAATGCTGAATGATCCACTATTTTTAAGGGCAAGTCTGGTTTCAGATTGGTTGCTATGAAGACGAGGTTCACTATGCTTGGTCAATTCCAATCACCAGTGTCTATAATTAGAACCATCTAATGCGCTCATCATTAACTTTGGAATTCTATGGATGAGTCATATTGCTGCAAAGGTTGCTTAAAGACGTGGGTAGAAAAGACCAGTAAGTAATCCGTTTTTGACAATTAGTCCTCGGGTGATGGAACAGGAACTGGCCTAGTTATACTAAAGTACACAGCCTGAATATTAGCTAGGAGGTGGCTTTCCCAGGCCACTCGGTTTCGGCTGGGATAAGTGTATCGTTTGCTTTCTTCGGTGCCTTGGCCGAGAAACGTCGAGGGGGACGCGCACACAATTTGCCACTCTTTTCGTGGGGGGGGTCGCTGCACATTCCAACTTTACCGAACTTGAGTCTAATCATGCTGAGGTTAGCAGTATTTAAGTCTCTACACTCATCATATTCTTTGGAATTATAAGGATGAACTTCCTTGTTGCTTCGATAGTTTGGATACAGGGTAAAAAGATCTTCAAGACTCTGTTCTTGATAGTCAGTCCAACAGGTAGAGGACATAGTATTGGTCCAGTTGCTGTCGTAGTGAGGTGTGGAACTTGGGTATTACCTAGGAGGTGCATTCTCTCAGACCTTGAACCTGGATTTCTTCTAGAGTAAGTTTATCGCTTGCTGCCTGAGGCGCCGGGGAATGCTGACGGTAGGCAACATTTTTTCTAGTAAAAGGTGCCCCTTCTTCAAGAATGCTTGCTTGATATCCCTACATTCTCGAGCTTGTGTAACACACTGCTGTGGGGGATGCAGTAAATAACATACTCTCATTATATAGTTTGAAATTGTTAGGTTTATCTCCTTGCTGATTCGCTCGATGGAAACTTGGATGGAAAGTCCCAGTCAAGAATCCGTTGTTGACAATCAGTCTTACTGGTGTAGGGTCATGAGCTGGTCCTGTACCTTTCGAATGGAGGTACGCCATCTGGGTATTAACTGTATGGCAACCTATCCCGAAAGATCCTCGACCTCAGAATAACTACGAGGATTCTAAGGCAATGTTTGCTAGGCAGAGTTCCCCATTTTTACGGGAACTTTGATTGACACCCCCATCATATTGACCTTGTGTTGCACCATGCTTAAGTGGCTAGGATGTAAATATCTACGTCCATTATATTCTTTTGAATCATGAGGATGGGTCACTTGTTTATTAGCTTGCTTGAAGACTGAGTAGAAATTAGAGCGAGGATAAGGTCTTGAAAATCAGGCGGACGGGGGCGGGGCCAGGAACGGCAAATATCTCACGAACTAAAATATCTCCTCTGGATATTACCTAGGAGGTAAACCTTCTCTGGTCTTGTCGCCCTGCTTTCAGAGAGGGAGTAATTTTATTGCATGCTGCATGAAGAGCTTTGAGTGACGAATGCCGACGGAAATACCGAAGCAAGTTTTGCTTGCAAGTGGGCCTCCTTTTAAGGGGAGTTTGCTTGACATCCCAATTTTTCAAACCTTGTATCGCATCTTCGTAATTTGGGCAGTATATAATTATCTACCCTCCTTATATTCTGTTGAATTATGAGGATGAGTCTACTTGTTGCTTCGATTACTTGGAGACTTGAGTAGAAAATTCCAGTAAAGAATCCATTCATAACAATAAGCCCGACAGTGGCATAGCCAGAGACTAGCTCAGTACTTATCATACTGAAGTACCCCACCTGGGTATTACCTAGGAAGTGAACTCTCTAACGCCTGATTACCCGGTTTTCGGATTGTGTAAGTTTATAGCTTGCTGCCTGAGGCTCCGCAACCGGAGAATTCCGACGCGAATCCGCAGTCTATTTTTGCTAGGCAAAAGTGCCTACCTTTCAGGAAGCTTGTTTGACATCTTCATGTTCTCGATCTTGTGTAACATCATGTTGAGATTTGCAGCAAGTAAATATCTACCCACATTATATATAAATATATTACAACTGTTGCGATACTGAGAATCTTTTTGGCATTACTTATATACACAATTGCCGCATTGCGTAATATTATAAAATACAGCTTACCGAACTCGTATTGGTTAATTAAAATCTGAATAGTTGCATAGAAACGTATAAAAAAGCAATTCGTTAATGCACTTCCTGTGAGAGATGGAACCAATTACTTGCAGTAATGTGTCAAGATGCGCGGCTTTTATTAGTTTATGCATCTATATTAATATCAATATAGATGTGGGTATATGTTTGTATATTTCGATTTAAAAGATTCAAATCTAATTATTGAATAAATTAAACAACAAATGACACCTAGAAAATATGGAGATATATTTAGGATTATCGGTAATTGGCCAAGTAGTAACGATTAAGGTTTCAGACTCTGAAGTGCTACTTTCAGCAACGTTAATGAATCTGAAAATTTTGAAGACCTGTCCCAGCGTATTATAAACAGCCCAACCTCCCCATGTTAAGAGCGGCTTTCGGAAAAAAACCCGCCCAACCTCGAAATTGTTCTTTACATGGAGGTGTTGAGGGGCATTTACTCCGAAAGCCGTTCTTAACATGGTGTGGTTGGGGTGTTTATACTACGCTGGGGCACGTAGTAAAAAATACCAATGAATCTTAAGAGGATGAAACATTAGTACGCGCTAGTTATGTTTAAAATGCATATTTGTTGTTCCTCATATTTAATCAAGATATTGATGAACGAAAATTATTTCGGTATACTATAAAACATGCCGCTTTAAGTTTAAATATATTAAAGGCAAAATGGTAAATAATAGTTAAACACACTGGTCGAAGATATTAAGTGTAATTTAGTGTTGGGAAGATTGGACTCAAATTATGAAATTCTCTAGAAAAAAAAACAAAAAAAATATCCGATTCCGTGTTCTTTATTCAATGTGTTTTACAAATCAATTGATAAATATTCACCAAATTCGACATTTTGGAGTATTTCCAAGAGGTTTTAGGCGAGGATGTATAGACATAGCTACATGTCTGACAATGCACATGTTAAAATTAACATTTTATTAAAGCGACAGTTATAATACCGCAATTATGTAATTTTCTTGTGTTCATTAAACCGACGAAAGTTTAGTAATTTTCTAGAATAAAATATATTAACTCAATTTTGTCTAAATTATACGAAATAATCTAGACGAAATGGATAGAAAATAACATCATTTATATGATGCTATTATTGTAATAGAGACATTAAGCTCGTTAAAAATATTGTGCTGGAAGAATGTAAATGTACACATATATATATATATATATATATATATATATATATATATATATATATATATATATATATGTATATATATATATATATAATCTCTGAAGGTATTTAATTATTGTAGTAAATTAGGTTCTGTAGGTAGTTAATTATTATAGTAAATAATTATGTCAGCCACTTTAAGAAACTCGTTTCTTATAGTTGAGCATTTTCAGTTGAATTAAGTCGGTCAATTTAGCTCTTATGCATAGATCATCGTATAACGATTAGATCACTGTGACTGACGTAAAAAAAACATTCAACAATAAAATGTTTAAATTCAACGTTATTTGTCGCGATTAGTGGTAGCCGATTAGATACGGTCTTTGCTAATCGAACCAGAGATCGCTCATGTTGCCGGGTACGACTCCATCAACTGATGTAAATCGCGAAACTCTGCACTGACAATTTCCGAAAGGATGAAACAGTAGGGTCTCTAGGTATTTAATTCTCATGGTAAATAATTATATATATATATATATATATATATATATATATATATATATATATATATATATATATATATATATATATAGGGGGCGTATATGTGAGTGCATTTGAATAAACATTGATATATATGGCTTATGTAATCACTATGTTTATCCTTGCGAATACTTTCCAATCCTTCCGGATTCATTATCAGAGATACATTAATCTAACTGGTTTGGTACGATTTGTAAAGGACTTTTTTGTTTTGCATTTTCATTGATGAACTATTTATCCTTTATTTTCAATTTGAATTGGTATTTCATATATATATATATATATATATATATATATATATATATATATATATATAAAAGTCGGGCTTACCTGCTAGTATATATATATATATATATATATATATATATATATATATATCAGTTAAACAGTACTGTATGTGGATTACTGTAATGCTCCCTATGTTAGGGTGAACATATTGGGAAGTTATATACAAACTGTTAGTAGCGTATTAAGCGACGCTCTTTGTGGAAACAAGTCGAGCGGGGGCATTTGGACGATGTCAAAATTGCGTTCATTCATTACCCACAAAGCAGCAACCGTATAGCGTAATAGGAAGAAGCCTTGACTGTCATTTAGGCGGTTGGATTTCGATCCTTGCCCAAGGCAGTTGCCTATCTAGCCTCCCTGATGAGCTGTGAAACAGCGAAACCCTACTTTATTTGGAATACTGTATATATATATATATATATATACATATATTATATATATATTTATATATATATATATATTTATATATATATATATATATATATATATATAGATATATATATATATATATAGAGAGAGAGAGAGAGAGATACTAGCATGGCGCCCGGCATTGCTCAGTCGTAAAATATGCTTAAATATGAATTATTTTTATTAATGCAGATTTCGTATTTATTATATTAGTCTGGACTCAATATATTATAATGAGTTAAAAGGGGGGGCTGACTCGTGCGCCACCGAGAATCGAAGCCAAATCGTCTAGCATACAATTTACTTTTTTTTTTCTGCCGTTAATGACTGAACTGTAAAAACATGTTTGCTGCAAGGCTAAAAATTAAAATATGAACCAAGAGCTACTACGTTATGCATTGATATTCGTAATGCCGGCGTCCGACCTTCACCTGGCAAATTCTTTTATTTTTTTTTATATTCACACTTTTGTATTGATTTTCCCAGACTAATTCCAAATATAGTTTCGCATGGGTTCAAATACCTTATATATATTGTTTTTTATATCTGCAGAATTAAAACTCTAAATTAAAAATCTCTTACACGAAAATATGTGCGTGTATATATATATATATATATATATATATATATATATATATATATATATATGCGTGTATGTATATATATATATATATATATATATATATATATATATATATATATATATATATATATATCTAAGAGATTTTGTTTACCTTAAACTTTACGCAAATATAACGCAAGTATTAATGATCGTAGAATATCTGCATTGATATAATTACACGTAATAGTAAACCAATGATTATCCCATAAGACAACCGAAATAACTAATAGCAATTTAATGAAAATGAATGGTTTTAAAGACTATGCAAATTAGCTATTAAATGCAATTCCACGACCCATATATAGAGAAAGTTTTATTTGGTTCGTACATAAATAGAAAAAAAGCAGTTTTAATATGAATAGCAATACACAGGGAAAATCTCATAGGAGTATAGGAATATATATATATATATATATATATATATATATATATATGTATATATATATATATATATATATATATATATATATATATATATACAAGCATGAGTGGCCGGCGTTGCTCGGGTGTTTGGAGGTGTATGCTTAGAAAAAACAGACACAAAAAAAAACAGGTAATTTTTTTAAAAATTTGACCCCTATTATGACGCCTTAAAATTGATTGTTTAGGGCTCAAATTAAGTTATTAAGTTTAGTCCATGTCCAAGGAACCTATATCTAAAATTTCAAGTGGTTTAACCCAAAATTGTCAGAGGAGTTTTGTAGAGTTCTCAAAGATGAAATCGTTGACCTTTGACCCCTTACAGCCAAATTTCTGGCCGGAAATAGATCACATATATTTTCCTAAATCTAAGTACCCTGTATATTAAATTTCGAGTCTACAGACTTAAAATTAACAGCGTTATGGCGAAGGAGAATGTACACATACAGCCACACAGACACGTTCACTTTTATACATATATATATATATATATATATATATATATATGTATATTTATATATATACAAATAAAGATACACACACACACACACACGCACACAAACAAGCAGACCAGTGAAAAGGATATTGATAAAAAGATAGAAAGACGTGATGAGAGAAGTAGGAGGAAGAGAATGATAGAGAAATATACAGATAGAGAGATGAGGGAAAATAGAGAGAGGAGAATTGTGAGAGATAAACATGGAGTAAGATAAAGACGGACAGATAGAGACGAAGAGAGGGGGCGACATTTGGAAATATAAGAAGTTGGATAGAGAGTAAAATAAAAAGGGGTCGACTGAGATCAGTGCAAATGTATAAATATAAATAGCGAGTGAAAACTTCTGCGTTTCAAATCAGAGAAAGATCCGGGAAAATGCCTTCGAGGTACAATGGCCCGATAAAATTGAGGAGGCTGGGGCCTGGAGATGAGGAGGCGTTCCCTTTAATCGGTGAAGCGTGCAGGATTGTAACTATGGCTGATCTGTCCGACTTTTGGGTGATGGAAGTAGTTATATTAGTGTGGGATGCTTATTTGTTATAAGCGTCAAAGCCGGGTGGGCGAAGCATTCGATTGAAAGGGTGTGCGTGGCGTGTTTTGAATAGTTGGAAGAGTAATATATGCAGGCTGACGGAACTGAAAAACAGGGAATAAAGGATTGGAGAATGCAATGGCAGCAGCCACTGATGTATGTCGCGGATGCGGAGCGATCAGGCAGATAGAAAGATGGGAACAAACCCAGTTTAGCAGAGAAAAAGAGAGTAAGACGGAAAAAAGAGACTAGGGATAAAAAAAAGGTTGATAAGTGCGATGGGACAGCGTGTTAGATGTGAAAGGCCGGCGTGAGTATTACTTCTACAGAAAGAAGGTGTACTGGGCAGGGAGACGAATTTGGGGTCTGTAAATCAAAGGCAAATGGAGGAAAAGGGAGAAGGTGCAATGAATGTTACTTTAGGTTGAAGATGGGAAAAGAAGGGTTGGGATTAAAATGGGATGGTGTTAGTGATCAGTGGTTTAAAAGATGATGGGAGATAGAACGCGGCTATACAAGGGAGTAAACAAAGAGAGAGTTGAGAGAATATCGCGAGATAGTGAGAAATACGCACAGTGAATCGGTAGGTGAAGAGGTTAAGTAGCGACAGATGAACAAATGAAGTGGAAGATCAAAATAAAGAAGAAGAAAATGGTCAGAATAGGAAATTAGTAAAACAAAAAATAAAATGTACATATAAAATTATGAAAATAAAGTTCAATTTGATAGCAAGAATAAAGAAGAGAAGGAAGTAGAAAGATGAAGATGCAAATTAGAAAGATGATTATCTTCTAAGCTGAATTTAGGTAAAAATGGCACCGGAAAACTGAACCTAGAAAACTGGCACTGGTAAAAATAGTAAAAGAATAGGTAAACGTTGCACCGGCAACAATGGCAAAATGGCATAAATATGTAAAAATGGCAACGGTAAAAATGGCAAAGTGAATAATTAAGTAAATATGACACTTTGACAACGGAAAATAAGACCGTTTGGAAAGTGCGGCTAATCTCCCATCCTCCTAGTTTTGAATAGGGTAATGCCCCTTCACTACCCAAAAAAATTAACAGCTTTTTAATAGGCATTTACACTGGTAGAGATGAAGTCTATGTTTTTTATAAGGGCTAAACATGGGTCACGTAAAACTGGAGATAAGTTCTGATAGTTTGTTCGATATTTTCGGCGAGCCAGTGCGAAATGTCTTTAGTGGGGTAGGGATAAGGAATATAAACGTAATTGTGTGTATATCCATTCTCTTTCTTTCTCTATTGTTTGACTATTCATCATAATTTATAACCCTGACAAAGCCGTGAGAGACCAGACATATAAAACCAGCAATATTTTTTATAAAACGGGGGCGCGTTTGAAATCAATGTTTCTGGTTAGAGCACAACCGAATCATAATACTTTACCTTAGCATGTAAAACTTTAATTGAAGTCATTATATACAAAGAATAATTTTATAAGATCAACAATAGGTACCTGTACAATATAGGCTGTGCGTGTAAATCTTCCTCCTGATGTGTCACAACGGGTCCCGAACTACAACTGCCAATCAATCGATTTGATTGAAAGATGGGCGGTTACAATGATTTCAATAACAAAGAAACAGACGGCGTGAAACATTCGTTAGTCACCATTAAATGCCGGGGGAAAAACAGTATATCTACTAGTCATAGCTAATTATTTTTTCCCAACATAAAAAGTTATAATTGCGGATTGGCGAAAAGCATACACAAAGAAAAACAAAATAAAAGCACCGATAATGTCATAAATATTGACAAACTACAGAAGTACCCGATTTTAAATGAGCAGCAAACGGTGTTTATCAGATTTTTTCCTTATATTAAACTTCATCAGTAATATATCTTCCGGTGAGAGTTTCAATTTCTCAAGTTTATTTATGTATCAAATTGTTAGGTGAAAGTACAGGATAGTCCACAAAGAAATCTACTAGTTATGTTAAGGATGTCTTTCTAAATAATTACGAAATTATTTCAGCATTGTCCGTAAGCTGCAGATTATTTAGAAAATCATCCATAAAAGGTCTACCAGTAATTTTATTTATTTTTAATTTTAAGACTTCTAATTGAGACTCCAACAATATGATCCTGTCGTGTCGGCCATATATTAATTATTCTCGCGTAACGCTTGACACTACTTGTTTTTTTAACCGAATAAACGCTTTAAATTCTATTGTAAAACAAACTTTACATTCCCATTATATAAAAATAAATATTATTTGGTTATTTGTGCATGTAACTTCGTGGATCACTTTTGCTAATTTTCTGTATAATAATGTGTTTTTTTATGTTATGAGTTAAAACAATAGGAGGCATTACTATTGGAACAACACTCGTAAATAAATTCGAATCCTTACCAATCATCAATTTCGAACAAAAAAAATAATAGTTTAATGCAATAACTAGGGCTATGACAACAGCATAATTTTTAATTGTTTTAACTCTCGACTATATGCGACACAGTTAGATACAATTAATCAACCGAGAACCACATCACTCTACATGAAAAAAAAACATAAAAGATATCAACGGATATATACCTGAGAATCAAAACAAGGAAAAGAGTATGCTGTTTTAATAGCCCTAGTAATAAGTTGTTCTCGGTCCGTTGGCCATTCTTGTGTAGAGGTATAAACTAATATGTTAATATATTGTTGGTATGATTCACACTGGCGATTGAACCTTTAACTTCCGGAAGATTTCCGCTTTAAACTGATAATTAATTGACTAATTTGTCGTAATGCATCGAAGAATTTAAGATTTCTGCCGGTCATAACAGAACATGAGACAACTATATAAGTAGATTTAATTGAGGTTCTTTTAAAAATTATGCACGTACACCCAAGGTAGAAACAAATATGGCTGATATTAATTCATTTACTGCGAACTATTATTCTCATCTTTCATAGACGTTGTTTCACGAGGTTTCGGCCAACTATTCCTCTGGCCTTCGTCAGGTGGTAACCACGATGGATAAGAACTCTGAATCTCCTGACTGCATTCACTGTAGTTAATGCCTTTCGTAGTTGTTGGTGTGGACAACCACAACAAATACGGAAGGCAGTAATTGCAGTGAATGGAGTCAGGAGATTCAGAGTTTCTATCGGTCGCGGTTACCACCTGACGAAGGCCAGAGGAATAGTTGGCCGAAACGTCGTGAAACAACATCAAAGAAAATGAGAATAATAGTCCGCAATAAATAAATTGATATACATAATACTCATCTCAGTAATGAATTCCAATTAAAATAATATAAATATGCCCGAGTTAAAAAAAAAAAAAAAAGATTCCCTTGTCTAGGAAGGAAAGATTCCCGAGTTCGATAAGGTATGCCTGAAGCAGATTGGATTCTACATTTTAAAAACATGTTGTAAGATTAACACTGAAGATGAGAACAGGATGACGAGTACACCAAATAATATATCAACCCTTATTAAGAAAAAAGACAGAAATATAATGCAAAATGAAAGACGGGCGGATTTGATAAATCATGAAAATGTATCCACATCCAATCATATCAATACATTGTTTATATTATTTATAATATATCAATATATATCAATATATATATATACATATATATATGTGTGTATATCACCATAATACCACAGTCACACTTTCAATCAGTTTAATACTGCATTCACTCATCCTACAATATCTGAAATACATACAAAAAAACTTCGAATTACCATAATAAATAACAACAAGAAAAACACTAATACAGTATTCACAATCTATATTAACATTTATCGCATAATCAATATTTACATTTCCCGTTACTGTAATATTTTAATTACGCTTCCGATCCCTATAACTGGAATGAATAAAAACTGGAATTTTAGGAAGATCTATATCATTCTAGTATTTAGAAGAGCATCTGCATTCACCAAAAAATTATTTCCAAAACTAATTGGCTTATATACCTCTTGAACCAAGTGCATCAGAGATTAAAACTATTGCACTAAAAGTTATAGTAAGAATATTTAAAACAGTCTCTTGGTTAAAAAAAAATATTAGATAGCGGTGAACGCCTGGCATTCAGTAAGATGGCCTATTCTCAGCTCGAAAAAGGACTGATGAAAAAAGTGAAAGAAAGAAAAAATAAATATTCATAATTACAATCACTAAAACACAAAATTCACACTAACAATCACTAAAATAACAAATCCACACTACTAATCACTAAAACACCAAATTCACACTAACAGTCACTAAAATACGAAGTTCACACTAACACTCACTAAAATACCAAGTTCACACTAACACTCGCTAAAATACCAAGTTCACACTAACAATCATTAAAATACCAAATTCACATTAAAAATCACTAAAATACCAAATTCATACTAAGCATCATTAAAATACCAAATTCACATTAAAATCACTAAAATACCAAACTCACACTAACAATCACTAAACTACCAAATTCACACTAACACTCATTAAAGTACCAAATTCACACTAACAATCATTAAAATACCAAGTTCACATTAACAATCACTAAAATACCAAGTTCAAACTAACAATCATTAAAATAACAAATTCACACTGACTATCATTAAAATACCAAATTCACATTAAAAATCACTTAAATACCAAACTCACACTAACAATCACTAAGATACCAAGTTCACGCTAACAATCATTAAAGTACCAAATTCACACTAACAATCATTAAAATACCAAATTCACACTAACAATCACTAAAATACCAAATTCATACTAACAATAATAAAATACCAAATTCACACCAACAATCACTAAAATACCAAATTCACACTAACAATAATTAAAATACCAAATTCACACTAACAATCACTACCGCATCCAAATTCCTATGAGCAATATAGCGCATATATTTGATGGAAAATAGTATGAACAGGAACAAAGATTTTAATACGCTTATCGAATTAATAATGAAATAATTGCAGATATTTATTTGTAGGAAGTGGAAAAACAAATGGAAGCCTGGAACTGAAATTTTAGAAAACGTTCATCAACTAACGTTAGTTTATACTGAAAAAAAATGTCAAGTGTTTGTCCTTCTTAATAAATGCAAATATATTCTTATATAACATTTCATCTATTCTTATTATTTAGTGAAAAAGAAAAGTACTAAGATAACGCATTTTTCTCGAAAGACAACCCCTTTATCAGTAGCTAGCTCTTCCCCATATAACTAACCGACATTGTATCAAATTCTGTTTTCCTGGGTAAGCAAGTAATAATTTGGGTTATGGCAACACTATATCATTTTCATTGTTTTGACTCTCGAGAATATATCCGAGAAAGTTAGATACAATTAATCAACTGAGAACTATATCAATCTACATAAAAACATATAAGATATCAATGGGTATATACCTGAGAATCCAAACATAATGTTGTCATAGCCCAAGTAATAATCAACTAAAGATCTTGAAGATTTTGCTTTGCAACTTATGTTTCAGCCAACATAATCAGTGGACCAATCACCGACTGATAATATTCCGATTAGAAGATTCCAAACTGATTTCAATGAATTGAGATCTGATTTCAATATTAGTTGATTTTCATTTTTAGTTCAAAACTGTAAAGACCTTATAATTATACAATTTAAATTATTATTGGCTAGAGGGAAAAGGAAATACACTATTCGGTTTTATTGACGTTTTAATACATTATATATTTCTTTATTTTTTATACACCATATCCTGCCTCATTAAGGAATCGACTGTTTATTTTATACACCTAACGTTCCCGTTTATTCAGGTTTATAAAGCGTTGCGAAAATAGGGAACATCCGCAACGACAACTGTTTCCAAGAAAAATACCCTGCCAGGAGAAAATATATTTTTCTAGATGCACAAAGAGTATAATACTTTCTGGAAGCATGGAAAAATCTATAACAGGATCGGCCGTGTGGTCTACATGATGGAAGGACCACATTCAACGCATAGCAAACACTTGAACCATATGCACAAACGCACTTCAAACGAGTTAAGTGAAATTTTGCCGAAAGAAAAGGGGTTGGATCTATTGCATGACTTATGGACCTGAAACCCCCTCAAACCGGTATCGAAATACTTCGTTCCGACAAATAAACGAAACTGACTGAACCTTTGGACGCCAACTCGAGAAAAGAAAACTATATTTCGAGGAAAGAAAACTTCGGAGGGGTGTTCTATTGTAGTAGACACTCCTAAATATACAGCACTATGGATCCGTCTGGTGTAACCGCTCACAGTGAACACCAATACGCTATGACTGTAATATGTTAATGGTTATGGGGAAAAGCTATATTCCAAATATTTAATTCAGAAATTTACACTTTTTACAAACGAGCTTTTTACACTTGATCAAACTTATGAAATCAGGACTATAAGTTCTACCAAATTGTACAAGAAGAGTATGACACCATTCAAAAACCAAATTTCATGACTTCTTCCTTCACTTTTGATGAGTTAAAAATTCTTTGGATCAGCTTCTAAAAATGGCTTCAAGAAGATTATTTATTGTTGAACATGTTTGACTCTTTCGATAAACATTAATTATCATCCATCCCAACATTTACAGTTCAGTTAAAGTCCGGTGAGCATGCAGGATGTCTCACGAGATGGACGCTATTGGCTTGCCAAAAAATCAAAGTCAGTGGTGCAGCATGGATTACAGCATTTTCCCATTAGAATAACCATTCATGCCCCCACAAGCGATTGTGGTCCGTCATCAACTATGCTTTTTGTAGCATACTAACATAACGAGCCGCTATCTAACAACCGTGCGTTACCTGGAGGCTCATCGTCAATCTGTAAGATGTATAAACGCACCTAATACTATTAGGGACCCTCCACTACTATGACGCGTGGAGAAAATTTTAGGACGCATGTTTTCGTAATGCATATATTATTGGAGGGCATCAAGATCAGTTAGATTGTTTTTTTTTTCTTTCTCATCAGAAAATATCGCATTTTCCACAGTTCAGCGTCTCGTGTTTGATATTTACGATTAAATCATAGGCGGTCCACCTTGTAACGTAGAAAAATGCGAATAATTCGTTTACGCTTTTTATTTACCACGTCCGTTTGTTGTAAGGATCGTCTGATTGTTACTGGACTGTAATCTGTAATTGTGACTGACTTGATTTTATTACAAAAAAAAACATGTCTTTCTATAAACAATCGTATTATTCTCCTACTTAATGGAGAAGAAAAATTTGGGGGCATACCATTTGATTTTGCTTTTCTATAATTCTCATAGTTTCTTAGACATGTTCAAATCAGGTTTACTACGATCTACCTTAGAATCAATCGACTGATATGGCAACCTCTGTTATGGAAATTAAGAATTCGAGCACACTCAACTTCAGTAAGTTTACTTGGTGAAAAATTTATGCAGTGATTGCTAATATGTAATTAAAATAAAAACGATTTATACCTCTGGTATTCTACTTTAAGTGTAAAATGCCACATTTTTATACAAATATAAATTTCTTAATAAAATATTACGAATGTCGTTTTTTTTCAAAAATCTTTCAGTCTGTAGAATTCGTAACATTACGTGGAAGGAGATTAAAATCTATCCTTAAAATCTTTCTTTAAAATATGTTGAAATGTCTAATTCATAAGACCATCTGTTTCGTAGTGTAGAATACATGTAATTGTTATGTCAATGCTTCAATGTATTCCACCCTTAACATATCAGAAGAATAAATCCTATCAACTAAAGAAAGTAATAGAATATGGGCATGGTAAAAATGTGAATATTGGAAGAGAAGTTTTAATTATTTTCCATTTCTTTACTCTATTTTTGAATTAATATATTGCGTGAAAAATTGAAAAATAATTGCAACTTTTACATAAAGAAAGGATATAGTAATATTTTAATGGTTATCAAGATTGTCTATGTTCATCAATTCAGACATGATTTTTCAATTACATCGCCCATACGTATGTGGAACTATTCCATTTCAATCTATTGTCGTATAGTGGTCTCTGTACAACATATGGTCTTTACATATATGATGCATGTTTATTGAAGTATATATATATATGAATATATGTATATATATATATATGTACGTATATTTATATATGTATATATATATACGTATGTATGTATGCATATATGTATGCATATATGCTTTATATATATGCATATATGTATATAGGCATATATATATGTATGTATATATATGTATATATGTATATATATATGTATGTATATATATGTATGTATGTTGATATATGTATGTATATATATGGATGCATATATATGTATATATGTATGTATATGCATGTATATATGTTGTATCTATATGTATGTCTATATATGTATGTATATATATACTATGCATATATATATGTATGTATATATGTGTGTACATATATATATGTGTGTATACATATATATATATATATATATATATATATATATATATATATATATATATATATGCATATATATTCGATACTCTAGAGATGAATGTGCCTATTTATTGTCTAGTGATTGTTTACTATGATATGTAACAATTATAATTGTAGGGTTTTCCCCTTACTAATAGGAAAAGATTTAAAAAAAACATCTTAAAATTAGTGATTTTCTCTCATATATA
>NC_136508.1:57367749-57452749 GCF_053919585.1 Euprymna scolopes
GGGCGATAATTTGATGGGTCTGTCCTTTCACCAGAATTCTTGAATACTGGTACAACAGAAGCAGTTTTCCAACAGCCCGGAAAGCAAGCTTCATTAAGACATTTGTTGTAGAGTTTGGAGAGAACTGGAGCTACTTCGGCTGAGCACTTTTTTAATAGCACAGCTGGGATAAGATCGGGTCCACATGCTTTTGAGGTGTCAAGGTTTTTTATGATAGCATGCACCTGAGCAGGGGTGGTTTTCAGATCGTCTAGTGTGGCGTCTGTCCGCATAGGAAAGTCAGGTAGGGGGTGGTTGGAAGGGTCCAGTGTGGAGTTTGAGGCAAACCGACTGGCAAGCATGTTAGCCTTGTCGGTTGCTGAGGAGACAACCTCGTGATTGTTGGTTAGTGGGGGAATTGTCGATTGCCCATTATTTACTACACTGTTGTAGATTTTCCAGAAGTCTCGAGTTCCTAGTTTTTGTGCTTCGATGCGCTTTTTAGTGGTTTCCGTAAATTCTCTCTTAGCTGTCGCTATTTCTTTCTTAACGTTATTTCTAGCTTCTATATACTTCAGTCTGTTTGAACTGGACTTATGTCGGTTAAACCTACGGTATGCATGCTGCTTTTGAGTAATGGCAGTTGCACAAGTCGACGTAAACCATTGGGGAGAGTGGGGCTTACTATAAAATTTCCGCATGGGAACATGCGCTTCGATTGCAGTTTTGAACCAGTCAGTGGTCTCGTTTGCACACTGTTCAGCAGGGAGAGAGAAAATATTTTTCCATGGAGCATCTCTAATTAGTTCCCTGATGGCTTCCCAGTCAGCCTTATTATAATATCTCGTTGTTTTGAGCACTGGCTCTTCAGTTTTGGGTCTAGAGTTTAGGGCGATTTCAACCATTATCACTGCATGATCAGCGTTCCCGAGTGGGCTGTGGGCCTTCGCTATGCAGTCATCGGGAACTGTGGTCAAAAATATAGAGATATTTTATAAAGTTGATTAAATTAATTAACTTACTTTAATTTACATTTACTTCAATTTATTTTCATTATGAATCTATCCGAGACGACGGATGTAATTTTTCATTTACATATGAGTTTTTTTTGTTTTTTTTTTTACTTTAAGCTATGAGATTTTATTTTCATGTTCATAATCTATAAATGAAGAGGGCAATAATGTATTCTTCGAAACATTCCAAACGTTCATGAAAATCGTAGGACTCTAATATATTTGTTTTATTTGAAATAGGCTTTGACAAAACTGTCTGACGGGTAACATATTCTTTACCTCGAACGGCGAATATATATATATATATATATATATATATATATAGAGAGAGAGAGAGAGAGAGTAATTTATAAATATATATGCCGATTACTAACCAGCTCTACCTACGGATTGAGAACTTTTGAAGTAAATACTTCAAGTTTACGCATAAATCTATACCTTCGTATATTAAGTTCATGTGAGTAAATTAAGTAGTTATATATATATTCATATATATATATATATATATATATATATATATATATATATGTTGAGCTGGATTAAATCCGACGATATGAAATAAAATGGAGGTGGAAGGACCTGAATACTAAATTTTTCGCCCGATTTACGCGGGCTTCTTCAAGAGGGATGGTCATTGACGAGAGAGTTGGAGGATTGGAGCTATATGTAATGATGGGGGAGAGCAGCGTGTTTTCCTTATGTAAATTAGATGTCATATATACATGTATATACATTTTATGAGGGAAAATAAATTATTGTAAACTAGTGTGTTGGATTATGTCTAAAAGTTAAAATATCGTAGAGATTAAAAAATTGCGTCTGGAAATATAGCGGTGATAGATTAAGTAAATAAAATGATACGAGATTACGAAGGAAGATTTTTTTTAAATAGAGATAATTGAATTGGGATAAAATAGCGTAGTAACTTAAAAGATGGTGTCTAAAAATAAGAATTGGAGGTGATAAAATGGAGTCTAAAAATAGATAATGATATAATAAAATACAGTAAATAAGTAAAATAAAAATAATAAAATTAAGTGAAATTACGAATTTATTTTGTATATATATATACATATATATGTATATATATATATATATATATATATATATATATATATATATATATATACTAGACCACCCGTGACCCGTTGGGTCAGTACGTTATATTAGCTATGGAATTCATGTATGAGCGTGACACTTGTGGCATAAAGAAAATAGTTTTTTTTACATAACAGAAGCATTTCTATGAAAGTATATTAAAATGAAAAAAGAATATAGATAGATTTCTATGAGTCGTTCTGTTTATTATAATTGTTATTTTTTTTTAAATTACAGTTACTGAATTATAAGTGGTTGGTCATACTTATAGGTAAATATGCACTGAACAGGTATCATAATCCTTATTATAGTTAAATTCAAATTTTGATATATCATCTTTTAAATGAAATTGTTAGTTGAAAGTACAGAATAATAAAAAAAACACTCTCCACATGTTAATAATGGCTTTTTAAATAGAAAATGAAAATAAAATGTAACTTTTTTCATTTAATTTAAGCAAACATTCAGTACCCATTGTGTAAAGGAAAACACTATTTAATGTAATAGAAATGTGTGCATTTACCGATTCAGCTTTCCGTTTGGAAATGTTAGCAGAAATGTAAGCAGACGACTTTAAAAACATGGGAAGAAGAAAAAGAATTTTTTTTGTAATAACGCCCTCTAGTAAAAAGGTCTGCATTAGTTAAGGGGGATAACTCTATCCAGTTTTACATCGCCCCCTTTTTCTCGCGTACGTAACGAAAACAGAGGGAGTAGGAGTGTGAAATCTATTAGAGGGAAAGTGAGAGGTGTTTTCTTTCCATAAATTGTATAGGGTAATATTTCATATTATTAATAGATTCATAGATAAATAGATTTTATAATATATATTATAATTATCTATGAATCTATGTATTATTTGTATATATAAATAACTATTTGATCAAATTAAATGAAATTGTTTGTATTAAAAGCGATATAAAAATTCCGGAATTGGAATAACGGATTGAAGACGTTGCTATTTACGCATGCGCAACCGGATGTTGAAAACCGGAAATCTGATTGCAAACATACAAGATCCATAGACTTTTAGTATATATATATATATATATATATATATATATATATATATATATATATATATATATATATCGCGTTTTACCGGTGTCTAAGTTGATTGTGGAAGAATATACGTAGGAGAAACTCAACGTAATTTAAATAAAAGAATATATGAACACTAAAGAGATGTAAAAAAACAACAATACACTCAACGCCATATTTTGTCACATCATGGACAACGACCACCATTTTAATTTTAACAAAGCAACTTTCCTTAAACACATACATAACAGATCCACACGACGTTTAATTGAGTCGGCTATATTCTACCATTCCAGCAATATAATTAAGCAAAGAAAAGGGATTTTCCACGTTGCTCCCTTTCTGTCGATAATAAGTATTAAAGAGAACAACATAGACATCGGTTAAATGCGATATATGTATATATATATATATATATATATATATATATATATATATATATATATATATATATATACAAAAAATCGTAATTTCACTTAATTTTATTATTTTTATTTTACTTATTTACTGTTTTTATTTTATCATTATCTATTTTTAGACTCCATTTTATCACCTCCAATTCTTATTTTTAGACACCATCTTTTAAGTTACTAGGCTATTTTATCCCAATTCAATTATCTCTATTAAGAAAAAAAAAAAAAAAACTTCCTTCGGAATCTCGTGTCATTTTATTTACTTAATCTATCACCGCTATATTTCCAGACGCAATGTTTTAATCTCTACGATATTTTAACTTTTAGACGTAATCCAACACACTAGTTTACTATAATTTATTTTCTCTCATAAAATGTGTATACATGTATATATGACATCTAATTTACATTGCTCTCCCCCATCATTATATATAGCTCCAATCCTCCATCCCTCTTGAAGCAGCCCGCATAAATTGGGCGAAACGTTGAGTATTCAGGTCCTTCCACCTCCATTTAATTTCATATGTATATATATATATATATATATATATTTATGTATATATATATATATATATATATATATATATATATATATATATACATATATATAAAGAACACATAATTAATAAAACATGTTAAACACAATTTAAGATGTGTTAAAAACATATTTAATTCCCGAAAAAGAAAAAACACATCAAGAGGGTTGACCTTAACCCGCGGTGTTTCGAAAGAAATACTTTCCTTCTCATCGGAGAGTAGGAATTTGCAAAATGCGGGATCGGATTTTGCTTGCAATGTATTTAATGATAAACAAACCATAGAGCTTACTTGGTAATTATTCTTTATTTTAACTAATGTTGCAGAGGGTATGAGGAAAAAGATACATTTTTTCACGTGAATAGATGTCGGGTGAAGAGTAGAATGTCCAATAACGTTAAATCCGAGAAGAATTGGTTAAACTTCGGTATCCAGAAATAAAAAAATGAGGAATCGCGTTATGGAAGGTATTTCGATGTCATCAAAATAGCAGAATTCCGTGAAATAATTCACAAATAGGTCAGAAGAGAAACGAGTAGGTTCAAAATAGTATTATTTTTATATCTATTAGAATGATAATTTGTTCGTAAGATAAAGAAATGGAGAGATTTTAAGACGCTTTTGGGGAGGCCGATTTTTTAAATATGAATATATATATATATATATATATATATATATATATATATATATATATATATAACTAGCGCTGCAGGGTTGTACACATATTCTTAAAAATGATATTTTAATTCATGCAGATTGCGTATGGATTATTATAGACTCGATAGTATTACGCAGAACATCCGCGAGTGAATTATATATATATATATATATATATATATATATATATATATATATATATATATATATATATATATATATATATATATATATATATATATATAAAATATACGAACATTTCTGTAAAAGTCTGAGGATCTAGAGACGGCCAAAAAAAAAAAACGGCCGGGTAGCTGAAACAATAATTTAACTTAACAGAACCATACGATAACGAAACGGATATATATATATATATATATATATATATATATATATAATTCTTAGTATGTTTCTAACTTATAATCTGAAAACTACTCGTCCGATTGCTTCGACATTTTGCTATAGCATTTTTTCATATACATGCGAAGCTTTATCTGTCTGATTTTATCATTACGTTCTACTAAATTTGTCTTTTTTTATTTGTTTTCATGTTTACAAGGTTTAAATTTTATTATATTTGGAACTTACAACGCCGGTTATTTACCGGTTACGTGACAACGATAAAACATTAAGCTTTCACAGCATTTCTTAGGGTGTGAGGATGAATGCGTACGGACACATTTTCACAATAATATTCAACTGCAGAATGTATGTAAACTGTTGTTATTGGGGAGACGGCGCTGATGAGGGCGAGATGGAAGAGAGAAGTGACATTTATAACATGTTACAGTCTGTTGTTTCTTACAAGATATCTCGTAGGAGAGTTGAGGGAATGTGATCGGTTATTATATCACAAGAGGAGGGGGCAACTCTGTACTTAGATGGACAGGGGGCATTTCTTAGATGGAGAAGTGGACACATTACTCAGATGAGTTATACAAAGTTCATTATAAGATGATTATAAATTATCTTTAATTTTGTAGAAAGATGACACGAAGATGGCAGTTACAAAATATGATGATGTTCTTTATTATCGCTCGGCCGGTCGAAATGATGATGACATCCAGGAATTCAAATTTGTTTCTGCATGTTTAAAACTTTCTCCCTCGATACCAAAGGTACCCTCCTCTGACTATGTCAGCTCTGTCTCCTTTCTTCTTCTCCTACTCTGTCTTTCCGTCCGTCCAATCTTACTACAACTAGCAAACTATATTGAGAATTCATTTACTGCTATGACGGCATGTATGGCTCTAAAACGTGGCACATATACGTAGAAACTCACGTGGTCTAAACATGTGTGGTTCGCACCTGTCCAAACCATTTCTGCAGACAAAGAATTCTTACACACCTATTTTTCGACCTAACTCATTTTTCAATTTTTCAATATGTTTTTAATTTGCTATTGTTCGTTCTTCTCGATGGCTGTATTTTAATACAGTTTTCACAAAAAGAATTGAACAATAAAAATTCCTTTTACAGCAATATGTCTAACTATTTTATGTGAAAGTCAAAAATGCGAATTTTTTCTGTATCTTTTTCCGAGCCTGCTTTAAAGGTCCGGATTTTTTCTTACAAGAAAAGGAGAACCTTTTCTTGTAACATTATGTGTATTTAATTTATAAATGTATAGTATATACTTTTTTTTAATAAATATGTTCATAAAACTAAGTATTAAATAAATATTTTTATACTAAGTGTCTTAGCGTTTGTTTGTCTGTAAGGGAGACTTGACGTCAGCAGCCTGATAATTCCGAGAAAAAGCTTGGCTTTAGTTGCTGTCTGCCGTAACATACCGATCAACCGTCTTGATTACAATGAAACATTGGCGCGCGCTCCAAACAGACGAATTTCGGATTAATGTTGAAAGAATAAAAACAATTGTTACCTACAAATCAAAGACAGTATAAACACACTGAACTTTTTCCATCAATTCTTCTAATTTACAATAAGAAAAGATAAAAAAATAAAATAAATATAAATAGTGTAATGACTTTAAAGGGGTTCCCGGTTTCTAATAAATCATTCTTGTAAATCAATTCCCCATTTTTGAAAAAATTCAACGGATACCCGAAATCGATTTATTTAATTGTTTGTAATTTCTTGAGGACAAATTTTTAATTGTGGTTAATAATTTGTTGGTTACTTAAATTACGTAGAGTGGAAGCTTTCTGGAATTTTCACACAAACTACGTATTTTTAGTTTAAAAATAACATTTTACAAGTTTCATCGTGAAACCACCGCAAACTTCCGCTAACTTTGTATTAGAAACTGACCGACTCCTACATATCTTGTAATATTGAACTTTTGTCATTGCTGTGTTTTTTTTTTAATTTTTTTATTTTCCAGAATCTGGTAAGTGAGTTTCTAATCAATAATAATCTACGGAAAATACTTAAATACACGAAAAGAAACTCCCAACCATAATTTGGTTTTGTGTTTTCTAATAAAGGAATCAATTTACGAGAACTATTACCAATTAGGATTAAATAAAAAATAGGAGGCATTACATTTAAACGCCATCCGTGTGAGATAACAAACTACCGCTTACCTATAAGGCAACGATTATTGTATAAACAAAGGAAGCTTAGGCATTTGGACAATATTTGGTCGTTTTACTTGCACATATCGATCCTACCAGCAGCAACATAGTGTGACGGTCAGAAACTCCGACTGTCGAATAGGCAGTCGTTTTACTCCTGTTTAATATTAATTACTATTAGTTGCCCTAAAAAGCTGTAATACAGCGACACAGTTTTTTCTGTTGTTGACTATATATATATATATATATATATATATATATATATATATATATATATATATATATATATATATGTTATCCTATTCATTTATCTATCTATCTATCATTCTAAAAATATTAGCAGCTGAATAACGTAACGGCAAGAAGCTGCGACTGTCATTTGATCGGCCCAGTAAGAATCCTAGCGTAAGGTAGTTGTTTATCTAGCTGCACTGATAAACTGCGTTACAGCGAAACATTACTATATGCGG
Source organism: Euprymna scolopes (assembly GCF_053919585.1). Lineage (NCBI taxonomy): Eukaryota > Metazoa > Mollusca > Cephalopoda > Sepiida > Sepiolidae > Euprymna > Euprymna scolopes. The sequence continues at coordinate 57,375,498 of NC_136508.1, forward strand.
ATGACTATATATATATATATATATATATATATATATATATATATATATATATACATATATATAAGTTTTTTTACGATATATATATATATATATATATATATATATATATATATCGTAAAAAAAAACTTTTATGTTTTAGAAGAGCAAGGGACGTCCAAGGATGGAATACTCTTGCCACATCTGGGCAGGAGCTGCTAGAAAGGACTTGCCCTGTCTTGATAGAGTTCAAAATAGACTTCGTAACTTGTAGGACATGTCATTTTCCCTTCCCTGCAACCTCTATCTCACAGAAGAGAGGTTGCGAGTTTGTATCTGCTGTATAGTTATTTTCACGGAAAGTGTTCGATTGAGCTTCAGTCCATGGCCCCCATCACCAAACTTTCAAAAGAAACACTCGTCTATCTGAAAACAATATCAATAATTCCCCCCACTCTTTATCTGTACCTACACCTAAACGATGATTCCATGAACAAAGCTTCTTTCTTAGAACCGTACGCCTGTGGAATTGTCTTCCGTTTTCCTGCTTTCCAGCCGACTACAATATGGTTGTCTTCAAGTCAAACGTAAACAAGTTCTTGATGTTAACAAATTTACCGAATTTCCATTACTAACGATTACTATATTGTCCAATTTCTCATGTTCCCTCTTTAACCCTTGTAATCGAGTGGTCTTTCGGTCTTGGTAAGTGGTTATCCCTATCTAAACAAAAAAAAAAGAATTACTATGAATCAAAAACAAAGTACCAAACTTCAGGTGTATTCCAACGCTAACGTTGTTGTCATTTTATTCTGCTTTGATTTATTCCGAATAGTAAGCCATTTTATGCCAGGTTTCTAAAACAAAATTCTTCGATATTTAACAGACACATGAAAGGTACCCTCATTTCTGGCCTGTTTCCTCTTGAACGGGGATCTTAATCCACTTAAATGTTCTTTCCAAGCTTCTAAATAGATGTTAATCTCTTGATCCAGCGTTAACGACAGATGTTTGATGAAGCGTACTTCCGTCATAATATTTTCCAGATGTTTCCTTTGTCTTCCGTGCATGGAGACTAAATGATATTTTATTGGCTCTTAAAAACTAGCTTTCCTTACAACTCTCCTCCACCGCAACATCTTGAAAGTTAGTTCTATTATTTCCGGTACATTGGTTGTGTCACACTTCATCTTATTCAACAAATCCTTTTTCTAACTTATTTAGGACCAAGGGAAGCACAACTAAATCTGGCCACTTTTCTGTGTTATATTTCACGCCGACTTACAAATTGTACGGAACTATTGAAATAAATACACCCTATACATAAGACCCTCTTCTGAACAAAACTAATTGGGCCTGCTTCCGAAATAACTACAGCATGAGTGTTTTTATGTCAAATGTGAAAAAGTTTTTATTCAGCTGTACTGTTTAAAATAATATTCCTTCAGTTAAGACTATCGCTAATAATCCTAACGATGTTGCATCACTGTTCACCGTCTAATAACATCAACATATGAACATATGAATTATTTGACTTCTTCAAAACGCTGTTCTAATCTTGGGTGTAATTTTTTACAACGTATCGGTCAGTGTAGCTTGCGAACTTTTTCAGCTGCATCTGGTCGAACTTGGGAAAAAGAACGGAATCCGAACATAAACATTTATTTACTTCATGAGGGTAGAATGAATTGGCCCCGTCGGCCATAACTGGATAGCAATCCTAAGTAAGTCGCAATTGTATGTTTCGGTCGCCAACACTGAGAACTGATTCTTCAACTCCCAGGAGAAAGTCACTTTTATAATTAGTTTTGAAACCTCCAACCATTGCGCCACGGGAACTTGCAGAAAAAATTCGAATTACTTAGATCGTCTTTCTAGTCCTGTCTTACATAACGTGAGCATGCCACTCACGTGCATTAAATAAAAGTGTTCTGTTATAAGTTCTGTCCAGATTCCCGAGTTCGACTGAAATATTTCCAAGTTCTAGAAGATAAACTTGAAGAAAGTCGTAAGATTAATTACCGAAACGTTGCAAAAAAAAATTGAACTCAATATGTCTGAGGAACTGGAATAATACGAATAAACAATCCTTATTTTCTGACATTCAAAAAGTGAACATACGAAAATACTCATTCAACGTTACAGGATATCTCAAGTATATAATTTTTTTCATGTCTATCGTTTCAACAGTTATCTCACACCTAAATCAAACCTCTCTCTCCACATATCTCTCAATTTGCATATAGTCAATCAGGTATACACGCCTGAGTTAAACAACGCTTGGTTTTTGACAACGTTTCCTTATATAATGTAACATTGCGTGGGTGTTTGGAGGTATGTGTTAAGCAAAAAAAAATGTAGTAGTAGGTAAGCAGGCTCGAACCCGTGAAGCGAAGGCGAAAAAGAAAGTGAAATAAAATCTGACGTCTTACAGGTACTCCATGACAAGACTGGAAGTTCCGACCGTCAAAATATGGCAAAGTTAATCCAAACCGATACGATGACTATATACTCTTCCGACACACGTCAATTATCTAAGAATATTGATTACGAAGTTCAGTAAAAAGGGGAATGCTTGGATTCTAAAATAAATATAATTCTAACAGGTCAAATCATTCTGTTAATACATACGGTGTGTCTGTTTATAATAAATAAAAATTCTTCATGAAATAAATATAATATTTATGCTTATTTTATGATCATGCAACACCAGGCGGTCTGATATATATATATATATATATATATATATATATATATATATATATATATATATGTATATATATATATATATATATATATATATATATATATATATATATATATTTCTGACAACGGATCCCGATGACTGTACAACAAATGCCCACAGCCCACTCGGGAATGCTGATCATGCTGTGATAATGGTAGAAATCAGCCTAAATTCTCGCCCTAAAACTGAAGACCCACTACACAAAACAACGAGGTATTACAAAAACGCTGATTAGGAAGCCATCAGGGAGCTCATCAGAGATGCCCCATGGCAAAATATCTTTACTCTTCCAGCGGAACAGTGTGCAAATGAGACCACTGAATGGTTCCAAACTGCAATTGAAGCACGTGTTCCCACACGGATATTCTATAGCAATCCCCACTCTCCCCAATGGTTTACTTTTGCTTGTGCAGCTGCCATTTGTCAAAGGCAGCATGCGTTCCGCAGATTCAACCGACATAATTCCAGCTCAAATAAACAGAAGTTTATAGAAGCTAGAAATAATTGTAAGAGAGTGATAGAGACAGCTAAGACAGATTACTCTGAAACCATCAGAAAACGCATCGAAGCACAGAAATTGGGAACCCGGGATTTTTGGAAACTCTACAACAGTGTAGTAAATAATGGACAGTCAACTATTCCCCTCTATCAAGCAATCATGAGGTTGCTTGCACGGCAACCGACAAGGCTAATCTGCTTGCCCGTCAGTTTTCCTAAAGCGCCACACTGAACTCGGTATACCACTCACTCCCTGATTTTCCTCTGCGAACAGACGCCACACTAGACGATTTGAAAATCACCCCTTCTCAGGTACATGCTACTATAAAAAAACCTAGACACCTCAAAAGCATGTGGGCCAGATCTCATCCCGGTTGTGCTATTAAAAAAATGCTCTGCCGAGGTTGCTCCAGTTCTCTCCAAACTTTACAATAAATGCCTTAACGAATCTTGCTTTCCTGACTGCTGGAAAACCGCTTCTGTGGTACCAGTCTTCAAGAATTCTGGTGAAAGAACTGACCCACTAAATTATCGCCGCATTAGCTTCCTCCCGCTTTTCGCCAAAATATTTGAGTACTTAGTTAACCAAGCCCTAGTCCAGCACCTAACAGCTGCTAAACTCCTGACTTACAAACAATATGGATTCAGGCAAGCCCGTTCAACAGCAGATATATTAACAGTAGTTTCTGAACGTATATACCGTTCATTGGATACAACAGGGGAGGGTAGAGCGGTGGCCCTTCATATATCTAAGGCGTTTGACAGGTTATGGAACGATTGTCTTCTAAGGAAAATTAGATCATATGGAATCACTGGAAGAATTCACAATGCAATTAAATCCTTCTTAATAATAGAAAAATCAAAGTTGTCCTCGACGGCCGTACATCTAAACAATATGGCATAAATGCGGGAGTACCTCATGGGTCTATCCTTGGACCTATATTATTTCTGATATTCATAAATGACCTCCCTGATAAAATTGTTTCGGAGATGGGTATATTTGCCGATGACACCACTCTCTATAACAGATATGAGGGGAAAACAAATAAACACCTATACAAGGAAATGACAGAAACACTAGAGGATGACCTCCAATCTGTAGTGGAATGGTGACAAAAATGGTTGGTCACATTAAATGCTGCTAAGACTAAGCTTGTTTCCTTCAATAACTACAATAAACCTTCTCTACCACCAATAGCAATGGCCAAGAACACATTGCCTGAAGTACTTCTTTTAAACTCCTCAGCCTAATGATTACAAGGAATATGAACTGGAATATATACATTGAGAGCATTGCGAAGGCTGCTGCAAGCAAGGTTTGCTCCCTCTACCGTGCTAGAAAACTACTTACGCCTGCCAGTATCCTATACCTCTATAAGGCCACCATTCTCCCATGTATGGAGTACTGTTGTCACATCTGGGCTGGTGCATCTGCTGCTTGTCTCTCGCTCCTGGACAGGGTTAAAAAAAGAGTCGCCAACCTGATAGGTCCTGAAGTGTCATCTAGGCTTCAGCCTCTGTCCCGTCGACGAGATGTTGCATCCCTCTGCCTGTTCTACAAATACTTCAATTGTGAATGCTCTGACGAACTGCAAACACTTGTACTTCCCCGACGTAACTACCTCCGACAAACCCGACAAGCTACTAAGTCTCATCCCTTTACAGTAGAGATCCCTAGGTGCAAGAAAGCCTTTTACTCCAATAGTTTCTTCACCAGAACTGCGGGTCTTTGGAACTCCCTTCCGCAATTCTGCTTTCTCAACTGCACTGATATGCAGAAGTGCAAGAGTAATGATAACAAACATCTTTCTACTCATCTCCCTTCATAATGACCCCGCTAATAAGTCCCTGATAGTAGCCCCCTGCTTCAAAGTGGCAATGTGCCTTGTTTGGGGTGAAAATTAGATTTAAATATATATATATATATATATATATATATATATATATATATATATATATTTAAATATATATATATATATATATATATATATAAATTACAATAATTTTACCAAGGTCATCAACATGGTAAACTTAAAATATATTATAAATATTAAAGAGTTAATATTTACAATTAAAATAAACTCAGCCAGATGTAAAAGCTCAATGAAACCGAAAAGGAAATAGAGCTTATAATATGAACAAATGATTAATAAAACATGCTAGAAGACATCTGGAAAACGAGTTAAAAACATATTTAATTTTAAAAGAGGAAGCACAAGATATATAGATAGTTTTTAATCCGCGGAGTTTCGAAGAAATACCCTCTTTCTCATCAGAGGGCAGGAATTAGCAAAATACAGGATCGGATTTTGCATATAAAAGTATTTAATGAAACTACAAGTAAGTCACAGATCTTAATTGGTTAAAAAGGGGGAGGTAAGGGGAACAGGAGGCAAAAGACAAATGCTAAAAAGATTTCACATGAATGGATAGTCCGGTGAAGGGCAAAAATCCAAAAATGGTAAATCCAAAACGGTCGAATTTAAAATTTCAATCCAATGGGTAAATTCCAAATGGTCCAAAATAATCCAAAAGGCAGAGTTCCTTGGAAAAAAGCGTAAATGGAATAAATTCGAAATCATTAAAAGAAAAGCACTGGAGATAACATTTAAAACACGTCTGTCAAGGCTGGCTGAATCAAAAAAATTAAGGTTTAAAAAAAAAACGAAAAGCGGTGAAAGTTTAAATGTGAAAAGCAAGGTCAAACTGACCCAGACAAAAAGCGCGAAAGTTAGCGTTAATAATTAGGTCAGCTTAGATATGCACGTGAAAGCCCCAGAAATAAATTAAGAAAACTGATCAGAAGGACAAATAAATGGCCAAGTTTAAGAAATGGGGCGTCTGTTATATACATATATATATATATATATATATATATATATATATATATATATATATAAAGTGAAAGTAAATAAATAAAAAAATAAATAAAAAATAGAAAATTATAAATATACACACATACATATATATATACACATACACATACATATACATAAATACAGACACACAAATGCACACATACATGTATATACATACACACACGCATATACGTATATATACATATATGCTTGCATATACAATAACACACACACACTTATATATACATATATATATACAAACTCACACGCATGCTAAATATATACACATATCCAAAAACATATACAAGTTAAATAAAAACATACATACGAACAATAAAAATAAGGGGAGGGAAAGGCCGGTATCTACAAACTCCGGAATAAGGCAAATAAATGTGTATGTACATGAATATAGTGAAATATAAGTAAACAAATACATAGAATAAAAATGAGTATGTTGATGTATATATTTAATTAATAGGTATACTTAAACAATAAAACGGAGACAGCAGATGGAAAACCGGCCAAAGAAATAAAGAAAAACAAATAAAATTAAAAATATAAAAAGCGTAGAAGGTAAGATTATAAAAAAAAATTATGGGAAAAGATATATATTTGAAGGGATAAATTAATAACTATGTGATTTCAAATTTACCATATTTAAACTTGGACATATGTTTGCAATAGGAGATCAGTTCGTTTTTAGAGTTTATTATATTACTACTTTGAGGGGAGGTTATAATAGTTATAACTTCAAATTTACAGAGGTGACAAGACTTATATCCTGGAGTGTAAGACTTAACTTTTTTTAGGATGGTCCATTGAATTGAAAACTGGGTATTGGCAGAGTTAAGCTTTTTAACCAGTGTAGTTAGAGAAGTTCCCTGGTTATTATTTGAATTTTGGTTATTGAAAGAAGAAGTGTGGTTTTAAATTATTTTCTTTATTAAAGTTGAAGTAGCACGTATATATGTATATGTTTTATTAATAGCTCGGGGTCGAGAATTAATATTACTTTGTTGATGTATCCTGTTTTAAAATTAAATATGTTTTAACGCTTTTTCAAGATGTATTTTAACATGTTTTATTAATCATTTGTTCATATATATATATATATATATATATATATATATATATACATATTATCATATGTATATCTTACTATATATATGTAATATATTATATTATATATAGTATCATATTTATACCATATTATATATATGATATATTATTTATATATATATTATATAATATATTATATATTATATATATTATATTATATATATTGTGTTATATATAATACGTATTATATATTATATATGTTATACATATATTATATGTATAATAAATGATATATATATAATATAATATAATATATATATATATATATATGAAATGAAACTTACAATTAAATTTACCAAAATGATCCAAGATGCTAAAATTAAAGTATATTATAAATATAAAAGAATAAATATTTATAAAGTTTTCTCAGCCAGATGTAAAAGCTCGATAAAACTCAATAGGAAATATAGCTTATAGATTATTTATCGTCCACCAGACTTCCATTCATGTGTAATCACCTTTTTCTTCATCATATTCCCTCTGCTTCACTTTTTTTGTTTTCAAGTAAGATCTTTGACTTACTAGTTATTTCATCAAATACTTTTGCATGCAAAATCCGATCCTGCATTTTGCTAATTCCTACCCTCTGATGAGAAGGAAAGTATTTCTTCGAAACTCCGCGGATTAAGGACTATCCACTTATCTAGTGTTTCATTTCCAGATTAAATATGTTTTAACTCATTTTAAAGTTCTTTTTAACATGTTTTATTAACTGTTTGCTCGTATATATATATATATATATATATATATATATATATATATATATATATATATATATATATATATATACATACTCTTCCGACACACGTTAATTATCTAGGAATATTGATTAGGAACTTCAGTAAAAAGGTGAATGCATCGATTCTAAAGTAAATATAATACTACCAGGTCAAATTATGCTGTTCGAAGATGTCTGATTGATAACCTTAATTGCACTAATCATTAATGTTTTGTTCTTTTAATTCCAAAATCTGAGTTCTGTTCCGGTGATTTAAAAAGAAAAAAACTAGACAAAAAGCAATCAAATGTACACTTTTGGTAAAAGGGATTGAATCCGGATAATGGATACCACAACAAGGATTGGCATGGCATAAAACAAAATAACCAAGCCAGACACAACGAACTATTATTGGAAGCTATTAAGAACTCCAATCAAATAAACTCTTACGAAAATGACCGCATTTGGAGTAACTACACCGTATAAAGTTTGATATGATCCAAAACAAAACCCAAACACAATAAATTAGAAATTGTTAAAACGTCTAGTTATTCTCTACAACTAAGGACATTATTTATGTAAATTAAGGCGACAAAAAGCTGCCATGGAGCTCTAGAATATATCTCCTAATATTACCATATCACCCTGTGAAATTTCTTACTCTGAAATCTATATATGATATGACCTCAGACATAATAATTATATATGAAATAAGTTATTCGTATGGATATGAATACAGTGAAAATATGGAGACAAATTTAACGGATATAAATGTTATTAAACTTTTAATAAAATAAATAGTTAATAAAGAGGGCGATATAGAAAAAAATGACATAATAAATTGAAATCTCGAAAAAATAGATAAAGTGTAAAGTCAATACAACGACGTTTAAAAAAATATCTTTCATATGTGTTGAAATTTATTTTTGATTCGAGGAACAAATCTTTCCCGGAGAGACGACAGATGTTTGATTCTCTGATTTATCCGTTTTCAAACTGCAGTGTCTGCCGTGACTTTGCAATTATTTACTGACTCAGGGGGCCACGTTGTACCAAATGTAGATTGTGTCTTGTTCTGGGAGATATGAAGTGCCTCCTATAAGTTTCCAGGCTTTCTTTTGTACAAGCATTTAAAACTCACATAGGGTCTTGAAATGTAGTATTCTATTTCTACACATTTTATGATATGGCTGCCTAAGTTTTATTATTTCGGGTTCAAATAAGCAGCTGCAGCAGGAAAATGCACATTACTAAAGTCTGATCGTCACATCTGGTGAATTGCTACGATATAATCTTGACGTCAGAACACTTTAGAAACCCTGAGAGGTTACTTAGTGCGGGCCTACACACACTCGTGAACTGCGTGTCGATCGACTGCTTTCAATGCCCATTGACCATGTTGTCAGGAAAAGGTCTGGAAAAGCTTCCTCAAACTTGAGGTCTCACGGTCTCTTTTGTCAAGGCTCGGCTCAGGAAATCAGGCTCTCAGCGTCTCAATTACACCTCTAGTCGGGCAGTCCTTCACATGGATATGTGCAAACCCAATGTTTTCACAATTGTCCATCAAATTTTCTCTTCCTGCTGAACAGTGCGCAAATGAGACCACGGAATAGTTCATTACGACAATTGAAACACATGTTCCTACGCGGAAATGTGATAGTAAGCCGCACTCTGTCCAGTTGCTTACTTCAACTGGTGCAACTGCCATCGCAGAAAGGCAGTATGCATACCGCAGATTTAACCGATATAAGTCTCGTTCAAAAAGACATAGAAGGTAGAAGTAACTGTAAGAAAGAAACAGCGATAGCTAAGGAAGAATTTACTGAAATAACTAAAAAACGCATCGAAGCACAAAAATTAGGAAGCTGTGATTTCGGGAAATCTACAATACTGTAGTAAATATTGAACAACCAACAATTCCCCCACTAACTAACACTCATGAGGTTGTTTCCTCAGCAACCAAGAATGCTAACATGCTCGACAGTCGGTTTGCCTCCACCTCCAGAATGGACCTTGCAACTTTTCTTTTGCGGGCAGACGCCACGCTAGAGGATCTGAAAATCACCCTTTCTCAGGTGCATGCTACCATTAAAACCCTTGACTCTTCAAAAGCATGGGGGCCTGATCTCATCCCAGCTGTACTATAAAAAATGCTTAGCTGAAGTAACTCCAGTTCTCTCTAAACTTTACAACAAACCCCTTAATGAATCTTGCTTTCCTGCCTGCTGGAAAACTGCTTCTGTTGTAACAGTTTTCAAGAATTCTGGCGAAAGAACTGACCCAGTAAATTATCTCCCCATTAGCCTCCTTCCACTTTTCGCCAAAATATTTGAATCCATAAATAATCAAGCTCTAGTCCATCAGCTTACAGATGCTAAACCTTTGACCGACCAACAATATGGATTTAGGCAAGCCCGTTTCACAGCAGATATCCTAACTGTAACGAATATAACATTTACTGCACAAAGCAGAAAAGGGTATAGCGCTAGCTCTGGATATATCTACGGCTTTTGGCAGGGGATGCCATGAAGAGCTTCTCAGGAAAATTAGATCATACGATATCACTGGACGAATACTTAACATAATAAAATTATTCTTAGAGAAGAGAAAAATGCAGGTTGTTCTCGACGGTTGTACATCAAAACAATATGATATAAATGCGGGAGTGCCTAAGGTGTTTATCCTTGGATCTTTATTTTTCCTAATATTCATAAATTACCTCCCCGACAAATTTGCCTCCGAAATGTGTAATTAGGCTGCTGACTCCATGCTCTATAACAAACAGGATAGGAAAACAAATGAATACATATCTGGGGGAATGGCAGAAACACTAGAGGATGACCTCCACCCTGTAGTGGAATGGGGAGAAAAATATAGGGTCACATTCAATGCGGCCAAGACTAAAATTGTATCCTTCAATAATTACAAAAAACATTGTCTACTACCAATAGCAATGGCCAAGGATTCATTAACTCAAAGTACTTCTTTAAAACTCCTCGGCCTAACGTTCACAGAAAACATGAGTTGGAACAATTACATTGAGAGCATTGCCAGGACCGCTGCGAGGAATGTAGGCTCTCCTTACCGTGCTAGAAAGCTACTAACGCCCGAAAGTATCATGCACCTCTATAAATACACCATTTACCCATGTATGGAGTATTGTTGTCATATTTGGGCCGGTGCATCTGCTACTAGTCTCTCGCCCCTAGACAAGGTCCAAAAGAAAGTCTCCAACCTGATAGGTCCTGAACTGTCATCTAACCTTCAGCCTCTGTCCCACCGACGAAATGTGTCATCCCTCTGCCTGTTCTACAAGTATTTTAATGGTCAATGCTCTGACAGACTGCAAACACTTGTACCCCCACGACGTAATACAAACTCGACAAGCAGCTAAATCCCACCCTTACTCAGTAGAGATCCCCAGATGTAAGAGAGTGTTCTACTCCAGTAATTATTCCCCAGAATCGCTAGAATTTGGAATACCCTTCCGGTTCCCTGCGTCCCCAACTGTACTGATACGGAGAAGTTAAAGTGTAACGTGAATCGAAATGTTGCTGCCCAGCCCCCTACATTGTATCCCAGTTGCTCATGTCTTCACCAAAGTGGCAATATGCTTTGAGGGGTGAAAATGTAATAAAAAAAACGATAACAACTTGCTCTGCAGAACTGTTAGGTAGTTCGCGCGCAGAAGAAATACAGCCTGTAGGTAAAAGAGTAGCGGAAAAACGTTGGTGGCGCACGCCTTCACTCCCTTCTTAAGGATAGTTTTCTTTCTAACTTACGAGCCCACCGCGGTTTCGACCTTTGGCTTTACCTCTGACCACTTCTCTTCGAGCAGGAGTCCCTATCCGAACCACATGCCGAGTATCCGAACCGGCCCCTTTGTCCATCTATGTGAACACTTCTGTCACCGCCACGATGTCTCAGAAGCACCACACAAAGACGCTGATGTCATTGGGACAGGCAGAGACTATAACTCTCGATTTGCAAGGTAAAACGATCCCGCACAGGGCCGGAGTTGTCTCCTCCGGCTTTAGCTTGCGAAGCAGCAGCTCCAACGCAATGTCGTAAAGCAATGGAGACAGCGGGCATCCATGACGAACAGACTGGAAGATGGTGATAGATTTAGAACGCTTGTTATTTACATGTACTACAGCCGGCTAGCGCAGTACAGTACGGGTATCCATTTGAATCAAAAGACCTCTACAACAGTTGATTCTAGGAAACGATGGTCAACCATATCGAAAGCTTTGGACGGATCCAAATTGATGAGCCCGGCTTCCAATTCGTTTTTTATCCCTTCGTTTTATATCGTACAAGTCAGATGCAAATTTATTTGAATTTATCTCACCTTCACGGCATAGTTCTACTTTAATTCACTCAATTCGCCAATAACGACCTGCGGCCGATTCGATAGGACCTTGGCTAAAAGCTTACTCTGTGTTTAGTAGAATTATGCGCCTACAATCCTTTAATTCTTTCCTGCAATGCCTATCCGTCTACCTCAGCTACGTGATTATTCTCTTGGTGACTTGGGATAGAACCGACGACAGACCCTTGGTTGAACATCTCCGTCAGAATTGGTGTCAACATGGGTGGCAGCCTCAAATACAATCGGTAAAGTCCAGTTTATCTGTTGCAACCGACCTACTTAAGCGAAGTCTGTACCCCCCCCCACCCGTTCTATTAGCATGCCCTGTCAACTAACCTCTCTAACCGCATAGAGGCGGGGAGAGTCGGTCAAATCTATGGACAGGGAGATCGGGCTGTTGCGTGAAACGCTCTTCGAAATGCTTTCAAAATCCCTCGCACATCTCCCGAGCCGACCTCAGAGTGCGCCCATCTGAGTGCTTGCGAATAACGATATATTTGTCTCAGCCAAACATGGTGACATCACAACGCACATTTGCGTCGGAGTTCACTGCATCATAGCCTACTTTCCTAAACCTAGCCCTAACTGTTTGGCCTTCTTAACGGTCCAAGGTCCTCCTTAGCTGGTTCTGGACATACAGTATTTTCTATACCCTGGGCCCTAGCTAACATTTCTTCTAGCTGCGTCTTCGCCCTGGACTTATCTGCTGCGCAGCGCTGAGAATATAAGACAGAGTAATTCCTAATCTTTGATTTTAGGCTAAACTCTCTCCGATACCTACTCCCTGTAACCAGCAACACTAAAGCTTCTTAAATTAGCCTAGTTATTTTTCCTGGAATTCTTGTATCTCCAGTAGAAATGTATAAAACTTCAAGGCCTATTCCATTGATTTTTTTACACGGTGGTCACCACTTATCAAGGCCCGGAAGCCACTCAGGGATAAGGGTTATTGTAAGTGCAGTACGTTTATGTGGAGATTTGATAAAGTGTTTAATAAAGGGGGCGGTTTATTAGGAATTTGTTAACGTTGGACGTAGGCAGACGGAACAGAGTTTCACAGGCGTGCAGTTATAAGAAAGAAGCTTTGTTCATGCAATCCACGTTTTGATTTAGGCACAGCTAAAGAGTGGGGGAAATTGTTCACAGTGGATTCAGCTAGACGGGTGTTTTTCGTGAAAGATTGGCGAGGGGAAACCAGAGATTGGAGTTCAGACGAGCATATGCAATGGAAATAACGATAAAACAAGGATAGGCTCGCAACGTCTCTTCTATGGGAGAGAGGTTGCAGGGTAGAGAAAAGGGCATCCCCCCACTAAGCCACGAAGTCTATTTTGTACTCTGTAAAGGCAGGATAGGCTGTTTTTAGCAGCTCCTGCCCAGATATGGCAACAGTATTCCATCCTTGGACGTACTTGGCTTTTATATAGATAGATAATTGCATCACTAGTGAGATATCTTCTGGAGCAGTAGAAGGATCCAACCACCACTTTCAGACGGCCATCACTATTTTATGGTCCGTATGCCCAAGACAGTTTAACGTGGGACAATATAGGAGCTGGGTGTCGCCTCTTTTTACTAGCATCCTATCCAGATAGGTATTAAGATTGGAGTCCAATCAATTGCGCTCCGTCAACATTTCAATGCCCCTGTGATTGACGGGGAAACTTTCGACCAGATAACACTTAGGCATCAGATCGGTCAGGCGTGTTTAGCACCGCTCCACCCCTCTAGCTTCGCCCTCTACCTATGTATACTGGGGTTAATGACAACATATCAATCCCTCATTTGTGCTAAGCGCTTTGGCACCACAACAAAAGCGTCGAAATCGCAGAAGAAGTTCTCGAACGTTGCTAGGAACATGAGCTGCAACGATCCGAAACATGCAAATGTTTACAACATCGGCTACGACTAACCTGCAAGCGTCGTCCCTATAGATAACGTCTTCAGTCGAGGGCGAGGTGCCTGTCACCACCAGGGAGACGCACTCTCCCTGCGGATTGCCATATACTGAAAAGAAATCGCAATTTCTTGACAGCACCTGGGAATCCACAGACGAAATAGAGTTCCTGTAGCGTGGCCACATGCACTCTCAGGTCCCTCTGGACGGAAGATGCTTGGTTTGAGAATCTCAAGCTCCTCGCATTCAGACTTGCCAAGTTAAGAGCCATAGTGGTTTCATACTTCAAGCACTGTTACCCAGGGTCTTAAAGTCTTCCAGTGAAAGAAGTTCGACGCAATGTGTCATGCACAAAGTTGCCAATTCCCTTATGATTTGACCGTTGTGCGTAATGCCGACGGCAGCCAGGGTGTATGTTATTGCGTTCAATACAGTCATTGATAAACAAGAATATTGGTTGAATGCTTATAAGTGTTTGGAAAATATTTAAGACGATTGCACAACTACGTACTCCCTTTTTTATTATAACTTTTCATTTTTTTTTTCTTTTGGATAAGAAAGACATTAGTCTGAGTCCTATGAAACGTTATCTGAGTTTTTATTAAATCAGTACGAACAAAGCGTATATTTCACTTAAAAAAAAGAAGATATTAAAAATGTACTTGTTTTTATTTTATTAATATAAGCGGGACCTGTAGAAATTCACATATAATATATTGATGTTAGCATGCTGCAGATGTTCAGTAAAAATGGAAACGCTCCGATATTAGTGTAACTTTTTTATTAAGATTGAAAAAAGAATTTATCTAAGTTCGCACGAACGCCCGGCAAAGCCCGGTCGTAAAGTATGCTTAATCGGAGACCTGCAATATAAATGCTGGAGTCCCTCAGGGGTCAATCCTGGGCCCAACTCTCTTCCTGATCTACATCAATGACCTCCCTAACGCATACTTAAATCATTTGATGACACGACCATCCACGAGAAAGGCTATAAATGACAAAGTTCTCTCTGATTCTCTCTCCTCTGATCTCGAGCGCGTGGTTCAGTGGGGGAAGATGTGGCTGGTTTCCTTTAATACATTCAAAACCAAACTCCTATCCTTACATCATCAACGCTCTGATCCCCATCTGGCATCAATTGTGATGGATGGATCTCGTCTGGGTGAGCCCCTCTGTTTTGACAAGCTTCTGGGTTTGACCTTTACTACTGATCTGAAATGGAACACGTACATCAAGTCTGTTGCCAAGGTCGCTGGAAAGATGGGGGATCCTTCTACCGCTCCAGAAGATATCTCACTACAGATGCAATTATCTATCTATATAAAAGGATGCCCAAGGACGGAATACTGTTGCCATATCTGGGCAGGAGCTGCTAAAAACAGCCTATCCTGCCTTGACAGAGTACAAAATAGACTTCGTGGCTTAGTGGGGGATGCCCTTTTCTCTACCCTGCAACCTCTCTCCCACAGAAGAGACGTTGCGAGCCTATCCTTGTTTTATCGTTATTTCCATGGCAGGTGCTCGTCTTAACTCCAATCTCTGGTTCCCCCTCGCCAATCTTTCACGAAAAACCCCCGTCTAGCTGAATCCACTGTGAAAAATTTCCCCCACTCTATATATGTGCCTTAATCAAAACGCAGATTCCATGAACAAAGCTTCTTTCTTATAACTGCACGCCTGTGGAACTCTGTTCCATCTGCCTGCTTCCCTCCGGACTACAACTTGGATGTCTTCAAGTCCAATGTTAACAAATTCCTAATGAACCGCCCCCTTAATCAAACACTTCATCAAATCTCCACACTAACGTAATGTACTTGCAATAACCCTTATCCCTGAGTGACTTCCGGGCCTTGATAAGTGGTGATCACCGTATAAATAAAGTATTGTATATAAATTCTTGCAGATTTCGTGTGGATTTTAGAGAGTTAATGTTCTATCCATTTTTATTTATTATAAAGTTGCGATGTCAAAAATAAAAAAGTATATAATATGACTTGTGTGCATTTGCTTGAATCGAGACCGAAATAATAAGTTATGAAAAAATATATATACGTATATATATATATATATGTATATATATATGCATATATATATATATATATATATATATTTATATATATATATATATATATATATATATATATATATATATATAACTTGAGTCGTGATCGAAACCGAGACCAAAACCTATGAAGAAATATTGATAAAATAATTTAATAAATAGATTGCTGTATTGCATCAGTTTAAATCGAAACCGAAACCAAACGTATGAAGAATCCTTGATAAAATTATTTCTTAAAATATAGAAGCCCGAAGTGCCATCAGCTATATTCGGAATAGAAACAAAAACTTATGAAGTATTCTTGGTAAAATTATTTATGACAAGAAATAGAAGTACATAGCAATAAAACGACTAGGATGTAAGTTTGACACAGAAAAAAAACGAACACTATCGTATTAATATTTATCTATATATCTATTAAAGTGAAAGTGTATGTCTGTCTGTCTGTGTACATTTCCTTACGCAATAACTCTGTCAGTCTACAGACTCGAAATTTGCCAGATCAAACATACCCTTTCCCGATCCTCGATACATCTTCTATCATTATATGCAATCGGGTTTTTTAAATAGTCTACCATATGGGAGACTATTCGTGACCAGCCACACACACACACACACGTTCAGCTTTATATATATATATATATATATATATATATATATATATATATATATATATATATATATATACACACTGGAACTGTCATTGGGAAGCATGGATTTGGTAAATGCAACTCAAACGGCCGTCTGTCGTTAGGACTTTGCTCAGAATGTGAGCTATTCATTAACAACACCCAGTACCAGCTCCCAAATAGATTTAATACCATGTGGAAACCACATGTTAAGACCATAAGGAAACATCCTCGATCTCAGCATTGGTGCCTTCTATACTTCTAAACGATGTCATCGACTGCCAGAATGATAAAAAGATTATCCATATCACAACAGTCATCACTTATGTAGATGACTGTTGGACTGCCATTGTCTGGTCATCACACTTGCTAAATATACCGCCAGAAAGAAGCCCAACTTTGAATTAAAACAGCAATCTCGGAAAAAATATAACCTTTCAAAACTTCACCTAACAGAGGTAAAATAAAATGCCAACACACCATCGAACAACAACTTCGTGTAAACCCAACCAATTCTTGCAACCTTGAAGAAGAATAGTTGTCAATCAGTAAGATCATTAATGAATCAGCCACAGTCACAGTTGGTTTAAAGAAACAAGAAAAATCAAGACTGGTTTTATGAAAACTGTGCTGAAATTAATCTACTCATTCAAGAAAATATAAACGCTCGACATGCTCATGAACATGACCCCCGAAGCCGGCATAAAACCAACATCTACAGAAACCGCAAAATACAGTGTCAATCAAAATTACAGGAACCAGAAAACAAATGGTAGCAGATGAAAGCTTTAGAATTGGAGGGCTTTGCAGAAGCCCGCGACCTTAGAAATATCTATGCCGGTGTAAAATTAATTTTGGGACCCATCAGATCCTCCAACGGAACACTCCTTGCAGCAGGCAATGCCACCATCCTCATTGATCCCCAATCAATTCTGGATCGTTGGAAGGAGCATTTTACCACTCTACTCAATAAAGAATCTACTGCAGATGTGGACTTTCTCAAAATGCTCCCACAGTACCCAGCGCAATTATGGATTAATGCACATCAATCATTTACATAATTTCTTACTTCGATGGAGCAAATGAAAGTAAATAAAGACCCAGGGCCTGAGAATATCCCCTTCGAACTTATCCACCATGGTGGACAACATCCGAAAACAAGATTATTCACTCTCATTCGTAAGATGTACGAAGAACGTCAAGTACCAAAGGATCTGAAAGATGCAGTAATAGTAACCATCTTCAAAAAGGGTGACCGGAAATCATGTTGCAATTACCGTAGGATTGTCTTTTTGTCCATTATGGGAAAACAATTTTGGCCGCATACCAGTGAATCGCTTGCTGCAACTCACGGAATGCGTCTTCTCAGAATCTCAGTGCTTCCATGCCTCTCGAGGAACAATAGATATGGTTTTCTGTGGGAGATACCTGCAGGAGAAAAGAAGGGAACAACAGAAACCCCTCTATCTTGTATTTTGAAACTGCAAAAAGCATTCGATAGCGTTCCAAGAGATGCAATGTGGAAAGTTCTCAAGCAATTTGGTTGTCCAATCCACTTTGTAGAACGCATCCAGACACTTCATGAAGGCATGTCAGGATATGTATCGCACCAGGCAAGGAAACCAAAAAGTTTCCAGTAACCTGTGGACTAAAATAATGTTGTGTTCTTGAAACTACCCTCTTTTATTTATATGTTGCTGCAATGCTGCAAGAACTTCCCTAAATAACCAGGGGTTGACATTAGGTACCGTTATGATGGGAACCTTTTCAAGCCTGCTAGACTAAAATCTCAAGCCTTGTGAAATTTAAACATCACAGAGCTTAAATATGCAGATTGCAACATGGTCCTTAGCCATTCCAAGGAAGACATCCAGAGATCCGTAAACAACATCACGACAGCCTACCATCGTTTCGGACTCTCTTTTAATATTGGTAAGTCAAAAGTGTTAGTACAACCAGTACCCAATACCATCTTACAGGACGTAATCATTCAGATAAATGACACTCCTCTTGAGAAAGTAGATCACTTTCCATATCTCGTAGTATAATATCAGAAAAAGTGCTATAATGAGAATGAAATAGAAAGCCGAATTAGCCTCGCCTATTGAGCTTTCAGTAAACTGACGAAGCGCGTCCTCAATAATAAATATCTTTCGATAAAAAAACTAAACTCATGGTATACCACGCGATTGTTATACCCACGCTTCTGTATGGGTGTGAGACCTGGGCTATATACAAAAGTGATCTTATTGAACTCGACAAATTTCACCAACAAAAAATTCGAGCTATACTGAACATCAAATGGTATGACTATATGCCCAACACAAGCGTTCTTGAGAGAGCAAACACCTTCAGTATTGAGGCTACCACCATGAGGCACAGACTCCGTTGTATTGGGGCATATCATCAGAATGGATGAAAACAGACTCCCTCAACAAACCTGTACTCGGAGCTAGCCACAGGAAAAAGACCTATCGGCCGCCCTCAACTGCGATATAGGGACCAAATCAAAGCCACCCTAAAAGCACCGGATTTGATCTTCACATCTGGGAAACAACATCTCAGGATCGGTGCCTGTGGCGCCAATAAATCATACATGGCACCAAAGGATACGAGGAAGAAAGAAAAAGACTGCTGGAAATCAAGAGGCAGGCAAGAAAAAATCGTGCTGAACAACAACGCCCCCTACCAAGCATTGCTTTGCTTCTCTGCCCACGCAAATTCCACGCTCATATTGGTCTGAGTAGCCATCTGCGATCCAAACACTGAGAGAAGAGGAAACTGAAATTCTCGGATACGAGAAGTTGGCCGACGACGACAACGATGTATGTGTGTGTGTGCGTGCGTGTATATGTATATCTATATATCTATATCTATATATATATATATCTATATATATATATATATATATATATATATATATATATATATATATATATATATATGCGTGTGTGTGTGTGTGTGTGATTGGGTGTGTGTGTGAGTGTCTTGCAAATTAAAACATTTTTTCATAGAGTTCGGATGAATTCTTATGCGTATTATGTTCTAAAATAAAATGTGTCTCTGTAATCAAAAGAGTTACTTAATGTCCACATGCACTGGATATTTATATAAACAACAAAATATGTGTATATGCGTAGGTACGCGCGTGTGCTGCGGTGTTGTTTAATTTGTACCCGTGTAAACAAAAAAAAACATTACAAAACCATGTGTAAAGTGCTGATTTGAAGTAAATATATTTCATTTCTTTTCATGTAACGTTGTCATGTATTTTGCATATGCTTCAACCATACAGGCCTTGATGTCTTTTCAACGACAAATGAAAAAAAATATCTCCATCGATGTCGACTTCCTGAATGCAATGCATCTAAAATATTCATGAGGTTTTCCTTTCCTTTTTATTCTTCATCGTTTTCTGCAAATCCAAAATCCTGCGCAACAATTTACTTTATTAACAAAGCAATCAATGTAATTAGTAAATTTTAAGAGATATGAAGACATTAACGCATGAAACCCTTTTCACAAATTTACCAGGTTTAAAAACTAAACGGACTGATATGCCGTAAAAGAATATCCTTGCCATCAATCCATCAGAAACTTCCAGCTGCCACCAAACATGATATCGAAAGAATAATAGCTATTAACTCTGCATCCTCTCCCGCTGGGAAAATATATTCGGCCATGAGAAACGGTCAATATAATATATGTTGATCGAAGAAATATGTAGTGATTTATATAAGGAGACAATGCGTGTCGGTGTTTGTAAGGGTGAAATGAATCAAGGAATTGGACAGATGGGAAGCCATTGATTAATGCCAAGGTAGATAACTTGAAATGATTATTTGGGAGGGGAACGGATGGCCGCATGAAAGATCAGTATAGATAAAATAGAAAGTGGAGAGGATTCAATTTTAAATAAATCACGCAAAGAAAAAGCGATAAGGGTAGATTAGAAAAAAAACCCCAAAAACAAACAAAAAACAAGAAATATACATAGAAAGAAAGAAAACAATATAATGGAATACGAAACATTAAGGAGAATGGACGAAGTATAAGCAAACATAGAACCGCAATGAATATACAAATACCATAATAACTAAGAACAACCAAATAGGGAAAGGGACACAAGAATATCAAATATATTAAAATCAATATAGAATTATGTAAAAAAATATATTCAGGAATGAATGCTAGAAAAAAATGAATTGAAATAATAAAGAATATCTAAATAAAGAAATGCATTGGTATAAAATTAAAAAAAAATGAAATAAAAAATGATAACATTGTAAAAAACTGAAAATTAAAGATGTCGAGATGTTTCTCGAGCAGAAGACCAGTGATGCATTTAGTGGCATCATCATTTATGATGTCATCTTTAAAAAGTAACTCTATGTAGAAGGGGAAAAACAATCAAGCAAAGGAAAGTAACCTGACAAGATCTATTGTATACTGGTTTATTAAAAGGCAACATCCGGGTCATTAGTCTTTAATATAATATATCTTAAGCCGGCTGCTTTTGTGTGATCGTTAACGTCATCCCATTCTGGGGTAATAGTGAACACCTATTCACAAGTCTCTCTTAATGCGTAACTTATCGTAATTTATAACATATCTCTTTACCAATTGAGCATATACATAGCTAAACAGATATATGAATTTCGTGCGAAACAACTCCTCCAGTACTCTCTCAGTACATTTTCGTAAAGGTCCGTTTCATTATTCAGAAACAAACATTTATTATTATCACCGTCGTTTTTCATGCATATACTCTACAGAAAAAAGACACAATTTTCTTAGATACAAAAATGCACGATGACATTATGATGGACGAAGAAGAAAATTCATCGAAGCCTCAATGTAGTGTGTGTTGTTCAGCAGCAATGTTTGTTTACGCATATATATATATATATATATATATATATATATATATATATATATATATATATATTACAAGGTGGTTTTAGTGGTTCTTAAATTAAATAATCAACAATTATTTTTACATTAATAACAGACTTGACAGGGAAATGTAATTTGACATTCAGGCTTGTTTGGTAATTCATAATGAAGTGAATGACACCGCATCAGCGTTTGCAAGTTGCAAATGAACAATCAATTTATTGAGGAAAATATGTGATGAAAGAATAATTTTAGAAAAATGAATCAGTCCACTGGTTACCTATTTTGTTGCAATTAAACCCCATTTAATTTTTGAAGTGTATGTAATGTTCTATGTTTGCTCTCATAAACCAGACGCAATATACCACTTGGAAAAAACAGGCGATGCGTTTTGTCCGAAATACAGCGTAAGGTTTGTGAGAATTGAACATCCAGTGACGCCGTATTCGCGGGAGCCGGGGGCTATATGCCAGAAATTTTAAATACAATTAGAAATGTCAAAATGAATATTTGCAATTAATGACATGTTTCGATAATAAAATATATTTTATGATTTGTTAGAATTTATTGTTCGCCGTCCCCTCAATTAATTACATAGATTATCACCGTTTCATCGACGAACTGAAGAATCTACCAATGTTTACGCACGAAAATTAATAATGGTGTTGGAACCAAGACTATTCTTACTATATATATTTTTATAAATTTTCATATCTGACTAGCTACATCTATTAAGGCATTCCGTACTGTTTAAGTAAGTACTAACATTCGCCGCATAAAATTTCTTATCTTATAACATTTCATTTTTATACATGAAATGTTATAGAGAGGAAACGTTCATACACAGGTGACTTTGACTGTTCCTTTTTATTTCTCTATTTCGTCGGAACACTATTTTTCATTATTCACATCGTGTATGTATATATATATATATATATATATATATATATACATATGTATATACATATGTATATATATACGTGTGTGTGTTTTCTATAACACAAATTTATCTATATGAATTACAATTGCAGCGGTTCATTAAGCTCAACGAAAATGGATTTACACTTTCAGAGCATATGTAACTTTTTTAAAATGATAGGATTATACGAGTAATTCACAATCAGTTTACTTACTGCATCTTACGCATGTCCCCTTGAAGGGCACGTTTCATTGAATGACACTACCCAAACAAACCATCACAGATTTACATGTTCATCAAAGAAGTAAATGGGCATATTTTATGTTATGAATTCAACGGTGTCTTTCTAACATTTACCGAATTATTTTATCCAACATTTTTTTTAGTGTATTGTTATTAAGCGTATATTTTTAATTATTGTTTTAACTATTTATTATACTTATCTCTTTTTTGGCACACCCCAAGGAAATAAATACATAAAGCTAAATAATTGATTGCTCAGTATGAATTCAAATATGGAATTAAGAGTGGGGATATTCCACTCATGGTATTCGGAGTAAGCTTCTTTTTTTCAGTTATATCTGTACGTCTCCAATTTATTTTTATCTTTAACAAATGGACCATTTTACTGTTTTTTACTGGATTAAACATGTTTATATCTTTTTAGCCTGTCCAATTTATTTAAAAATTACCTTTTCTTTTTATACAAAGGAAGAAACTGTCCATTTTATTATTTGATGAACTAATGTTAAGAATCTAGTAATGTGCATTGTTTATGGTATTCAATGAAACAGATGTATATCCCTGTGATTTTGAAATGTTTAACAAAGATATATATATATATATATATATATATATATATATATATATATATATATATATATATAAGTCGAGTTTTTAATTTCTCCCATTCCTTTTTTACGCGCATTTTATCTTCTTTTAATACTATTATTGGAAATCATTCCCTTTTTCTTGTATCTATTTTTGAATGATTCCACGGATTTCTGCCTTTTGAATTACTTTGGAGCATCTTCAAATAACGCGATTCCCTTGGATTTTACTTGTGTGAATGGAAATTTCACCAACTTTCATGGATTCTGCATTTTTGGTTTTCCGTGATTGGATAGTTTACCCTTCACCAGACTATCCATTCACGTGAAATCACTTTCTTTTATTTACCCTATTCCCTCTGCTACACTTTCTGTTATCAAATAAAATCCATGATTTACTTGTAGTTTCATTAAATACTTTTGCAAGCAAAATCCGATCCCGCATTTTGCTAAATCCTACCCTTTGATGAGAAGGAACGTATTTCTTCGAAACTCCCCGGATTAAGGACTATCCACTTATTTAGCGTTTCCTTTTTAAAATTTAATATGTTTTTTAACTCTTTTTCAAAGTGTTTTTAACATGTTGTATTAGCTACTTGTTCTTATCCACACACACACACACATACACACACACATACATATATATATGTATATATATATGCATACATATAATGCATAACATGAAAAATGAAGAATAAATATCAACATCAAGAAGAAGAGGAAAATAGTAATTTTCTATAACATAAACTTCACCTGTCTGTTTTAATGTATGTATATATGTTTGTATGTCTGCCTGAAATATACGGCAAAGGCAACGGATTTTCAAAGTATCGGGATCGTCTTGAAGCTCTCCCATTCAAACGATAAATATTGAGCAACTGGCTCAAAACATTACTACCTTCAACCTCAATATGACACTTTTATATAGGGAGGGGTTGCTTTTAGCCATTAATCGTGAAAGCCATCCCGTCTTTTCGATTGAGTAGCCTTTATTAAAACATTCTTCTGGTCTGGCAATGGGCGCAACAGGAAAAACCATCACTTTTTTTCGCGTTCTTTTACTCTCTCTCGATACGGGCTCGAGCCTGCCTGCCATCTCCCAGTTTTTTCTTTTTTTTTTTTTTGCTGAACGCACCCCTCCAAATACTCGGGCAACGCCGGCCACCCAGGCTAGTTCCAAACAAGAGTCCATGAAAGAAATATAAAAGAAGAAAACTACAGAAAAATAGAAGAGGGTCACCATTTAAACATAATTAACTGAGCAAAACAGAAATAAATAATAATAAAAAAAAAGATCGAGTGAAAAAAAAAATTGAAAAAAATTAAAAAAACGAGAGTAAATAAGAATATTATTTCAAGTCGTCAATGTCTTTTGCTGTTTGCATGTAGATGGGAATCGACAAAAAGCCAATATTGTTTAAAGGGAAACGTGCTCGTTGTCCTTTATGCAAATTTACTAAACACAATTACTTTAATCACTTTCCGCTGAAAAAGACCCATCGTCATCGCCACGCCCTGTTGTCTTGTAAACAACGACCTCCACACTCTACCAACTGTATCCTTCTCTCTCTCTCTCTCTCTCTCTCTCTCTCTCTGTGTGTTTTTCATTCTAACTTACGTTCTGTCTCTTCATTGCTGTATTTTTCGCTCCCTCTTTCTGTATTACTTTGTCAAATCCGATCATAAGTTCAGCGTCAATGTCTGGGTCTGTGAAATATTGCATATTATCGAGCGCGGAACGAAACGATGAACAGAAAGAGAGAAGGAACATATAAAAAAGAGATATAGAGAAATGGCGAGCTAATGCGAGAGAGAAGGAGATGCGAGATGAGAGTGATAAAGGGAAATGGAGGGGCGTCATTCGCGTTATGTGCTTTGGTGCACGTCTTCCTGTTAAACATTCAGTTCGGAATTCTAAAGATCACAAAGAATTTCAAATGGAAATATCAAAAATAAGAAGTATAATATAACATCAATGGTTCACTGGCTGGCTTAAATATTAAGAATTGAAAAAACGAAAAAAAAAGAAGAAAACGTTGAGAGAGTAGTTATAACCGACGTGGAATATGTGGATTAATTCGTGCTGTTTGTAGACTTGACCATGTTTCCTACGCCGATGTTGATGGTGGTAATGATGTTATAACTGCTGTTGAAGATCATGATCAAAAGGTGAGGAAGGATTACGTTATTTCTGCTGCATAACAGGATGATGATGATGATGATGATGATGATGATGATGATGATGATGATGATGATGATGATGACGACGACGCTTCCATTGAGGCTGTTTTTGTTATGTTCCTTTTTGAAAACCCTTCGTTCCTTGATTTCAAACGAATAAGATAATTGCTGTTGGCAGTTGTATTCACGATATCGTTTTAGTTAGAATTCCGGAGGAACAGTGTGAAGGTTGCCAACAGCCTTAAGTGTAAAGTATTTATATCGATTTATTTGGACTCGTACATGGTACACCCGGTTTTCAGTTCGTGTCGGTAAACACTTCATAAGTCAACTTCCCGATGATGCTTAAGTGATGATCGTGATGATGAGAGATGGTTTCCATAGTGTGATGCTATTGCTAGTGATAATTGTGATGATGATAATGAAAATGATGAGGTTGATGTGGCGACAACTGAAACGACTATAATAGTGACGGTGACGATTTTTATTATGATGACGATTATGTTAATGATGATGACGACTGTGACGATGATGCTGATGATAATAGTCTAGTTCGGAATCAATACAACTAGTAGCCAGGCGCAAGAAACAGAACACATCTATAGTTTATAACATTCAAAAGTTATGTCATGTCCATGCCTACATTTTTTTTTAATAAATAGAAGTAGATGACGTATTAATTTATCATCTAACATTACTGTGTAGGGACACGAGCATATAAGTTACATAGATACAAGGTTTAAGACTTTTGTCGTATGCGCACTTTTCTTGAAACTACACACATAAAACTCTAGGCCCATTCGAAGTTCTCTCCTCCAGCTGCAACGCAATTGTTGTTCCTACAACATATCGACGACCCCTTGGAAGTCCTCTTGTGTCAGCGTATGAATGACCCTCGTCACAACTTCCTTCATCTCGGCAATTGTCTCATAACGATTGCCTCTTAGATTTTCTTTGAGCTTAGAGAATAACCAAAAGTAAGAGGGACAAAGCTCTGGACTGTAGGGATGGTGAAGAACTGTCCGCATACCCATCTCTGTCATGGCAACGTCTTTCTATTTGATCTTCTGTGAACAAACTTTGAGCAAATTTTTCGCAAACCTTCCCACCTTCAGTTTCCCGCGAATAATGGTGTCTACAGTGGCCACACTAACATCAAACTGTGTCTTTATTGTATCCAAAGACACACACCGGTTATCATCCGTGAAATTCCTTATTAAATCAACTCTAATGTTCTGACTTTTTTACTCCTTCTACATATATTATTATCATTCACAGACTCACTGTCTTTTTAAAATCTGCCAATCAAAAACTGATGCCCGATCTACAAAAGATTGTATAAAAGGAGTTTAGAATATTCTATATGTGTGTGGTATTTTCTAAGTTTAAAACTAACTTTTATTGCAGATCGTTTTTCTACATTATCCCTTGTCTAGATTGCGCTTACATTAATTCATCAGCTGTAACAATAAGAACCTAGTGGCGCATATTTCAGTCCCTGTCGTTGAACTTGAAATCACACAACTTAGTCAGTCATCTCATTAGATGTACAGCAATAACATAGAGCATTTTCAAGGGTTTACCACTATTTCACAATATTTAGTACTTGTACAAAAATGACTGGAAACTTATTTAAGGCACATTGTATGTTAAAAAAGATACATACACAGATTATATATATATATATATATATATATATATATATTGTATGTCAGGGCATGTCATATGCTACTGGTACCATGTAACCCAGTACTACCTGCTTCATGGTCGGGTCACCGGCGACTAAACTGGTACCCTCACCAAACAAGTTTGGTGGGGAGGGTGGCTAGTCTCCCTGAAGGATTAAAAACGGGACCTTCCAAAGGGCGAATTAACACTTTTTCGGGGTCAACTGCCAACTAGCACCGTATGTGTCTGTATGTGTATGTGTGTATTTGGGTCGAGAGGACTCCTGTAAGCTGTGGTGAAGGCAACCTTTCTAGGAGAAGCAAATATCTAATTAAAAAAACACAAAAAAGCGGGAGAGCACTACCCGTATTAAACTGGTCTGCAGTTTAACTTGTTGCTGGCTATCTTGATCTTGCTTTTTGCTGGATCTCCACATTTTGAACCGAGAGAGTGAGAGACTTAGCTGTCGTACAAAGCTAAGACTCTGTAATATCATCTGTGTATAGATACTCACTCAGACCTTTGACTATAAAAGTGATCCTGTTGCGGTGGAAAAGTTAATACGCGTGGAGACCTGAAATGCTGGAAGCATGTAATAATTGATCTCAGTGACCATCTTCAGTGGCATGCCTGCTTGAGCGTGTGAATTCGCCGATAGGACTAAAAAAGTCATTTTTGGGCTCATGGATTTAAGTGTCTGAGGAAGTGGCACTCGTCTTACATCACGTTACAATCATATATATATATATATATATATATATATATATATATATACAATCATGAATATAAATATATATATAATGGGAATGAATGGTAGAGAAATGAACAGTTTTATTTAAATATTATTTATTTTCCCACTCAATTACAAGTGGCAAATAAAAGGCACAGTAATTGAAGTTTAATTTATCTATACCTAGCCACACTAATGAGTCCAAAGTACGGTGAAACACATGTTTGTGAATTAATATATCTTAGCCATATAATATCCTGTCTGTTCCTCTGATAGTTATTGCGTACCTTACACTTTCAGTAATTAGATACAGTCAAAACCCGCATGTAATAATACACCAAGGAATTTTGTGTTCATACGTTGGTTATCAAGTTGCTCATTCAATAAATAAAAAATGAGATCGACTTTAAGCCCATTGGTGATTATTGACTAATCTAATTCTGTCAGACATTTCGACTGCAGTAATTTTAATGTTAATTCTTTTACAATGCAATTCTATTAACCCTCTGACTGGAAAAATTCTATTTGCAAATAGATAAATTTCAAAACCAACATTTGTTTTATCGATTTGAGGAATATGGTGATGACAATAACTTTTATTGAAAGAAAAAAGAAAAAAAATCATTGTTTAAAAAACTTTTACATGATAAATTTTTTAGTAAATAAATTCGTTTTATTTATTTCATGATTCCCACATCTTAGCAGTAAATAAAATGAGCTACGAGAGTTTAAAGACGACATTAACACATTTAGTCAATGATGATAACCGCTCAAGTTCAGCCCAAAACCATTTAGCTAACAATGACTATTATTTTTGCAGAAGAATGGGAAATGGTCAGCCTACTCGTAAATATAATAAGTCTAACAGATATTTATTCTATTTATTTGCGTCCCCACCAGAGCAAATTAGGCACCAGACCGTTTTTAATGTGGGGTAAAAACCAGAAAGGGTGCACTCTGGTTTCCGAAAATAATAATTGTCCCAGTATAGAGGGTTTACCCTCCATTGACTGGTACAAATTATCTTACGTGCAGCATCTGAAGAACAGATACTACAATTTGATCCCGGCCCGAAGGTCAAGAACAACAGGAAAAATGCAAGCCTCTTTTCTATTTATTTTTTCTAAAAAAATATTATTTACATTAAATTCTACATACTATTGTATAATACACGGTTAGACATTCCATAGATCTTTCTGCATAGTGATATTCCTAAGCAGCTTACATTTGATTAACGCGAATAGCGATGGTAACGAATGTTATAGATTTAAGTATGCCAGACTGCGGGGCATGCTATTCCAAACATAAGTACGACAGAATAACGTGCGTGCATTTATAATATTATTCTTCAATTCAATCAGAGCCTTTAGCGAAGGAAATGCTATTAAAAATGGAAGCTTAATAGGGCGAGCAATCCATTCACTGACGGACAAGGCTCGTCTTGGATATGCTGGGGCACGTCTTAAAATAATATTCATGGTGGGTTGGAGCGGGCGGACTTTTGATCATGTTTATTGATGAAGCTCAACCGACCTTAACATTAACCCTAACCCTACCCGCATTATATGATGTAAATCACAAATAGAAAAGTAGACATAATAATAATAATAATAATAATAATAATAATAATAATAATAATGATGATGATGATGATGATAATAATAATAACAACATAACAACAACAACAACAACAACAACAACAACAACAACAACACCGCCAAATAACTCCGAAAAAGAATTGGTAAGTTTGGAATTAGAAAAATGGCTGATAAGATACAAAGGATAAAAATGATGAAAACGGCTGAAACAGTAAAGAGGCCCCATATACACAGAGCGCAACGATAAAATTGTCGCTCAAGGAAAGACAACACGATTCCATTTCCGTTTGATGAAAACTGATTTCTTTTTTTTTTGTTACAGGTATATTTTCACATGACCGTAATTAGTGACTAATTGGCCAGTTGTGTAGAAATCCCGAGCGCGAGAGCAGCCTTTAAGCATGTCCAAATGTGACAAAATGTTCAACGAACGAGATATGAGATGCAGGCTGTACAACTCCTGCTCCCTAAAGATCATAGTTATAACAACAGAACCATTGCTAGTAACCTCAAATAGCAAATCTGGATGCTTTAACGCTTGAGAGTACGGCTCAACGCATCGGACGAACCTTTCTGGTCGCGATTATGGCCTTAGGTGTGCTTTCAATAATAGCTATATTATGTCACCTTATATCTGAGAGGTCGGCTTGAAAATCGACATCAAAGTGTACCTAAATGTGCTGAAGAGGGTGGTGATACGCTAATACTATAAGGTGACCGCTGGTATGCATAAAGAGTGGCTGCAGAATCCTCAGCGATTCACAAGTTTGCTTCAGATGAGTGCTACGACTTTGTACCTTTCTCTCGTTCATTACCTTCCTTCCTGGACCTGAACCGGCTGGACTATTTCGTTTGGTCCTGCGTCAATACCGTCACAAATATGACATCCCAAAACACCAAAGCCAGCCTGATCGCCACCATCCGCCGAGTATTAACCGATCTTCTGGCGGTTGTTGTTGATGGTCCTAGTTACAGACGCTAAGCGAGGCGGTCATTTAGGGGAAAGGCGGCTACGTACTGTAGTATGTCAGCGCTTCTACGTAATCAAATTACCTGAATTGACTTTTCAATAAAACTTGTAAAATAAACTATAATGTTGTTTTGTTTAGGGCGATAATTTTATCTGTCCACCTTCTATGAACCGTGGGCGGTAACCGGCTATATGGAAACTACTAAAGAGGTAAAACAAAACAAAAAAACACAACTTGTAGAATGCATAATTGAATAATTGTATGCTAGCCCACATTCTTATCCTCATCACTAAAACCGCGCTAACGAAAATGGAGAAGCAAGGAGGATGGAAAGACTGAGGAGAAAAAGCAGTGACCAGACTTCCGCAAGATGAGTGAGAGGAGGACTTGCAACCCTTATTCGAGTGAGAAGAAATGATCGCTTATAATGTGAAATCAATGTCAAACGACTGTTTCAATAACGCAGATTAATTTGCAAAGTTTCTCGAAATAGGTGAAGAATACTTGAAATTTGGGAAGATGTTTGCTCACGCAGATTTCAGGGACAACCGCAGGCTGTTTTTTTTTTAAATTGGCTTTCTTTTATATAAAAGTTTGTGAGAAAACGGTAGTGAGTAATAATTATTGGAATTAAAAGAAGGAAACAGAATAGCGAACTTGAAAAACTGAGCAACACAACCTAAATATTAAGCTAACATATTGCAATTTAATACAGAATTGAAAGGAATTAGTTTCTAGAGATAAAAAGAAAAAGATTTGCGACATACTATGTTCCAGTTAGGCCGAAAAGCTGTGGAAATAGCTCATGAGATCAAGAAAAATTCTGGTTCAGAGATCATTACTGCACGCAGCGCACAATGGTAGTTGTAAAAAAGTTCGTGACAGCGACGCGAGTGTTAAAGACCATCAGCATAGTGGTCGGCCATTGGATGTTTACAAAGATCAATTAAGAGTCTTAGTCGAAACCGATCCATGCAACACTGTTCGAGTACTTGCTTTTTAACGAAACTTAACGTACACGACGGTTTCTAATAGCTGTAAATGGAATGAAAAGAAAAAAAAAACTTGATAAATGTGTGCCTTACGAATTGAACGACAACCAAAGGAAACGCCGTTATGAAATGTCATCTTCCACTTTTTACACAACAAGAAATACCTGTTTCCCGAATGGGTTGTGACCGACGAAGAATAAGAATGCATGACAAAAACAGAAAAAAATATTAGTAAAAAAAAATCTAGATAACGTGATGGGCAACTAGAGAGTATCTCTAATAAAATAGTCTTCATCTCACATGGGATGAATAAAAAAAAAGATCTAAGATACTTTGAAAATAACACGGAAAAACTTATGACAATTCGCATTAAACCCAAAGTATGCCACTAACCAACTTGACGGGAAAAGGAGAAGAAGAAAAACCGATTAATGTGGCAAACAAACACATAAAAAATGTAAAAATGCATAACTGAAGACACAGAAAGATGTGAGCATCGCAGCGACAGACCCCGTCAAAATAAACAATAGAAGACTTTCAAAACAATATCTATCCTTATATGTTTCATGCTGTCTAGCAAACTCGGGCTTCTGTCCTATCACGTAAATATCTCTCGCTTTTTTAAAAAATACCTCAGCTAAATGTGCCTGATTAACTTGCTACACGTGTGTATTACTATATAAAAATACTCCTGACCAATATAACTTGCAGCAAAAACCTAACGCATCAATATAGGTGCTCGCAGATAAGAGAAAGCTTTTTCTATTAATATTTTCCCCGACCATTTTACAAGTACGTAACTTCTATCGGTTTTCCCAAGTGCACAAATATACAAAAAAATAAATTCTATGTGAGACAATTTCTTACTGCATAGTTCCCCATTTAGGATGTTTGTTTTTGATAAATATAAAACCTTATTTCACAGTATGCCTTTACGTCTCAATGACAATGTGTCTTCTTTTAACTGAATATTGTAAAATATTGTTTTTTAATTAGAATGTATATGATTCGATTGCACTTTTAAATATTTTAGATGGGGGCTGATTTTTAGTATTACTTGTGTTGATTGGATTATTGTACCCATCTCGAGTTTTATTTGTTCAACGTTCGACCCTCGAAGGCTACACCGACGGAAACGTTGCACAAATAACAATCAAGATGAGATCAAAAGTTCGATCAACACAAGTAATATTATTATTATTCTGCTAATTCTCCGCGTCCAAAATTTCATTCAATAAGACCAATCCTCGAGTTGTCTACAGGCTTTGATAAGTTGTGTAAATAAAAATATGTTCTATTGCAAACCACCTAAGCGTACCCAATCCATCAACGAACATAACAACAATGACAGAGTTAACTGTTTTTAACAATCGAGACGAGCACAGATTCCCTCTGCAAGTTTATGCTCAAGTTCTTAAAAGAAACGCTGTTTTTTTTTTTAGTGAATTTTTGAGATTTGATTTGATAATCTGTATTATTAAGATTGTTTGGAGTACTGCTCTCTATTTTGTTTGTTATTCTCACGTAACCTCCAACCTTCTGCAGGTATATTTTTACATGACCGTTATTGGTGAATAATTTAAATAATATTTTTTTTTGTTTTTTTTTTTTGCTTTATATAAAATCTCAAAAAATTGAAAAACATTTTATCAAATCAGAATCAACCCGACATTATACAAAAAAAAGGAAGAACCTGTGTTCTTTCTTGTTCATAAACGCATTAAATAATTTTATATTCTAACTAGCCTGAGTGCCCAGCTTTGCCCGGGGTTTGGAGGTTTCTGTTTTGCAAAAAAAAAGTTGGGGGGGCATAGTAGGCAGGTAGCCTCGAACTTCTAACGCGGCGGAGGAAAAATACGTAAAAAAACGTGGTGTCTTTGCTGTTTCGTCTATCACCAAGCGGAAGTGGTAAAGGTTAAAATATAGGCTAGTCCATCGAAAAGGTGGGATTACTTTAAAAATATCGGTAATAAAGGGGACATCCTTGTAGAAAAGTATCCAGTTGAGGGTAAAACCATTAAAGTTTTCGGACAATCTCTCAAAATTGTTTGTTCGAAATGTCGAGCCAACAAATCATACTGATCTTCTGAACATCCATCCCCACTGTCGAAAGTGTTTGTGAGGCATACATACATACATGCATACATACATTTAAACAAACTAATGACTGCAAGTGTAACGATTAACCCGTAGAACCACTTTTGGAATTAGGTTGAGAAGAAAGTTCTTGAGTAATTTTGAATTGTTATTTCAAGGGGTCTATTTTCAAATAAGTATTCGTCATAAAAATCTGTCCTTTATATATCATTTCAAAAAGCGTTTTTCGCTCCATATATTCGTTTAAATTGCAATCTTTGAATGCAAAATGAAAAAACAAAAACAAATTCGCACAGTTTTCTCATTTTAATTCTAGTTAGGCCGAAAAGCTGTGGAAATAGCTCATGAGATCAAGAAAAATTCTGGTCCAGAGATCATTACTGCACGCAGCGCACAATGGTAGTTTTAAAAAAGTTCGTGGCCGCGGCGCGAATGTTAAAGACCATCAGCATAGTGGTCGGCCATCGGATGTTGACAAAGATCAATTAAGAGTCTTAGTCAAAACAGATCCATGCAACACTGTTCGAGTACTTGCTTTTTAACGAGACGTAACGTATACGACGGTTTCTAATATCTGTACATTGAATGAAAAGAAAAACACTTGATAAATGTGTGCCTTACGAATTGAACGACAACCAAAGGAAACGCCGTTATGAAATGTAATCTTCCATTGTTTACACAACAAGAAATACCTGTTTCCCGAAAGGGTTGTGACCGACGAAGTTCCACGACACTTCCTGAATCAAGGGTGGCACCAAAAGAAAATCATGCTGACTGTTATATGGTCTTCAACCGGTCTAATCCATTACAGTTTTTTTTGAATGCATGTGAACCCATTACGGTGAGGAAGTGGTGTTAATAAATGGGAGAAATGCATGAGAAACTTCGACAACACCCAACATTAGTCAATACCCGGCCGCACGTTCTAAACCGATGCTGCCGAAGTAGAACGAATTGGGCTAAGAAACTTCGCCTTATCCGCCATACTCTCCATGCATCTCACCTATCGACTAATACTTTTTCAAGCATTACGATAACTTTCTGCGTAAGAAAGGGATAAAAACCTAATCAATATAAAAAAAGCGCTCTCAGCAAATCCATCGTCACCAGAACGCGAGACTAAATTTACTGGCATAAATAAATTATTTTGCGTTGGACAAAGTACCTTAAGGTACTTTGTTCAACGCAAAAGATCAGATTGTGCTTATTTAGATCAATGTATTTTGTTCGAGCCAAAATTTGATCATCTGCATTTAAGATTTAATAACCAAAAGAGTTTTCTTGTAAATCTCATTAAATGCTTTTTAAACAGATCAGAATTCGCTTCTTTTTTAACGTTTATTTATTCTTTTTAGAGTGAAAATATTCTGATCTTAGCAAACTTCCAGATTATATTGAGGTTCTATTTGATATCAAAACGATGCCTCTGCTAATGAATACATCTAACAATTATTTGAGAAAAAATATGATCCGATTGAATCTGATGCTTACAATCTTGCAATGCATAGTGCCTGATACGACAATTAGCATATGATGAGACGGGAAAAGATATGAACTGCTACCTGATCGTATATAAAAACATTATTAATCAAAGTCACACGTTTATTTTAAGTGTAAGATTTTATTAATCGAACCTAATATATAAAATATATTATAAATTATTGGACTGGTCCAGAATGAGTTGGTTTTATCTTCCATTTAGCGTGAATGTAAAAACTAATATAGCTAAAGAATTCATCAACATTGTACAACACTCTTTCAAATACCGTTCTATTTTCAATAAAAACTCAATCAGGATTACTTATTCAACAATGCCTAATGTACCACCAAGAATGTTAACATCTAATAACCAAAAAAATAAAAAAAGACCCAAAAATCACTTTAATAATTAAACCCAAAACTAACTGTGATTGTAATAACAAACATATTTGCCCACACAATAATTACTGCATCCATAAAGATGTTATATATTTATGCACTATTACTGAGCTTCCACGCAATGCTCCAATAACGGACACTAATATTTCGTCTTCAAGTTATCCTTCTTCCCATCCACCATCTGATATAGTTACTAATCCAATATACTACTCGAGCAGCCCCTCCATCTACAATCATACAACTAACAATAATAATAATGATAATAATAATACAAATAATAATATTAATGAGAATAATAATATTTCTCCTAACAGCCATCCTAACACTAACAACACTCATTATCCCCCCCCAAAACAGTCGCCGTACTATAATTGCCCCACCCTTTATTGACCACAATGAACAAAATTCAAACTATTTCCCTAATACAACTGAGCAAATTAATATTAATTTCAGACCTCGAGCTTTTAATAATGTACATACATTCATCGGCGCTACTTCAACATTAATTAAGAAAAGAATATCAAACCACATTTCTTCTTTTAACAACCATAATTCTCATAATAACCAAGGAACTTCTCTAACCACTTTAATTAAAAAAACTTAACTCTAATAATACCCCCTTCTTAATCAAATGGACTATCATAAAATGTTTAGTCTTATACTCCAAGCTCTAAGTCATGTTGCCTCTGCACAACTGAAGCTATAACTATAATTACTTCCCCTCAAAGTAAAAATATAATACATTCTAAAAATTAACTGTATTTCTGTAAAATATGTCCAAATTTAATTATGGTAATTTTTAAATTACATAGCTATTACTTTAACCTTTTAGATATATATAATTTTCTTTAACGTTATCGTTTTTTTCTACACACTTTCTTAATATTTTACAACTTAATAATCTTTTATTTTACATCTTTATTTCTTCTTTGCTTGGCCGGTTTTTTTTATCTGCAATTTCCGTTTTAGTCTTTAAATATTCCTATCAATCAAATATATCAATCTACCTACACATTCATATCCTGTATGCATATTGACTTATATTTTACTATATGCATTTACTTACATACTTACTTGCTTTATCCAGAATTTGCAAATACCGGCAATCCTCTTCCCTTAAATATTTTTTTTAATTTTCTATTTTCTATTTTATTTTTTATTTATTTATTTATTTCTTCCATTTAGTGTATTTTAATAACTCTTGCTGAAATTCTCTTAAGTAATGACCTTTACATTTCAGTTGACCTCTTTTTCTCCTATATTTTTCGCGCCTCTGAACGTCATCCGATCTGGGGCATTTTGATATTCGTTGTTCTAGTTTATATTTAATTCTATCACCATTTAATCTTTTTCTTTTTTTTCATGTTCTTCGTCACTGATTATTCTTAATTACACTTTGTTTCGGCAGCTATGTTGAACGCATATCTTAGTTTTCGTTTATTAATATTATTGCATTTTTCCCCCCATTCCCTTGTACATATTTGTAAATTATTCCACAGATTTGGGCCTTTTCGATTATTTTGGACCATCTTCCAATTACGCGATTTCCTTGGATTTTACTTGTACGAATGGAAACTTTCTTCGATTTACTTGTTTAGATTTTACCGTCATTGGATTCTTTACCGTTCACCAGACTATCCATACATGTGAACTCATTTTTTTCCTTACTTTTTTTTATCAAGTAAGATTTTTGACTTACTTGCAGTTTCATCAAATACTGTTGTATGCAAGAATTTGCTAATTCCTACCTTATGATGAGAAGGAAATATTTCTTCGAAACTCTGCAGATAAAGAATTATCCATTTATTAAGTGTTTCCTTTTCATATTAATATGTTTTAACTGTTTCAAAGTGTTTTTAACATGTTTTATTAACTATTATAATCTCCATCTCCTATTTGGTTTTATCGGGCCTTTACATCTGGTTGAGGTTACTTTATAAATATTAATTCTTGAATATTCATAATATTCTTTAGTTTTTCCATCTTGCATCATTTTGGTAAATTTAATTGTTTAATTTTTATATAAATAAATAAATATACACATCACATATTATTCCACAATTGTCACCATTTGGTACTGGCGAAGCTTATCGTTGCTAAACTTCGATGATCTGACGCGAACACATGTGTCCGCATTATTATGCTGTGCATTATATATAGTTTTATTATTATGCGTTACATTATATATTTTTATTATTATGTTGTATATTATATATTTTTATTATTATGCCTATCGCTTTCTCACACCTTACAAAACCCCCGACTATACAGATTGCAACGATAAATTTGTCGGCAGTTAGAAAACAACACTACAACTTTATTTAAAAACTTTTATTGAAAACTTCAATTCAGGTAAGTTAATTGTATTGTGGAGCTGGCATCTATACAATACAGTCGCCTTCAGCCACATTTATCGCCTCGATACAGCTCCAGAACTGGGAGAATGGCTTTTTCCACAAGCGCCGGCAGAAGTTCGGCGAATACTCAGCGAATGGCAACGATCATGCTGACTTTGGTGTTGTGGGAGGTCATGTTGGTGATGTTCTGAACGTATGAGCAAAAAAAGTAATTCAGCGGGTTCAGGTCACGGGGAGGGGGTCAGTAAAAGAAGGATACCAAGTCGAAACATTCCTTCTGAAGTAAAGCCCGAGTCTTTTTGGACTTGTAAACAGCGCCTAGTTTTTCTGCCAAAACCAATGTCTGCCAGCGGCCACCAGATTGAATTATGGGGTCACCACACTTTTCACCACATTCAGTTAGACTTTGATGTTGAATTTCAAGCCGATTTCGGAGATGTGAGGTGGCATGATGTGGCCTTCACTTGAAACCACACAAAAGATTATAACGTTGGTCGAAAACGTCGTTGAACCGTGGTCTTCACGGAAAATTGTCCGGATTTTTTTTTGGCGGGGGGGGGTCTGGCAATAGTCCTGTGATCATAACTATGATCGCTCGAGAGCATAAGTTGTACAGTGTCGAGTCTTTATCTTGCTCCTACAATAGTGTGCCACTTTAAGACATGATAGAAGTCTCCTATCGCTCTTCAGATTTTCACAAAACTGGGCAATTAATAAATAATTCTTCATAAAAAAAGAAAACCCGATTTCCTCAAACAAAAATTTAATCATTTTGTCTTTTCTAGTGCGACAATTTAATCGTTTTACCTTGTGTTATTCGATCGAAAAAGGACTAATGGGAAGTGGTGTATTTTTCTGAAAAAAAAGTAACTACACTCTTAGTTAATAAAACACAAAATCAATTTTAACACCATATTTTTCTTAATATAATTATTGTAAGGTACGAGCTAACTTGCTTTCATCTTGCGATATGTCACCGAAGATAGACAGACGACGATGATTGATAATTATTTATCGAATTTGGGAATTAAATTTCATATCAGAGAGAATGGCACATGAGATGGAATGATCAGTAAAGAAAATAAGGGAAGATTCCTCCATCTTGGGGACGCAGTAAGTAAGAGCAATATTTCGAAACAGTGATAAGGGATAATCTTCTATTCCTAGGTTAAGCGAAGATATACGTTTGGAAAATCTAGCTGATTCTCAATAATTTACTGCATTTTGTAGTGAAGAGGGTTTTTTTTGTCTACCAATGCTCTTGTCACCATTTAAAGCAGACCTCGAACTTAAATATTAAAACCCTTTAACTTAAAATCGCCGAGATTTGATAATCGAGCTAGTGCAAAACAACTTTTATTAGAACATTAATTAAAAAAAGGTTCGTATTTTCCTACATAGACGTAACATTAAAACTTTTAAACAAACTCCTCTTTTTTCATGCAAAAATAGAAAAAAAAAACACCGAATTGTTACATGTTGTGAGTAAAAGTGACCTATGCTCTTTATTCTTACCAATCACGTGACCAAAGCAATACGATCATGACAGCGTAGTGTGAGTTCTGATCTGACCGGCCACTTCGGTATCTAAGGTTTTAACTAGATGAGCAAACGTTTTACGAACAGATAAAAAGAGTCAAATCGGAATCAGGGAACGGCCAAATTGCGGGACCGCGACGCAGAGTATTACAAATTTAATCCTTATTCTCACTAAAACAAATCAAAATTTACTGCCATCTTTATCTAACGTACACTTTTCGGATGTATTTTCAGAGATATTAACTGTATGTCTGCCAAAAGCGAGACTATTTGTTGTTTTGTTTTACGGCATATAAACCTTTTTCATGTTATTTAATGCCGAATCCAGTTATTGTGGAAATAGTAGTCATGTTGTATTTAGTAATTTTGTAGTTTTTTTTCTTTTTTATTCTTCAAGCTCATTGTATATTCAATTGCTTGTTTGTAGTGTTTGGTTTGGTTGTTTTGTAATGGATTTTATCATTTTTGTTCCCTGGCTTTCAGAACATAAATTAGTTTTGCAATGGGAGACAGAAAATGGTTACAGTATTAAAGTTTGGTAGATTTTTATTAGAAAACCAATCAGTGAGTGGGGAATATAGACAGAGAAAGGGGAATTAGGAAGAAAAGGGGGAAAGGTGGGTTGTTGTTTTTAGTTTTGGTTTTGCATAACGTAATTAAGTGTTGGAAAAGAAAGTAGAAACACAAAAAGCATCACTGTTAGGTGCATTTCGTCTCAGTAAGCCAATATCTTCAGACAGCCTTATCTGGTAGCACCAGAGACTATTTTTATGCGATACTCTATAACATTTGTGACGTGTGTTTCTACAAAAGAGCCGGATTCTGCCCTGAGATTTATTAAGATGGATCCAAACCTAACGGATATTACAATAATATTTTTCTATAATTTGAATGCTATAGATGAAAATATTTGTTTTTGTTTTCGCCTTTTCATTTTGTTATATTTGGATGTACCATTGTATTTTCTCTTTTCATTTTATTAGCTCTTCTTTTCAAATTCATATTTTCATATCTGTGCAGTAACAACATCGACACGCCGGTGGGATGGGCATGTGTTGTTTGTATGCGTCTTTTGAAAGTAATTGAAACGGGAAATCGCAATCGTCGAGTGGCAGATGGGTGGGAACTCGGTTTGCATGCGCGTGCCGGCCGAGAGTTGAACATTTGCCTGGTCAACCGGGGGGAACCGATTGTTACAGAACAACAGATGAACACTATTCCCGTTTTTAATGTTTCAACTTGAAAGAGGAATCGCTGATCAATAGTTTTCAAAAAGTTAGCCATCCATGAACAAACGCTGAAAGTACGTTTACTCATTCGGTTCGAATCAGATGATCCAAAATGCTATTTTAAAGCCGGATATGTTCATGCGATGCGAGATCAGATTATTAACGAAAGTACATATAGGCAATAAAATATTTAATTTGAAAATTGCTTAAATATATTGTACATGAATCATGATTACATCACTGTACCCCACCTAGCAAAAAGAAAAACAAATAAATGAAAAAACAGGCGAGCTTCTCACTTAGTGCATAAATGTTTATTTTATTTAAAAAACAACTCATAATATATCATTTATCAAATAAAATTAAACAAGACATCACGGCTCAGGATACAATTAATTTTAAGTATTTTTTAAAACTAAATTTATGATTGATTTCAA
Organism: Euprymna scolopes; assembly: GCF_053919585.1. Classification (NCBI taxonomy): domain Eukaryota; kingdom Metazoa; phylum Mollusca; class Cephalopoda; order Sepiida; family Sepiolidae; genus Euprymna; species Euprymna scolopes. The sequence continues at coordinate 57,416,695 of NC_136508.1, forward strand.
ATACATCAATTCGTATAAACTCACACTGAAGATATCAAGGTTAGGATATTCGATTCTGTCCTTCCATCTATTACTTATTTAATCATTACGAGCAGGGTCAAACGACGTTGCCCGGTATTTTATGAGGATCAACGAATGTTTCACACTCCTATATTTTTATTGCCATCGAAATTCATGAAATCGCTTATTTTTAAATCAAATTGATTGCTTGGCTGCTTAGATTAGAGGACGCATCGCGTTGCATTCCTCCCAGTAATTACATAGTGCATAATAGATTGTAGTCTACATTACACTGTAGAGAGATTATTATTGGTGTTACACACTCATAAAGGCTGTAATTAAAGTTTAAAGTGCAAATACCACGTTCCAGAGTTCAAGTGTGCGCTAAACAGAAACATTTATTCCGAATGCGCTCCTATCATATCAAGGACAATTCTTTTGATTTTTATATGCCAGACATTACTACTTGTGCGGTAGGAATGGTTGTAATTAAAAATTAAACTGTAAAAGCCAAGTATCATGATTAAATTTGCTCTAAACAGAAATATTCATTTCGAACGTGCTACTGTCATACCAAAGAATATATTGTTGATTTTATATGCCGAACTTTTCTACTTGTGCGGTAATAGTATTTATCAAATGCACTGGTGATGTTAGGCTGTATAAGGTGCTAACTTTAGTTGAAATCTTCATTTTTTTCTTGCATCGGAATTTTTTGATAATCTATTATCGGAAATTATAGAATACATTCGCACACAAAACCTATTTGTAAAACACTACCAAGCACACGAAGTACATTTGTGTGATATTTCAAAAGAATCCTCCTAATCTATGAGTCCATAGGAAAGAACTATTTCTCACATGAACAGACACAATGTCCCTTTTGAATAATAGCACTGATAAAACAAATGTTGCACCGTATTTGATAAATAGTGATTGATGGATGTAAGGAACAATTTACCTATCTATTTACTATTATATAGCAGGAACTTAGTTTAAATGTGTGTGTATGTGATTTCGTTCCTTAAGAACTCGGAAACGGATTACGGTATATTGTGAAATTAAACACGAAGGAAATTGATGTTTCTGGGTGTGTTCTTACGTAGGTTCTCTATCGAATTGCGTCTGGTATGATTTGAAAATCGATAATCGAAAAAAATCGTTCAAAGATGTACAGCCCAATTTTGATCAAAGTTAACACTCTTCGACAGCCTAACATCGCCGAACAAACAGAAAGGACAGGCGTATAAAATAAATAGTAGGTTATTAGAAGAAGTAGAACAGCAGCATATTATTTTCATTGTTTTTTTACTCTCGGGTATATACACAATAAGACGCAATTAATCAACCGAGAATTACATCACTGTGCATAAAATCATATAAGATATCAGTGCATTTATACCTTAGAATCAAAACAAGGAAAAGAATATGCTGTTGTCATAGTCTTAGTTATTAGAAAAGACAGGGAAGGATTCGAAATTAAGGTTTCGTTTTAAAGTAAAATAGAACCATGAAACTAAACTTTTATACGTGTTATTTTGATTCAAATTATTATGTAACAATTATTTCATAAAACAACACTTGGTCCTTTGATAAGAAAGATACGCGTTAGAAACAAATGTTTCCATTTAGAGCACATTTTTACACTAATACTTGACTTTCGCATTTTAAACTTAAACTCAAACTGTTATACAAAAATAGTTTAATAAAATAACCAGACGTTCTCTACAGTACCAGTAAACTAAATGTGATGTAGCTTTAATCATTGCAGGGAGACATGTCGAGCTTCCATAAGGTACAAACCGAAGATCGTGTCCCCAGAGAATCAATCGATTTGATTAAAAAACGCGCGATTTCAAAGATAAAAGGTAATAAAAGTATAGGTTATAGAAAACAGTTCTATCCTTATTCAATCCATAAAATACTAGGGAGACCTGTGGTCTCATTCTTGTGTTATATATTGGTGTTGGCAATCGTTAAATATGCAGTGTTAATGGAGACGTTCTGATATTATAGTAACTATGTTTTAAAACTGCAAAAAGTAACAGGGACGCTCGGCGTTGCCAGGTCGCAAAATACGCTTAAATATGATATTTTAATTCTTACTGATTTTTATGTACTATTATAGAGTTAATGTTCTATCGATTTTTATATATTATAAAGTTGTGATATCAAAAATAAAAAAAATATATCTATACGACTTTTGTTCTAAAGCTTCAACCGAAACCTAATATCAAAATTATCCAGAATTCTTAATACAGTTATTGAGAAAAACATTAGATTACTACGGTGCCATAACCTAAAATCGAAACCGAAACCAAGACTTATGAAGAATTCTTGATAAAATTATATTAAAAGGATAGATTATTGGAGTGACATTAGCTATTATCGAAACCGCACCCATGAGGAATTCTTCGTAAAATTCTTTATAGAAAAATAGATGACTTAAGTGGCATCAGCTATAATCACAACCGAAAACAAAATTATGAAGAATATTAAAACAATTATTTACGAAAACATAAAATTACTTATGTAATATCACTATAATAAAAACCGAAACCAACACTTATGAAGAATTCTTGGTAAACTTTATTATTACAAGAAATGGAAGCACATACAATTAAACTACCCAGATGTAAGCGTGACACAGAAGTAAAACACAGGCTGTCGTACTAATATAAAGAGTGTGTTCCCTGATAGTTACTTATAAAAAATGCCATTTTTTTTTTGAATAAAACTATACAAATTAAACAGATTAAACTACAGTGTTGTTAACGATGCGGCAGTTTATATTACGCGTTTAACGTTGGATATAATATTTCCACCCTCATCATAATAATCCAAATCGGAAGAAATGACCTCATCTTTCAAACGAAACCTGGCCAACGGAAATAGTATTTAAAATTAAAAGTACTCGATCGACAGGCATATTCTCGTATACACTTGTAAACTGAGATGTGTATTTTGATCAGCGTTTACTGATACTAATGGTTGTTTTTAAAGGAAACCGTTGTAAAATGTTAATCTTATTTTATTTTAAAACAACATATAACGACCGACAACGCATGTTTTTCGCTTGGAGCGAAATCACGTCCGATGTATCTTCAATAAGTTTCCATACTATTTTGATTGTAGAGCCATGAAACTTTTATCTAGTTCGAAGTAATAACCTTCGACTGTAATTCTCTTGTACTGTTCCAACAGTTTCTAAAAGGCCTCACAGAAGTCCTATTGACTGACCGTGTCAATGATCCTTGTCACGGCTTTTTCAATTGCCTCATAACATCCTCTACGTTTTTCTTTAGGCTTATAGAATAATCAAAAGAAAAAGAAAGCACTGTCTGGAGTACAGATAGGTTTAGGAATTTGTCTTGATGCCTGTCTGGTCAAATAGCTTATTACAAGGATACAGTTGTAAACTGGACTCTTGGGAAAAACTTTCGGCAAATCTTCAGCATCTACCTACCTCGCGAATAATAGTGTGTTTAGTCCCAAACTGATATCAAACTATACACTTATTGTCTCTATTGACAGACGGCACTCCTTACACATAAAACTCTTTATTTTGAAATAAAATCTGGTGCTCTGACTTCCTTACTCATCCCACACCTGTAACCTTCTGTCACAGATTTTCTACCTTTCTCGAATCTCTTACGCCACTCAAAAACTAATGCTGGTTTCATGAAACATGGTTCCAAAGCAAACTGAAACATTAAATACGTTTCTGTGTCAGTTTTCCCAAATTTAAAACAGAATATTAGTGCACATTGTTCTTCTCAATTGACTTCACATATTTATTGTTTTTTTTGAAATTCACTAGCTGTAATAATCAGGCCTTAGTAGGGTGTATTCTTACTCGGTTGTAGCTCGTAAATCTAACCTGAAATCATAAGAATTGGTCTGTCATTTCATCAGAGAACAATAACATATTGATTTTATGAAAATCTCCGGCAATTTTAACTGCCTGTACAAAAAGTATGGAATCTTATTTAAAGCAGTGTTTATTTGTTCTGCTATTACACTTAATATTCTTCTCCTCGGTCAACAAAATAAAAATCCTGCAAGAGTGTGAGACCTATTATTTATATCCGAATGCAGTATGTTGTTTTAAGAAAAGTCGGTTATCTGCACATTAAAAGTCATTGGCTAATATATTCTTCGTGAGGATAGAAGTAAAAGTTTTTGCTTCGCAAATTTTATACAGATAACTTGTCCTTAATATTCTAATTCGGCTCATGCCATATTGGACGCGATGTGTTGTTTTTGTCACTGTAGATTAAGAGACTGTTTTCAGTATTTGGTTCAGGGTGTTTTTAACATAGCCCACCGCTTTTTTTCCGAGAAGCATTACATTAAAGCCCTTGAGAAACTGCACCATTCCATTTCTGTATGGAAATGACAAAAATACAAGAAGTAACAAAACATGTGCGAGGAACAAACAAATGTGTATGTAGTGAGGCTTTCGGACATCATTCTTTAAGATAATGTCTAATGCAAGAATTGTTTCATGGATTTATGTCCACAGTTAATATATATATTTATACAGATTTTTATTTGAGTTGTGAATAAAATGTGTAACTATTTAAAATATACTTTAACAATATAGGTTTTTATTTTATATATATATATATATATATATATATATATATATGTATATATATATATATATATATACATAATCATAATAAAATAAAAATACTTTTTTTGTGTAGAAAAGGTAGCAAAATAAAGAGATGTAACAGATAGACTCTTACTGACACGGCATGATGTATAATAGTGGAATCTACTATGCAGTTTCGCTTTTATTGATCCTATTCATGTGCGCGTATATTAATTGGTAGCTGGTTTCACAAGTAATTATATCAGTGCAATCTCTTAGTTACACCTTTGCATTATTCTGCCTGCTATAAATCTAAATGTCTTTCTATATACACATTAAACAATGTTTCAAGTAAGATACATTTACATATATATACATATATATATATATATATATAATATATATGTATATTATTTTTATGTAAATACAGTCATATATTGCTAAGATATGCAGACAGTTTCAATCATATTTGATTTCATCTATATACAGGGTGACCCCCAAAAAACAAAAGCTTAATGGAGACCATTTAGAACATATGCTGTAGAACGGAGAAAAAAGGCAAAAGTCCCTATTGTTTTGATATGATGATTTGAATATAATAAATTATTTATGACCAAAGTCTCGTTTCATTCGGGAAAAACACTAAGAAACGGGGCCTAATTAGAGTTGGGACGCGTTTTTGAGGGGGTTTGCCTGTATATATAAAAGCAAAGCTTACTGTGGAGTAAGTATCGATTATAACTTCTTATATACCGTGTAGATCATAATATGTACAAATTGCGAACGCGCGCCGTGGCTGAATTTATTTACATCGACTTTTACACAATTCTTGCTATTTTGGCCCCTCTCGTGTTGATTCGCCATTTACGTATAAAAACGAAACTGAGATGCAAATATTGTGTAGTTCTCTGCCTACGGGGCGGGAGAGTCCAAAAAGCAATGGGCGTTTTGTCAATGTCGGTGGAAACTGTCATATAAGACAATCGCTTTAATTCGGAACCTCCTCTTACAAATGGGGAGCTTCCCCCCCCCCAACGCCTTGGGGAAACCAAACCAGACAAACTCCAAAAAACTATCCCGATTAAAAATTTCGTGCGGAGTTTAATTTCCTTGACCTTATAAAATTCGCCGCGCACCTGCTACTTGTGTGTTTAAAAAGTTAAATTGAAATTCGTTTCAGTTACTTTCCTTGTGTTGGCGAGCAGTGACTAATCAAGTTTTCCTCCTTAACCTTCCGTGTTCGATCTTACCTACCTACCAAAACTTTTATAAATTTTACTTAGTCTTCTTTTTACACTAGGTTCGCTGTTTTTTTTTGTTTTGTTTTTCAGACTTTTTAAAAGTTATTTAACATAGGGTGTTGACCCCCACAACACATACAGAACACTTGTTCGCTGTTTTATTTTGTATTTGTTCGTTTTTATAATATTTGTTTTCGAGCCTATTTTCCCACACAATTTTTTTTCTCTTTTGATCTACCCTTTTGATCTACCCCGCCAACACACTCACCTACAAACATCCGGACAACGTCGGGTATTCCCGCTAGTCTTTAGTATATCAAGAAAAGGCTTTTTCGTAAAGGTTCTCGCGTCGTTTGAATTCCGTGAGGCATTTTCTGATACTTCCTAGATCGGAATATATCACATACGTAAATGGATATTATCGCAACCTGGTTTTTTTTTATCTGTTTAAATCGAGTTTTAAAAGATTCCCACCGCTCCGTCGTGTCGGCTGTTTGTTGGTCTTTTGTCGTATAAAGAAAGCGAAACTATTTGAACACAAATGCCTGGTCTTCGAGCCGGTTTGTTTGTAATTTTTACTTTTGATTTCATAATTGATTGTAATGTTTTCAACGGAATAAATTAAATTTAAATATCTGTTCTGGAATCGGTCCTGGGTGAATGTAGAGGAAACCCTTCACGCTGAGACAATTACTATTTAAACGACCTTCGTGAGAGTTTTCAAAGCAACGCCATTTCTGGAAGTCATCTTTTTGATTGACTACGTTTAATTTGAAAGCTTTACAGTTCCGGTAGCGTCATGGAGTAGAAGTAAGACATCAGGTTTTCTTTCACATTCTTTTCCACCTTCGCCTCACGGGTTCCAGCCTGAATGCTACCACTTTTTTTTTACACCTCCAAATACCCGTGAAACGACGGGCACCCATGCTAGTCCTGCAAGAAAAAGTAAAATACAAAAATTAAAAAGGTTACAGACCTTCAACAATTTGGAGGAGAAAAAATATGCCATGACTGGCGTGAAGCAAAGCTAAAAATGTTATGTGTTAAATTAATTAAAAGATAAAATTTCCGTTAAAGAAGGGGGGATAAAAGGGTAGATTTAGGGAAAAGTTAGAGGCAGTGATAAGAAGGGATGGAGTAATATAAAGATACAGAGACGTGTGAATACACTAAGAGGAGCAAAGGAGAATGGGGGGGGTGAAAACAGTTCGCAGACGACGATATAAACAATATTATAATTCAAACCATTTAAAAGTGTTTCAACTATTTTCCTATTTTCACCCCAAACAAGGCACAATCATTCCATCTAATATCTTCAGCACCTTCAACTCGTCTCCCGATAGTTCTGCGAATCCAACGCTTTTTATTCCATGTGTAGTATGAAGGAATTTCAGAATAGATTAAAGTTTTGGCGAAGTCATCACTTTCACACAGCCTGAAAAAAGTAGGGGGCATAAGTTGCAGAGATACTATGTAGGGTGTTGAGCAGCGAGATATCCCTTTACATTACACTTGAACTTCTTAATGTCTGTACAGTTGGGAAAGCAGGCACTCGGAAGCGAGTTCCAAAGTCAAGCAGTTCTGGGAAATAAATAATTACAGTAGAATGCTTTCTTACATCTAGGGATCTCCACTGTGTAGTTGTGGGATTTTGCTGCTGGTCCGGTTTGGCTGGGGTATTTACGTTCAGAGGGTACAAGGGCTTGAAGCTCGCCGGAGCATTCACCATTGAAATACTCGTAGAAGCAGTAGAGGGATGCAACATTACGTTGATGGGACAGAGGTTGAAGTTTGATGACACTTCAGGATCTATCAGGTTGGCAACTCTCTTCTGAACTCTGTTCAAGAGCGAGAGACAAGTAGTAGATGCACCAACCCAAATTTGACAACAGTACTCCATACATGATCCAATGGAGGCCTTGTAAAGATACAGGATACTTTCAAGCGTAAGTAAACTGTCTAGCACGGTAGAGGGAGCCCAGCTTTTTCCCAGCAGCTTTGCAATGCTCTCAATGTATGTGTTCCAGCTTATGTTTCTTGTGAACGTAAGGCCAAGGAGTTTGAAAGAACTACATTTAGGTAATCTGTTTTTAGTCATATCTATTAGGAGGTGTCTTGTAATTATGGAAGGAAACAAGCTTAGTCTTGGAAGCATTGAATGTGACCATCCATTTTTTGTCCCCATTCAACCACAGATATTAGGTCGTCCTCTAGTGTTTCTGCCATTTTATTAAGTATGTGTTTATTTGTGTTCCCTCGGTTCTGTTATAGAGCGTGGTGTCATCAGCAAATATAGCCATCTCATAAAATATATCAGAATATTAGGAATAATAAAGGTCACCTTGAGGTACGCCCGCATTTATATCATGTTGTTTAGATGTACGATCGACAAAAACAACTATGATTATTTTCTTATTAAAGAAAGATCAAATTATGTTAAGTACTCGTCTAGTGGTACCGTAAGATCTGATTTTCCCGAGAAGACCATCGTGCCAAACTCTGTCAAAGGCTTTAGATATATATAGGGCTACCGTTCTACCCTCATCTGCTTTTTCTAGTGAGTGGCATATAGGTTCAGATATTACAGTAAATATATCAGCTGTAGAACGAGCTTGTCTAAATCCGTATTGTTGGTTAGTCAGAAGTTTAGCAGCTGTAAGTTGATGAACAAGTTGAATAATTATGGACTCAAATATTTTGGCGAAAAGCGGGAGGAGGCTAATAGGACGATAACTTAATAGGCCAGTTCTTTCGTTGGAATTCTTGTAAACTGGTACTACAGAAGCAGTTATCCCGCAGTCAGGAAAGCAAGATTCGTTAAGGCATTTGTTGCATAGTTTGGAGAGGACTAGAGCAACCTCGGCGGAGCATTTTTTTAATAGTACAACCCGAATGAGATCGGATCCACATGGTTTTTATGTGCTTAGGTTTTTATAATACCATTTACTTGAGAGGGAGTGATTTTGAGATCATCAAGTGTGGTGTCTGTCTGCAAAGGAAAGTCGGGGAAGGAAAGATTTGCTGAGCCCAAAGTTCGAGGCAAACCGACTGGCAAGTATGTTAGCCTTCCCGGTTGCTGTGCAAACAATCTCGCGGTTATTGAATAATGGGAGAATTGTTGATTGCCTACTATTTACAACACTGTTGTAGATTTGTCACGGGTTCCTAATTTCTGTGCGTCGATGCCTTTTCTGGTGGTTTCAGAACATTCTCTCTTAGCTATCGCTATTTGTTTCTTACAATTATTTGTAGCTTCTATAAAATGTTATCTGTTAATACTTGACTTATGTCGGTTAAATCTGCAGTGTGCATACTGCCTTTGGGCAATGGCAGCTGCACAAGTAGTAGTAAAACGTTGGGATGAGTGAGGTTGGCTGTAGAATTTTCGCGTGGAAACATGTGCTTCAATTACCGTTTTGAACCATTCACTGGTCTTATTAGTGCACTGTCCAACGGGAAGAGAAAAGATGAGATTCCTAATGGCTCTGAGTCAGCCTTCTTATAATACCGTTTCGTTTTGAGTAATTGCTCTTCAGTTTGGGGTCGAGATATATAGGGTGATTTCTACCATAATGGACATTCGTTACTCCATCGTCGGCAACTGATGTAAGAAATAGATCAAGAAGTGAGGCTCGTTGATCTTACTCCTCTGGGAAACGTGTCTGTGGTAGAGAATCTGTTATAGAGAAGCAATGCGTTATGCTACTAGCTACGTCTATGTAAGTAGAAAATCCAAGCTAGTTTTTTTGGTGGACATTGAAGTCACCAAATACACGTACTTGTGAGCTAGTGTCTAGGGAGAGTGCCGTATCTTCATTAAATCTCCAGACTACCGTACTGTACTTGCAATAACCCTTATCCCTGAGTGGCTTCCGGGCCTTGATTAGTGGTGACCACCGTGTAAAAAAAATGCCACAAACATTAACGAAGTCTTTGATATCTGTCAGCGTAAGTATATTTTGTTACAGATTGAAGAAAAATGGTATAATAAAATTATGGAGTTTGCGTTCGCGCTTGACCTCAATAGATTGGAAAGTTTAACATTTTTTTTTAATATAGATGCACGAAAAATATTGTGATCAGCGTGTTTCAGTTAGAACAGGTGCGTTATTATAAAATAATGTGGTCTATCTTGCTTACATAGTATGGACTGGGTAGGAAATTTTTGCAATTGCTCGATAGGCACTTTCCCCCAGGTAGTATATTAAATAGTATTTTCAATAGAAATACTATAAAATTGGGTTATAGTTGTTGTGCAAATCTTGAAAGAATTATAAAAAAATCATTATAATAGGATACTAAAAGGCAACAATAGCAAAAATACTGGGGAAATAAATCATAATGATAAAGATAATAATTATAAAAATACTGAAAAATGTAACTGCAAAATTCCTAGTACTTGTCCAATGAATAATAAATGTTTAACGAAATCAGTCGTATACCAAGCTAGAATATTCCCTGAAGAAAATCCTAGTGATAAAAAATGTTATATAGGTAGTACGCAGACAACTTTTAAAGAAATATTCCATGGGCATAAAAGTTCTTTTACTAATCAAAAATACGAAAAAGACACATCATTATCACTTCAATATTGGAAATTAATAAAGGAGAATAACACTCCAAGGTTAGAATGGCAGATCATAAGAAGATCGAACGTGTGTAATTCATTACACGCACCGTGCTTTTTATGCCTTCATGAAAAATTAGAAATAACGAATTTTAAAGACCGGGAGAAACTATTGAACATTAAACAGGAAACAGCAATTTCCTGTAAACATTTCCAAATACATTCACTGAAAAAATTATAAGAATATTAAAGAATTAATCATACCATGGACTTATATATTGTAATATGCTTTAATATTTATTTCAGGATTTTAAACGCTAAATCTTATTTACTTATTTATTTTAAACGCCAAATATATTTTAAACGCTAAATTTATGTAAAAAGTGAAATTAATTTTTGACGAAGAATCTATTAAATTTTATAAAAATAATTTTTAGTGAAATTTTTACCGTGAATAATATAATTAGACTTAGTTACTTATATACTTCACCATATTATAAGAGTAATTTGTATATATATATAAATTTTCACGTTTATTTGTATATATGTCGGTACTTTTGTATTATATAGAGAAATAGCGCTAAATTTATAGTTTAATAATATATGTATATATATTATATCTCGATTTTAAGTGAAAAAAACTTAGTTAAATTTATTGATTGCTCTGATATGTGAGTAATAGTTGTAAAAATCCCTATTAACAAAAAAAATAAATAAAATAAAATAAAAATAAATGAAAACAATTATAATTATAATGGTTGGAGCTAGAAAATTTAATGCAAACTTATAATAAATCTGCTTCAGAATTATACCTTGAAAAACCTAACATTATTTTTTGAATAGGTTATATTTGTTTTGATATAGGTTGTTAGTGCCCCTTTTTCTTTTTAGAATGGTTCAATCCTGTAAAGTTGACAGTGTCCTGGATGGTTTTTGGCCTGATGAGGTGATTTTCTCTGCTAGGGGGTCATTGAAACACGTTTGCTAATGTGTAGCCAATAGCTCTCCAACAATCAATATATATATATATATATATATATATATATATATATATATATATATATATATATGTGTGTGTGTGTGTGTGTGTATACACACACATACGTATATATATATATATATATATATATATATATATATATATATATATATATATAACAGTAATCTACGATCAAGGGTGTTTCGAGGCACTGCTTCTCGAGAGGTTAGCGTAACTGTTTCTAGGATTCAAACATTAATCATATGTATAATGGTCGGGTTCGTTAACTGTTACGTCACGCACTCCTAGATCACTTTACCTGTTATTTATATGGCATTTAAACTTATGTGGATTTTTTAAAACAATATTTAATAGCGTATTAAAACTTGTCGATCATGGAAAAGAACTTATTATTTGGACCTAAACAAAAAAAAAGTTATTCATTTGTTATTCTATAATATAAACAATAATCTATGAGCACGCGTGTTTCGATGTCTTACCTCACATCAGCGTGGCTTGACTGTTTCAAGGAATCGAACATCAGACCATATATATTATGGTTGAGTGAAATTATAAGCTAAGGTAAGTAGAAATACGTAATTTATCATTTAACTACCATTTTATTCCTGTCGTAAAATAGGCATATTTATATGTTCTTATTACAAAACAAATTCTCTATCTAATAGTATATTTTATGCAATATGTATTAAAAATAACACAATATTTAAAAAATGACGAGAGTGCAACGAGCGTTAATCGCAATCAAAACATTTTACACTCCAGCCACATTCCCAATTGTTTAAGGTACACACAGATAAGAAAGATTTATAAATAATTCAACTCATGCGTAGAATGAATTTGTGCATGCGCAAAATAAATAGAAATACTCCCACCAGTTGATGCGAACATTTATTTAATTTCAAATTGGCGGCATATTTCTGTACGTGTTATTCATTAATCCTAAGATGTTACTCGTTATAAACCATTATGAGTGTATGATTAATTAAAGAGCTGTGTGAACTGCAGTTCACGAATTAATTGGTTACATTTTTTTCACACAGACAAACACACATACTTATATCCACTGTTTTATTTAGATAGATTTAGAAATGCCCGAACCTATTACTTATTTTTTATACACAAACTCTAATAATATCAGCTACAACTGTTTGTGATTCAACGCATAAACTTTATTTGCTGTTTATCTAAATAACATGTAGTTTAATTAACTACATTAATTAAAACTACTAAAAGGCCTTATCTTAATTAAGAAAATCAGTAAACTGACACACCCGTCCTTCTATCTATGAATCCCTATTAAAAATTCATATTCAGTGACCAATACCGATAATATAGATTAATACACAGCCTGCCAAATATACCTATTCATATAAAATGTAATTCGAACATAAGTTTACATCAGGTGAAACATATGAGTGTAACTATTACCAGGTAGGTGTTGTGCTTGCACTAAAACAAAACCAATATTGATATCGGCAAAATGTATTTCACAAAAACATATCAAGATTTTTAAGCAATAGAAGTATCAAAAATTAAAAGAATGAACTTTCATGGGCATATATTGACATGTTGCTTTAAGGTTCAAATTCTGACAAGAAGATCAGATGAATAACAGCAGAGCAGGTTCCAATAGATAAAAATTGTATATATAAACTTAATATATGAAATTTGCAAAATTATTTTACTGCACTTTATATGTTTTAGGGCCCAATAAAAAGGCATACATCGACCACATGTTGTTTTCAAAATTTACTAAATTTTTATCATTTTCAATATAAAAAATATTATTTATTTATATTGTTTTACTTTATTCATGTATGTATTTAATCCATTTCAATTAGTATAAAAAACCGAGTACCTTTCGAGATATATATATATATATATATATATATATATATATATATATATATATATATATATATCAAATTATACATACATATATATAAAATTATAGTGATTCCCTTAAATTAAACAACTTTATTTAAATCAAGGCTTTTTATTCTTCAAAGTAAGACCGAACTCTAGAGCCTTAGTTACATAACCCTATACATTTATTTTCTGACTTGTAATTAGAAATATAGGAGCTCATTTGTTTTTATTATATTTAGGTTTATTACGTGCACTGATTTTTATAATAGTATGCCAATTTTTAAACTTTATCTATCTTTAAATTCATAATCTTTAAAGTATCTATGTACGTATGTGTGGGTATGTAAGTATATATATATATATATATATATATATATATATATATATAAGTGTGTATGTATAGGTGTGTGATTGTATGTATGTATACGTGTATGTATGTATATATGTGTATGTATATATGGACAAATATATGTATATGTGTATGTATGTATATATATATATATATATTTCTATATATATATATTTGAATATATATATATATAGGTGTGCATAAAGTTCTTCCAGTTAAAGATTATTAAATATTATAATTATTATTACCGTATTTTTTATACCTCCCAGTAAGGTAGTATTATTTTCTATTTAACAGTAGAGGATCATCATAAGTTTCATAATATTAAAATTACAAGTTCTATCAATACGCTTGGATTTAGTTGTACACTCATATTTACAGATATTATTCTAAATCTTCAGGTTAATTCCTCCATTTAAAGGATATTATCAATGAGTATAAAATTAACAAAAAGAGCACCTTATGTATTAATTATTTTGAGTTGACAGGGTTTAATAGATTTAAACAGAGTAAAGAATTTAAGATGTAATCAGGTTTATTAGTTTAAAGGTTGATATCAGCTTGAAAAACGCAGAGTTTCATTTTTTCTCCTTACTCTTCATATCTTTCATTTTATTTTCTCTGCTTCTTTTTCTTTTTCCTCACTTTTTCTATACCCAAGCCTAACCTGAACTACTAAAACGGCTACCCAACATTTTTATAGCTTTTTATAGCTTGTTTGAACTTCGTCCATAGAGTTCACTTTCTGTTATATATATATATGTATATATATATATATATATATATATATATATATATATATATTATCTTCTCCGTCATCCATCTCTTCTTATTACATTTCTCTCCCCTCCACTATCTCTTTCGACCTATTCTATCTCACTCACTCGTTATTCCAGTAATACTAAAGACTTTAATAAAAAAAAAATTCCAACTAAACCTTAAAAATATTTTCACCGGTCCATAAAGAAGAATTACTCCAGAAATATGCCCAACTTGGATTTCTACTATGTGGTGCGGATTACCCAATATACAGCTTGGATTTTACCGCGCAATTTAGAACTAAATCTTTATATATTTTTCTTCAATGTCTCCTGCTATGTGACTTCTATTTAATCAATTTTGGATTATTATTTTCCATGTCTAACTGACTTTAGCAAACAGGGTTAATAGCATTATGTTTATGTGCTAATATTTTCTGCTTTGAAGAGATTGTAGGCATCGAAACCCTATAGGATAAGGAGACAAAATTTCTAAGGTATCATTTGTCTCACTTGGAATAATAAAAAGTCCTTGATTTAAATAATTCTGTTTTTAATTTCATTGAATCACTATGATTAGCTTTATTTGCTTTATCCTGTATATTGAGCAATTCCTATTTAAATGGGGTAATAAATAGAATGTGACGATCAGTAATATTTTGTAAATCTTATAATTACAGGTTTCCATACCAGCATATTGTTGGATAAATCTATTCATAAGTATATATATATATATATATATATATATATATATATATATATATATATATATATATATATATATATATACACACATATATAATTACTTAATTTACTCACAGAAAATTAACATACGAAAGTATAAATTAATACGTAAACTTTAAGTATTTACTTCAAAAGTGCTCAATACGTAGGTAGAGCTAGTTAGTAAGTTATAAAATATATATGGCGATTAAGCTACACTGAATATTCCGTGTTTCATACACTCTAGGACTCTTCAGGCTTATGCGCGAATTTTGTGGTTATTTGTCGGGTTTTTATACGCATCTTCTATTGAGATTTTAGTTAGCCACTCAGCTTTGTAGAATCCACCGCGCCCTTCCCATATGCCAATGAGCATGCACTCATCGGCCAGAGGCCTATTTGGCCTCTGGTTAACCTATTCCTTTATGTGTGCTCTATTTAGCCTGGATATCTAGTTTCTTGATCTGTTTTAAATCTAGGTTAGTGTTTTTTTATGTTAGTTTATATATATATATATATATATATATATATATATATATATATACATATATATAGAGATACATATATATATGTACATACATATATGCACATATATATACATATATACATATATGTGTGATGGTTTATGTATATTCATGTATATTTAATTAATCTATTTGTTATTTTCTATTGTATTTATTAGTTTAACATTATTTCGTATCGCTATCCTAGAATAAATGTTATCTTGTGAACAGAGTTGTTTGTTATTTCTCTATACTAATAACGAACAAGATAAATGCCATTGTAGACACCGCACGCTTTGCCAACTTCAAAATAAATGTCTAACGAAAGCGTAGTTTACCAGGCTCAATATTTGCGAGAGAAAACCCGAATAACAAGAAATATTACGTAGGCACGATTCCTTAGAGTTAAAAACTCGATGGTATTACACAAAAGTACATTCAACAATAAAACAAACATCGTATGAAAACAACACTAGCAAATAAATACTGGGAACTCAACGAAAGCGGACTTTCGCTGATAGTCGAATGGGGAATAATAAGACAAGCTACCACGTGTAGGGACCGAGACGACCCATGTAGATTATGCCTTCGTGAACAATTGGCTATCCTTTACTTTAAAGAACCCAAACATCTATTAAACTGTAGAAGAGAAATAGCAAACAACTATGTTCGCAAAATAAAATTTACTCTAGGATAGCGATACAAAATAGTTTTAAAACTAACAAATACAATAGAAAATAAACGAATAAATAAATTAAATAAGCATAAATATGCATAATCGATCACACATATGTGTATGTATATATATATATATATATATGTACATATATATATATATGTATATATATATGCATATATCAAGGCTAAATAGAGCACACACACAGGAACAGGTCAACCAGATGTCAAATAGGCATTTGTCCGATAAGTACATGCTCATTGGCTGATAGGAAGGGCGCTGTGGATACTACAAAGGTGATTGGCTTACTAAAATCTCAGTAGAAGATGCATATATAAAAACTGCAAACAGCCACAAAATTCGCGCATAAGCCTGAAGAGTCCTAGAGTGGATGAAACGCGGAATATTCAGTGTAGCTTAATCGCCATATATATTTTCTAACTTACTATATATATATATATATATATATATATATATATATATATATATATATATATATATATATATATATATATAATTATTACCACAACGCAAAGGACGCCGCAGCTTACAAGAGCCGGGCAAGCCAACAGACCGCAATCTTAGACTACGTTTCGCCTTCATTTGGGCTCATTAGTCAGACATATCCGCACCCGGGATTTGAAATCCGAGCATCCTGCATTCGAAGCCAACACTCTGCCAACTGAGCAAACTCCCCGCACATAAGAAATTCTATTACCGATCACAGATCAAGCAGAGAGCGACGAAATAAAGCTGTGCAATAAACATACTTCATCTCGACAAAGGGTGTGGTCATCAAACCAGATAACCACTAAGCCGATGTCCCGCAAGTAGGGATTTTGAACTCGAAAGGACGACACCATCCAGCAGAGCTAACAGGTTTTTTTTATCCTGGGTGCGGATATGTCTGACTGATGAGCCTAAATGAGGGCGAAACCCGAGTCTTAAACTTCCGGCTCGTTGGCTGGCGTGGCTCTTGTGTGTTTCGGCGTTGTTTGGGCTGTGAAAATAATTATATATAATCGCTCACATTCTGAAAATTTTATAAGAAAATAGTTATAAGAAAAATGGCTCGTTATATTAAACAATCCAAATATATCTAATTACAAACATTAACGAATACTACAATGTCGTACACTCATTAACCGCTAATTGATCGCTAATGCATTAAAACAACTGTGATTTTCGGGAATGTTGTTGGGTAAAAACTCGGTGTTGCTTTGTGCCAATAACTTTAAAACTGAAAGCTCAAGCGAATGTTTTATATTATTATTATTCTCAATAGATCAAAATAAAAGAAAGGAATAGGTTCTAACAAGATGGAGGCTGTGTGGTGAAGGGTGATGGGGAAAAGTTGAAAATGTACAGAGTAGGAACATATGAATTCTAACATCCTTTACTTTCTATGCATGATACCGAGGAACATCACTTACACCTACTGCATATTACAACTTACCTACTGATATATATATATATATATATATATATATATATATATATATATATATATATATATATATATATATATATACATATATGCATAGGTTTGTGTGCGCGCGTATGTGTGCTCGTGTTCGTTTATGTCATTTATTTCTGAAATTTTTCAATATTCATGGAATAATTAAATTATTAATGAGCGAGGTTCAGAGGAATATAGGTATACCTAAAATAAGTTTCCAGACTGTTTTTGTGCATGCATTTTAGAATGCCGTACAATCTTGACAATTCAGTACCCTATTACTATATATCTTATGAGATGACTGACCTTTTTATAGTTTCAGGTTCAAATGAACAGCTGCATCACAAATTGGAATACACCCTACTTAAGCCTGATTGTCACAGCTGGTTAATTAAAAAGAATACAATCTGTACGTGAGGACAACTTACTAGAACAACATCCAATAGAATTATTTTTTTTAACTTGGAAAATGCCCAAGAAACGGATGATATACTTAAGATTCTATTGGACCATGCTGCATGAATCGAATATCAGTTTTTGATAGAGTCAAGATAGGTGGGATGTTTGTGAATGATGATAACAGCTTTGGAAAGAGTAAGGAAGTCAGAACACCAGAGTTGATTGGCTGAATAAAGAATAGTAAGGATAAGGGCCGTCGTGTCCCTATAGCGACAATAATTTCACAGTTAGATGTCGGTGTGGCAAGTGTACACACAATTATTCGTGATAAACCGAAGATGCGGAATATTTGCGCGAAGTTTGTACCAATAGTTGTCCATACATGTTACAGAATATTTATCTATGATGGACATAAAGCGGAGTTTCCCACCCTCAAATAAGTGCAGCCATTGTAGTCTTTGAATTTAGATTATTATTCCCTAATATGAAAAAAAAAACTGGTAAAGGATCCCGTTATGAGACAATTGAGGAGATGAAGGAGGCTCTGACGAGAGTCACTGATACGCTTAAAATATAAAACGCCCATGGGGCTTTCCCGAAGTTGTTTTAGCGGTACAACAACTGCATTGCAGTCGGAGGTGATTACTTTGAAGTGGACTATATGTTCATGCGTGTACTATTAACAAAACGACCATGCAAAAAAATTTGGGAAACTTATGTAAGGCGCATATGTATACTCCGTATTTACGAGAGGCGTGCAATAAGTAATGCCCCTGAGCCACTTCCAGTTGTCGGATCTAAGTGAAATTTTGCTGCATGTCCAACCATTTATATCTGTAAGTGGCAAATTACATCTTTGTGGTTTCTGTTTTACAGGTGTTTGAATTGAGTCAGGGGGTTGGAGCCTGTTGAATGTCGAGCAGTAATCCAGTTTATTTAATTGAAAAGACGCACACCACAACAGACTCTTGATTAAATGAAAGAAACTGATGGTGATAATGCATATTCATATAACTTTGTAAAACGCTGGCATCGTGAATTAAAACATTGCCAGGAATCTGTGGAAACAGCTCCCAGACCTGGTCGCCCCTCCTTCTGCCATTAATGAGGCATCTGTCTGGCAAATTGAGGCTACCATTTTGGAAGATCGGCGACTTATTATTCGCCAAATAGGCCAAGATGTCAAGATTAGTACAGGGTCTTTGGAAAGTATAATTCATGACCATTTGCATATACATAAGGTGTCTGCCACGCGGATTCCCAGGTTGCTCAGAACATTCCAGAAGTAGGAACACGTCGAGTACTCGAGGATGAATTTGGATATGTGCCAAGAAGATGAGACAAAGTTTTTCAAATGACTGAGTACACAGGATGAAACCTGGATCCATCACTATGATCCAGAGACCAAAGCCCAGTCACTGCAGTGAAAACACTTGTACTCACCACCTCCAAAGAAGGCAAGGGGGCAGCCCTCCGCTGGCAACGCCATGCTTCTGGGGTCAGCACGGAGTAGTAATGACAGATTTCCTGGCAAAGAGTATCACAATTACAGACGCTTATTATGCTTCACCTTGGAGCAAATTAAAAGAAGCTATCAAAATCAAGAGGCATGGCAAGATCAGTAAAGGTACTATCCTCCTGCAGGACAATACTCCGGTCCACAACTTGCATGTTGCTAGATGAGAAGCACGGGCGTGTGGTTATGAAATCCTTCCCCATCTTCCCTACTCTCCTGGCCTTGCACCCTCTGACTTTTACGTCTTCCCACCCATGAAGTGTTTTTTTAACGGAAAGCGTTTCCCAGATGATGCAGCCTTGATTTCTGAAGTCACGTCGTGGTTGGAGGACCAACCTGAGTTGTTCTACACAAACGGTCTCCAGAGCTGCATCAAATCATGGGAGAAATGCATAACTCTGGGTGGTTCCTATGTAGAGAAACACTAATGACAGTGGCAAGTTTCGTTGCTCTACTGCTATGGAAAGTGGGTTAGAGGTATTACTTATTGCAAGCCCCTCGCATAATACTCGGATAAGCTTTTCCTCGTCTACGATTAATCGACGTGTCTGAAAATAGGAAAATTATAATCTGGCGTTCTTTTTTGCAATCTCGCTAGACTCAGCTATTCTGATAGTTTTTTAAGGTAACACCCACACCCACACACGCACATACGCATATATATGTAGGGATGTTTGTGGTTGCGTTTCATGCGTCTATACTTAACTGTATCGCCATTATATGCATTGAAATGCAATGCGCCTAGTGTCCTCACATATAATCTAAATTATCTACAATGCATTATTTCGCAAGATCGCGTTTTCCTAAGTACAATTTTTATTATCACACTAGTTTGTATATCGATTTCCATAACTCTATGTCAAAGTCGTTGCAGTTGAGTGGATATTAAGTCGATTTTCTTCATTCATCCCATGTAAATTGTATTCATATATACGTTCGTATATGTGATATTGATTTTAGAAATTTCCGCTCTAGCGTTTTCCAGTCAATTCAACAAAATATGGCTGCTCGGGCCATAATGATGACGCCGAAATGCTTCACTCATCTGCATTATGTTTACTAAAATCGATTTCAATTGGTAAAAATTATTTTTTCTCATCAGTCATAATCGAATAATACGACATCTAGTCTCCATAATTTTCTTTTTGTAGAGCGAATCAATCGAGCAGTGACCAAAAACAAAATTTACTTACAAGAATTTTAATCATTACAAAATCCACGATCACAAAATTGGGTACATCCAACTTGAAAGATTTTACATATAATTCATTACTCTAACGTATTTGAAAAAAAACGGCTTTTTTTGTTGCAAGTAACAATTGCGATACCAGACGTAGCACTGCATCATCAGCAGGGGCCCCTTCGGCTGACACTACCCGATTGCTTTTCTGAAGTAGTGGATCTACTGCGGTTATGCTGTACTTGTCGACTACCCGGCCATTAATGGTATCTAGCAAACTAAACCTTTCCCCCAACATCAGATTCTACGATTAGTTACTGAGGGCATTGCATTCGAGAACCTTTTAAAAATCGGCAATACAATACAAACTGCATATGACGTCAGCAGTGTATATGCAGATTGAAACGATAAAATTGTCGCCGTAGAAAAGTCCACAAGATTTCCTTTCTATTTTATGAAAACCGGTAAACATGTAATACTTGACCAGTTGTGTGGAAATCAAAAATAGGTAGGAGCGTTCTTTAATGTTTGAAAGTAACACAATGTTCTATGAACGAGATCGGATATTTGTCGCTGTACAACACATGCGCTGTAGCAATCCGAATTATAACAATAGGGTCATTGCTAGCACTTTTCAAAATGCAAATAGAGACAATTCAACATTTAAAGGCAGAGCTCAACAAAATTTCCGGCCATAGTTATGGTCTTTCGTGTGGTTTCAACTGATGGTCGCATTATGTAACCTCACATCTTCGAAGTCGGATTGAAAGTGAACAAAAAAGTGTACCTGGATGTGCTGAAGAGTATGGTGATTCCTTAATGCACTCAAGTGGCCGTTGGCAGAGCCTGGGTGTTCCAGGATTCGGCGCCGGCCCACGACCAAAGAGACCAAAACTTAGCTCCAGAAGGGGTTCTATGTACCCTTCTCTCACTGGACCTCTCTTCTTTCGATCTATACTCGCTGTACTACTACCAAGAATATCAATAACATGCCCCTCCCCACAAAACCAAAGCCAGCCTAATCGCAACCATCCACCAAGTATTAGCGGAGCTCCCATTGCTGCTTCAGCAAAAAAGTATGTTCTCAGTTTCAGACGCGCATCGAGGCGGTCATTAAGACTGAAGGTGGCTCCATTGTATAGACGTCATCTCTACTATACAATGAAGTTATCTTACTTGTTTTTTTTTTCAATAAAACTTTCAAAGTACAACTGTAGTGTTGTTTCTTTTAGGGCGACAAATATATCATTTCAACACTATATCCTTCTTTTAACATAAGCAGTTCACTTCTTTTTCTAGATTAATTGATTAGGGTGTCCCCCCGCTTATCAAACAACAGAGCCACTCAAGGATAAGGGTTGATGAATGTCAAGTAGATTGTGAGACAACACCTTAATGGCCATTAGAGTTGTGACAACAACATATTCGTTTCATTGTTTTGACTCTTGAGTATATATCCGTGTATATCTTACATGTTGTTATATAGACTGATGTGGTTCTCGGTTGATTAACTGTGTCTACTGTATCGGGTATATACTTGAGAGTCAAAGGCATGAAATGTTTATTCTGTTGTCACATCCCTAATTATCAGTAATTGCGAAACTTGGTAAGCTTTGATGGTTAAAGAACACCATTCAATAAAATGTTTTTATTAAATTCAACTGCGACCAAGTTATGGTGAGTTGGGAATCAGCCCTACACGACTTTCTTTTATAGAGGAAAGTTCTAGAACAGAAAGATTGCACGTTGAAGATTCGTTAAGTTTTATGAACTAATAGAGACTAAGTGGAATTATTTAGATTTGTAGTTAAACGAGTACACGTGTTGAATGTTGAGAGGGAACCTTTTATTGCAACTTTTGAACACTTGATGCGGCTATAACAACACAACAGAGATAAACTCACAATGTGTTTTTTTTCTGTTGAAAGAGTGAGTCGTATAATATTAGATTATTCCATCGTTTGTAATGAAAACAGAAATACATATGTAGCGCGTAAAAAAAAACATTTACATGGTAACAAGTGGTTGAAATTATCTATAAAAAACTACAAAAGGACATGAATACACCTCAAGATATGCCGTTACCCACAGGAAGTTCGAAGCGCCGTGATGAAAGAGGAAGTATACAATTGCAATTTGGTTAGTGTAATTAGGCATTCATTAGCAGTATGCCCGTTGTGCCTTTATGCGAGCAATCTCTCGGGCAATGAAATATGCAGACGCAAGATCTGTAGCGGCAACTACATTATATTTCATATACACTCAAAAAGAAGACAATTCAACTGTTCACACTACTCTGTCACAGGTTACTTACGAACAAAATAAGTATTGTCTCTTTGATGTAAGGTAATACGTCATTGTATTTCCAACTCAATTTATCGGTTACATAATTTTTCATAAATCTTCATTGAGTGATTATTAGGAACTACTTTGCAATTCAGGCCTCCAATGCTTTTTTGAAGTGGATGATTGACAGGCACCCTTCTTATCCTTAATAACTAAGTATGCATTCAGGAGCGTTAAATGAATCTTGGCCCTATGTTATTGGATTTTCTCGTTCTCTCTTTGATTGATAGAACAACAAGTCGTTTAGCTGTTGTAAGCCGATTTCCGAGGTCGTCGGTAAGTTTGCGTTGATCACGTTCACATACACTATAGTTTGCCTAAATCTCCTGGAATGTGATTATTTCTTTAGCCAGTACTATTCCCATCTATATAAATATAGATGTATGCTTTGTTTCTATGTGTATGAATATTTAACCCATAAACTCTTATATTATAGGTAAATAATACTGAAAAAAGTAGGGATTAGTAAAAATACACCAACTTATTGCTCGGATGAATAACGCGTACAAAAGTCGGCAACTTGAAATGTTCATTTCAACTTAATTTTTTTTACAATGTGGTCACCACTTATCAAGGCCCGGAAGCCACTCAGGGATAAGGGTTATTATAAGTACAGTACGTTAGTCTGGAAATTTAAAGTGTCTACAAGGGAGCGGTTCATCAGGAATTTGATTACGTTGGACTTGAAGACATCCAAGTTGTAGTCAGGAGGGAAGTAGGCAAACGGAACAGAGTTCAACAGGCGTTCAGTTCTAAGAAAGAAGCTTTGTTCATGGAATCTACGTTTTCATTTAGGCATAGATAAAGAAAGGGGAAAGTTTTTTGACAGTGGATTCAGCTAGACGGGTTTTTTATGTTAAAGATTGGCGAGGGGGGACGAGGGATTGGAGCTCAGACGATCACCTTCCATGGAAATAACGATAAAACAAAGATAGGCTTGCAACGTCTATTCTGTGGGAGAGAGGTTGCAGGGAAGAGAAAAGAGCATCCCCGACTAAGCCACGAAGTCTATTTTGTACTCTGTCAAGGCAGGATAGGCTGCTTTTAGCAGTCCTGCCCAGATTTGCCAGCAATATTCCATCCTTTGACGTACTTGGCTTTTATCTTGATAGAGAATTGCATCAGTAGTGAGATATCTTCTGGACCGGTAGAAGGATCCCACCATCTTTCCAGCGACCTTGGCAACAGACTTGATGTATGTGTTCCATTTCAGATTAGGAGTGAATGTCAAGCCCAGAAGGTTGTCAAAACATGGGGCTTCTCCTAGACAAGAGCCATCCATTTCAATTGATGCCAGATGGGGATCAGAGCGTTTATGATGTAAAGATAGAAGTTTGTATTTTATATGCATTAAGGTAACCAGCCACGCCTCCCCCCACTGAACCACTCGTTCAGATCAGAGGAGAGAGAATCAGAGAGAACTTTGCCATTTACAGCCTTTGTATGTGTTGCTGTAGATGATCGTGTCATCAGCATAGATGTCAACGAATGATTTCAGTATGTGTTTAGGGAGATCATTGATGTAGATCAGGAAGAGAGTTGGCCCTAGGATTGACCCTTGACATATCTTTATTAGTTTATGCATACTTAAAAGTAATCATAGTTTAAAATTACTTTAATTTTAAAGCTGTCTTATTTGTTTTTCAGCTTATATCGTACGGTAGGTCCTGGAGCGCTAAATGTTTTGGTTTTGATTTTAGCTGATAGCACTCAAGCAATTTTACTTTTATTTGTTACATAATATAATATATTAGGTGCAATGTAGTATTCAATTAGCTCTGTAATAACATATAGGACATCTACATGGATTTAAATGTATTTAAGCGTATTTTACGACCGGCAAAGTTACGTCTTACCAGTAAAATATAAAATGTATATCTAAAGCTGAAGAGTATTAACTTGTATAAAATATCGATTAAAAACATTAGAATCGTATTGTACAACTCAAGATTATTTGCGAATTTTTTTAAAGAGTTTGTGTTTTTCGTCGTATAGTAAATAGTTGTAAACATGATCGGAACTTTAGTATCTATACTTATAACAATATTAGTGATAATACTGCGTTTACCTTAGTTTATCATACAACGTAGCAGCAATTTTATGGCAATAACTTGCAATATCTATTTCCATCAGGGATCGACGTCTAGAATTTGTCGGTCACTGCTAGAGGAGCAAGCAAGAGCTGGTGAGAAATGCATTGGTGTGGTCTGAACCATACGAGCGCATGAGGGTAGGACGATCTAGATGCATGTACATCCAGCAAATTGCACACACTGTGATCCTAAAAGTTTGACACAACTGATGAAAGACATGGAAATCTGAAGAGAGAGAGAGAGAGAGAGAGAGAGAGAGAGAGAGTTAGGGAAAGTCACATTGGTTTGGGTAAGGAGTCCGACCAGATAGATAGATAGATATATATCTAATATAATATAAGAATGTGTTGGAAAATATATTCACAGTCAGATATCAATTCTTAGAACCACCATAAAACGCTGTGGACACATTAACTTTAATTGACTTTGTATACAGAAATGGCATTCTTAACATCCTTGTGTATTTCTAATATACTTGAACAAACGGCATTATTACGTCGACACACCGGTTTCGTTTGATCACTAAGGTTAAGAACGTTTATTCTTCTTAGGATCAGATGGGTGACCATTTGGTATTACCAGACGCTATATGTAAGAGGAAGTCGACACCTTCACTGTAAGAACTGCATAAGCCTGACGTCGGCATCCCTATTTCCCGTGACATACATGCGATTGTGGATCGTTTGTGAATGTAATATTCCCAGGAAACTTCATTCTAGGGGCAGAATAGTTCAACCCGATAAGAATAAATGATTCTGTAACACAAACTAAATATTTTGACTGTATATGGCAGACATGACAAGAAACTGAGCCTTTTTACATTATTTGCCTCCGAGGTTGACGGAATTCACGGAAAGACAATACGACAGACACAGAGATTTTAGCAGAAAAACGCCTCTACCGTCACTAAACACCATACCTCCTCAGTGTCATATTCGTTGCCGAGTCATATATACGAGGTGCGTAGAATAAGTAATGCCCCTGACAAACTTTCAGTTGTCTTATCTAACTGAAATTTTGCATATGCAATGATTTATAAATCTACGGGTCATATGGAAAATTACAGCTCTGAACTAATTGTGGTTTCTATTTTACAGGTGTTTGAAATGAGTAAGGTGTGAAATGGAGGCTGTTGAATGTAGAGCAATGATCCGGTTTTTGTATTTGAAAGGACGCACACCACAAGAGACTTTTGATGAAATGAAAGATACTGATGGTGATAATGTCCCATCATATGACCTTGTAAAACGCTGGCATTGTGAATTCAAGCATGTCCGGCAGTCTGTGGAAACAGTCCCAGACCTGGTGGTCTCCCCTTCTGCCATTGATGAGGCATCTGTCCGTCAAGTTGATGCTGCCATTTTTGAAGATCGGCACATTACTATTCGCTAAATAGCCTAAGATGTCAAGATTAGTACAGGGGGTGTGGAAACTATCATTCATGCCCATTTGCATATGAATAAGGTGTCTGCCTGATGAATTCCCAGGTTGCTCACACCATTCCAGAAGCGAGGGCGCGTTGAGTGCTCGAGGATTAATTTGGAGATGCGCCAAGAAGACGAGTCAAAGTTTTTCAACAGACTGATTACGCAGGATAAAAACTGGGCCCATCACTATGATCCTCAATGCAGTGGAAGCACTTGTACTGACCACCTCCAAAGAAGGCAACGGTGCAGCCCCCCTGGCAAAGTCATGCTCACAGCCTTCTCAGACCAGAACAGAGTAGTGATGACATTTCTTGGCAAAGGGTACAACAGGAGCCTATTATGCTTCAGTTTTGAGGAAATTAAGGGAATCTATCAAAATCAAGCGGTGTGACAAGATCAGCGAAGGTACCCTCCTCCTGCAGGACAACGCTCCTGTCCACAACTCACATGTTGCCAGATCAAAAGCACGGGCGTGTGGTTATGAAATCCTTCCCCATCCTCCCTACTCTCATTACCTTGCACCCTCTGACTTTCACCTCTTCTCTGCCATGAAGGTGTTTTGAAAGGAAGGAGTTTCCCGGATGTTGCAGCATTGATTTTTGAAGTCACGTCGTGGTTGGAGGGCCAACCTGGGTTGTTCTACAAAAACCGTCTCCAGAGCTATATCAAACGATGGAAGAAATGCATAACACTGGGTAGTTCCTATGTAGAGAAAACCTAATAACTGTTCCAAGTTCCGTTTCTCTACTGCTATGGGAAGTGGGTCAGGGGCATTACTTATTGCATGCCCCTCGTATTGCACGTCACATTTCCAAAACGGGCGTGTTTTGGTGCTCTATTCAAATGACAAATAATCGAATTCCAACCGTTGTGAAAACATATCATAAAGCAGATGTTCCTGGAGTACCGCTAACCACGCGCTACAGTACACGAAAAGAAACGTACTATTAAAAAAAGAAAGAGTAGTGAACACCACTACATCGGAATCATATCAAAGTTACCCTGTGTGCGTGAACTATTTTATAGCTCGAAATGGACTGACAAACAATCTCTGGACGCACAGACTAATTGCATGATCAGTCATATTCGAAAATGTTGCCACACAGCGCCATTAATAATAATAGTATTATTCCTAAATATAGTCATATATTAGTATCGTTCTATGAATAAATCTAAGGCGAATATTTTTGGTTTATAATATTTGTAGCGATATGATTCGTAACATATTAACATTACATAACATTAATATTGGAGCCATTTTAGTCCATGAAATCTTTTTTGAGGAAATCCCCCCCAAACAAGGAAGAAAACAACTTTATGCAAGGAGATAAAATCAAGACAAAAAACCTGTCAACGCTAAGTATGGTATAAATAGAGGCATTCCCCGAAAACCGAAATTTTTTTTGTCAGAAGCATTAATCATAGACAATATGGACTAAAAGTAATAAGGTGGAAGAAAGTGATAAATATGTCAAACGTAATGTCAAGTTCCTTATTCAGCAAATAAACAGGAATTGCGACATCAACTTACAGACAGACATGTTTCTGAATGTTGGTATACACGAAACACAATGCAATAATATAAAGCAACTGCACGACTCAGTTAGAAACGTTCGGAACATGTGTAGTATAATTATAAATTGATACACAAATGGTTAAAAAGGCTTCGTTCAGTCTTGACAGACTATGGATACCCACGGTAATGGTGCCTGTACGTAAATTTTTGTGGCAAGAGTTGCGCAATCTCCAACCACACCTCTCCTGAGTCAACAGTGTTGAATACCAGTGGCAAACGGAGGTTCAGGACGACTGTAAACAATGCCGAGATAAGTCACCCATCTGGTATTAGCCAGGCTCAACGTTGCTTCACTTCGGTGATCTGACGGGAACCGGTGTGTCAACGTGATTATGCCGTACATACACAAATGGTTAGTAATAAGAAAAATACAATAATAACATATCTCTTTGCTCGGTCAAGTAATCTGTTTGAATAAGCCCTTCTTTCCTGTCCATTAACACCTACAATTCACCATAGCTTTACTGTGTCAATAATGATTAACAGGCTTGTAATCAGGAATACAGATTATGATGAGGTTGAACGTCGTTCTACAATACACAGTATCAGATAACCTCGCGGGAATTACGATCCAATGCTCTAACAACTGGTCCTCATGAATAATCACCCATTATGTACTAAACCTAAATAAATCCGACGCATCTGAATTATGACTATCCACATATTTACAATCGCCACGGGTTCGTTTATCAGTAGGCGTGGTGAAAAGCATCATTTAGCTTGTGGACATTCAGTCTATCGAGCTCTCTGTGTGTATTCTTGTTATTTTGTTTCATTTTTCCTTTTGTTTCTCCTTGAATATGCACTCTATTGTAATGGTTGAGTTGGCTTTTTCGTTACGCTGTGTGCCTCTCTGAAGGCTGCTCGTTTTTATAGCATCGTATATTTGTATTTTTTTTAAATGGCTGCTGAAAACAATGGCGTCTTCATTGAGTTACTACGCATGCGCAAGTAACCTTGTTTTTCTTTTTTCTCATTTTTACATTTAAAAAAGTTCCTTGCGCCATTCAGTGAATTGTAAGCTGCAGTTAGTATGCCAATATCTGTCGAGGAATCAGAATTGTGTATAAAGTCGTCGGTACCTCTTAAGGCTTTGTGAATTCTATTAGCGCAGTCATATTAAATTATTCAACGAAATTATCGAGTTTAATGCTACAAAATATAATTATATTTCTGAATAGAAAAAAGAATTTGTCGTAATAATGTAAGCAAGTTTACCCTTCTGCGAGTTATAATGGGTGCGTTACAGTCTACGTTTGTGCGACGTATTAGATTATTGCTATATTCGTACTGCAGTGATTAATATTCAATTCAATTTTAACTAGAAGTGTGTTAGATTTTATTATGAATGCGGATGAGTTGAATATATACGTTTGAAATAAGGGTGTAACTCTAAAACATCTTCAATATAAGCCGTTAATTGCGTCATAGAATACGGAACTTTTAAAGCAATAAGGCGACAGTGGCTAAGTGGTAAGTGACACGAACTGATTGTGTGCCAAGTTGGAACACATTTCGTTCCAGGGAAGCATTTTAACATAGCGATGTTGGCAACTCTCACATTGGTCATTCCCAAGGTAGTTGATGCCTTTCTAAAGAGACTTCTAGCTACCAAGATACCAGGGAACCAACTGACAGCAATAATCATATGATTCGTCTGAAATGAATGAGAGATGCTCAGTAAGAACAATAGCAGCACTCCCATCGATATATAACAACACCGAAACGCTAGTAACATTGTGTAGGGTTGTCTATTATTACATATTTACATATTTAATTCACTTACACACACGTACATAACAACTCCAATATCCGCACTATATATATATATATATATATATATATATATATATATATATATATATATATATATATTATACTGTTGGTAGAATTTTTCAGTAACTCATAACAACAACACAATATGTCATTCCAAAGAGTGCTCAATGCATGAAACAGAGCAATATATTGATTCTTGGAGAGCTATTGGCTACACATTAGCAAACGAGTTTCAATGACCCCCTGGCATGGAAAATCACTTCATCAGGCCAAAAACCATCAACAAAACTTTCAATAAAGACCATCCCTTTATATTAAAGTCAACTTTACAGGGTTACACCATTCTAAAAAGAAAGACGGGTACTAACAACCTATATCAAAACAAATATAACCTATTCACAAAATAATGTTAGGTTTTTCAAGGTATAATTCTGAAGCAGATTTATTATAAGTTTGCATTAAATTTTCTAGCTCCAACCATTATAATTATAATTGTTTTGCGTTCGTTTTGTTAATACGGATTTTTAGAACTATTACTCCAATATCAGAGCAATTCATAAATTTAAGTAAGGTTTTTTTTTTTCCCCACTTAAAATCGAGATATAAATATATAAATATGTTACTAAACTATAAATTTAGCGTTATTTCTCTATATAATACAAAAGTACCGACATATATACAAACAAACGTGAAAATTTATATATATACAACTTAATCTTATAATATGGTTTAGTATATTAGTAACTAAGTCAAATTATATTATTCACGGTAAAAATTTCACTAAAAATTAGTTTTATAAAATTTAATAGATTCTTCGTTAAAAAATTAGCGTTTAAAATAGATTTGGCGTTTAACATAAATAAGTAAGTAAATAAGATTTAGCGTTTAAAATCCTGAAATAAATAATAAAGTCGATGATATGATTAATTCGTTAATATTCTTATATTTTTTTCAGGGAATGTATTTGGAAATGTGTACAGGAAATTGCTGTTTCCTGTTTAATGTATAATAGTTTCTACCGGTCTTTAAAATTCGTTATTTCTAATTTTTCATGAAGGCATAAAAAGCACGGTGCATGTAATGTATTACATACTTTCGATCTTCTTATGATCCGCCATTCTAACTTTGGGCATAAAAGTTCTTTTACTAATCAAAAATACGAAAAAGACACATCATTATCACTTCAATATTGGAAATTAATAAAGGAGAATAAAACTCCAAAGTTAGAATGGCGGATCATAAGAAGATCTAATATGTAGCCAATAGCTCTCCAACAATCACTATATATATATATATATATATATATATATATATATATATATATATATATATATATATGGGGGTTTGTGTGTGGGTGCGTGTGCGTGTGGCAGAAAAAAGAGAGAAAAAGAAAACTAGATAGACAGATAGATCGATAAATTGATTACGACGTAAGGTTTAAAACATTTTGAGAATGTTAGCAATACAACGTCATATAAATTGTAATACTATTATGTATAGGACAATACTAACTAGTTAAATATGCAACACACTTAGTATAGCACATCGGTATATACAGGGAGTCCTCATTTTTAATGAGTGATTTTTCTGAAAAAAGAGAATAAAAAGCTGTTTTCTAGGTTGGCAGTATTTTGCGTGAACAGCCGCCAGGGATGTCGGAAATTTTCTGTGTCTATGTCTATAGTTGTAGCCATGTCATTAGTAAGGGTGCTGGAGGTAAATGTTTTATCTGGGCTGGCGTTATCCGCCTTATAGTCAGGGGCCCGCATCTGTGATTAACCTCTAAGGAGGTTATCCTATCAGCAGATAATGGGGCTGCTATACTGCCATATGGTGGATTGATTTTGAACCATGCAGTAGCTTCGTGTGGGACCTCTCGATGCCATATTAACGGGCAATTGTTATGGCTTTACCTTTTAATGTGCTACAAACAATATTTATTCATTTCTATTTCTCTCTTACTTCCCCCCTCTGCCATGCTTCAGGCATGTATGTAAACCTAGTCCACAAATCCCAAAACAACATCATGAAAAGTCTCAATAAAAAAATAACCGATTAAACCCGGATCTCCAACTTCTAACGTAAACCTTCCACTACCAGGTCTCCTTCTCTAATATCAAGGGACAACGTTCTAACATTCCAGAGGTTGAAACTCAATTACAGGAGACTAAATCAGACATATTATTTCTAAGTTAAACTTCATTGGAGAGACCATTTCCCTAGATGAGTTCGTAATTAAAGGATACACTTATATAACTTCTAAGTCTGACCCCCAAGATCGCCATGGATGGAATATCTGCCTATATAAAAGATGGTTTTCAATGTGATAGGGACATCTCCAGAGAAGAGCCTAACTTACCCTATATATGCTTCCGTGTTGCACTAGCTCAAACTATTGCATTTATATTGACTCTCTATCGCCCCCACAACAGCGGAGTTACTATCTTTAAAAGCATATCTGAGAAAATTGGCCACTCCCTATCTGTTTATCCTTCAGCTCATATTCATGTCTGTGGAGACTTCAATGTTCACAATGTGGAATGGTAAAGTCACTTATGATCTCACTCAGATTGTTCACGAACCCACCTGTGTTCCTGATACTGACGGCCAGTATGCAAGTCTTCTAGACCTCTTTCTCACAAATTGCGCTGAACTGTTGTCAGCTTCTGTTCTGTCTCCACTTGGATCTTCCGACCACGCAGTCGTGTAAGTTAAAATAAAAATGAAATGTAAGATGTACCCTGATGTACCTCTCCATCGTACAGTATATCGATACCCTATGGCTGACTGGGAGAGCTTCCGGACATTTATATCAGATCTAACTCTGCGTTCCATGTTTAAAAAGGATGTGTCCTCTATAGTATCACACCTGACAGAATGGTTAATTGTAGGTATAGGCCGTTTCATACCCTAAAAATAATTCCAGCAAAAACCTTACAGCCACCTTGGTTCTCTCCAGAATGTGCTGCTGCCATTGCGCATAGAAATCACTTTTTCAATTGCTTCCAACGTAACAGATGCACTCAGATTAAGCCGCTTTCAGAACTGCCAGCGACCATTGAAAAAACGTAATAAACAACGCAAGAGAGTTCGTCAAGTCAAAAGTAGCTGAGCAGCGGCTTGGTTCCCACCAGTTTTGGCAAATAGCGAACAGAATCAGGAACAAAAGTGCGTGCTCTATCCCAACTCTCATAAATGGACCTGGGGTAATCTCGGCAACATCAGACAAAGCCAATCTCTTTGCCAAGAACTTTGCAGCTAATTCTAACCTTTGCGACCAAGGTTGTTAACCTCCAATATTTCCTTCTGTATCAGAAGAATGCTATGTGATATACAAATATATTTACGTGATGATGCCAAGCTAATCAAAAACCTTGATTCCAGTAAATCAACCGGCCCTGACGGTATTCCAATTATAGTACTCAAAAGACTTCAACTAGAACATGCGCGCATCCTGACAAAACTGTTTAAACGTTGTCTTAAGGAGAATAGTTTCCTGTCACCCTGGAAAATATCATCAGCATGCCCTGTATTTAAGAATTCAGGTGATCGCTCATCTCCCTCACAGTACAGGCCAATAACTCTTCTGTGCGTCATGACCCAGTTGCTGGAATCAGTGTAAAATAGAGAAGTAATAAACCATCTAAGCAAAACTAACCTCCTTAGTGACACGCAATATAGTTTCCGTTCCGCTAGATCTACAGCAGATGTGCTTACAGTTATATCTCATAGGATTAGCGAATCTCTCGATGCAGGTTACATTTCTAGGGCAGTTGCTCTTTACATATCATGACTTTGATAGAGTATGGCATAAAGGTTTACTTCACAAGATCTCCAGCTACGGCATAGCTGGAAATGTCTTCTCAATCATTAAACCATTTCTCTCTGATAGGTTCATAAGAGTAGTAGTTGATGGGCAGCAATCAGAAGATCTTAGTATTAATGCTGGAGTCCTTCAAGGTTCCATACTGGGCCCAACTCTCTTTCCGATCTATATAAATGATCTTCCAATCACATCCTTACATTATTCGTAGACATCTATACTGATGGCATTACTATCTATGGTCGCACATCTAAGACGGTAAATGACCAAGTTCTCTCTGAGTCTCTCTCCTCTGATCTTGAGCAAGTGGTACAATGGGGAAAGAAGTGTCTTGTTACTTTGAATGCCTCTAAAACCAAACTTTTATATTTACATCATCAACGCTCTGATCCCTATCCGGCATTAATTGAAATGAATAGCTTCCGTGTTGAGGAGCCTAATGTTTTGACAAGCTTCTGGGCTTGACCTTTACTCCTGATCTTAAATGGAGCACATATATTAAATCCGTTGCCAAGGTCGCTGAAAAAATGGTGGGATCCGTCTATCTATCCAGTAGATATCTCACAGCTGATGCAATTCTCTATCTGTAAAAGAGGCAGCTACGTCTAAGGATGGAGTACTGTTGCCACATCTGGGTAGGAGCTGCTAGAAAGGACTTGTCCTGCCTTGATAGAGTTAAAGATAGACTTCGTAGCCTTGTGGAGGATGTCCTTTTCTCTTCCCTGCAACCTCTTTCTCACAAAAGGGGTGTTGCGAGTTTGTCTCTACTTTATCGTTATTTTCATGGCAGGTGCTCGGCTAAGCTCCATTTTATGGTCCCCCTCGCAAAACTTTCACATGAAAAACCCGTCTAGCAGAAAACACTATCACTAGTTTTCTCCACCCTTTATCTGTGGCTAAACCTAAGCGTAGATTCCATAAGCAAAGCGTATTTCTTAGAACTGCACGGCTACGGAAGTGTCTTCCGTCTTTCTGCTTTCCTCCCCTTCTACAATATGGCTGTCTTAAAGTCTAAGGTAAACAAGTTTTTGATGAGCCGTTCCATATAAGTTACTAATTACTAACGGTTACTATATTGTCCAATTTCTACTGCACACTCTTTAACCCTTATCCTCGAGTGACCTTTTTGCCTTGATAAGTGGTGATGTTTATGTAAAAAAAAAAGTGGTAAACAATCAGACGGAACAGAGTTCCACAGGCGCGCACTTCTAAGAAATAAGCTTTGTTCATGGAATCTACGTTTTGGTTCTGCCACGGATAAAGAGTGGGGAAAATGTTTGTCAGTGGTTTCAGTTAGACGGCTGTGTTTCGTGGAAGATCTGACAGGGGAAACCAGGGATTGGAGCTCAGACGAGCACCTGCGATGGAAGTAACGATAAAACAAAGGCTCGCAACGTCCCTCCTGTGGTACTAAAAACGAGTATCACATTTAAAGTTGGGGCATGATATGAAGAAATTACTTTTTCGAAAAATGGGGGATCACTGTCCTATATAAATTTTCTGGCCACCTAATAATTTCTTCATATCATAAAGCAAATTTAACTGTAATTTTCGTTTTTAGCAGCCCCGAAAACCGGCGCTGTTTTTTTTTTTTTTTAACTGAGAGATTCCTTCATTTTTTTTATAAGTTAGGATGTTAATAATGCATCAGTAAGCTTACATGAGCGGGTATTTTTAGGTGACTATTCAATTATAGAACTAGTATAGATTTTAACTGGTGTGTCTGTAGTTGAATCAACCGTTTTTCAGTGAGTAACATTCCGACATTAACAATTAAAGCAGAATCGTGTAATATTTCATATAAATTCTATTTACATAAGGGGACTGTGGAGCCTCCTCATGTAAACAGTATTTTTGTTAAATATTTAAGTGCTGAAGCACCTGTTACCAACTATACAAGTTGTATAATGAAAAATATATGTTTTTGTAAACTTACTGACAGCATTATTAGTGTCCTATATTATGAGGCGGAAAAATGAACGAATCTTAGTAAAAAAAACAAAAAAAACAATGCCGGTTTTCGCAGATGCTGAAAACGAATATCAGTTAAATTGTGTTGGTATGAAAAAATTACTACGTGGCCAGAAGGTGGCTGCTCATCTTACGTACAATTTATATAGGAAAGTGATCCCCCACTTGTTGAAAAACATTTCTTTATATCATTAAAACTACTA
>NC_136508.1:57457749-57485249 GCF_053919585.1 Euprymna scolopes
AGTCAGGCCCAAATATCAGCTAACATGATATGTTAAATATACAAAAGTGGCATAGGATGGACGACATTATCACTATTATTATTATTATTATTATTATTATTATTGTCATTATTATTATTATTATTATTATTATTATTGTTGTTGTTGTTATTATTATTATTATTATTATTATTATTATTATTATTATTGGCTCACATGGAGCTTTCACACAAGTCAACAAACGATCTGATTGGAAACCTGTGGTGTTCTCTGGAAGCTGAGTGACAACAAGTCTCTCCAGACGCCAGCTCCTGCCACCTCCTTCGATAGCATTTGCAAATGAATTTTGATTATCGCAACAGTCTCTTACCATTGATTTCTCGCTGATAATTGCCATGGGTTTATACTGGAATGTTAGTGGCACTCAGACTCCCCAATGTCCCAGTTCTCTTTGCGTTTGTCTTTTAGTCCTTCTTGACCCTTATTATTAATGTAGTTGTTGTTATTATTATTATTATTATTATTATTATTATTATTATTATTATTATTATTATTATTATTATTATTATTATTATTATTATTATCATTATTATTAAGAAATAGAAGATGAATGATATAAGTATTTGGGAGTGCTGGAGGGTGTAGGCATCATGAACAGAGAAATAAAGGAAAAAGTCAGGAAGGAGTATCTTAGAAGAGTGGAACTACTTGCAAACTAGAAACTGTATGGTTGAAACCTAATGAAAGTAGTAAATGCATGGGCAGTCGGTGTTTCGAGATACAGTGCGGGAAATTTAGAATGATCTGACAAGGATTTGCATGCCATTGATATCAAAACAATAAAAAGTTTTAGCAATGGTTGGAATATTTCACATTCGAAGTAGCGTAGCAAGGTTGTATCCAAAAGAGGAAAGATTGTGGGAGAGGATTGAAAAGCATAAAAGATTGTGTTAGAACCGAGGAGATGTCGTTGAAGGAGCATGTGGTTAGAAGTGAGGAGTGGATGCTTAAGGTTGTGGCTAATGAAGAGGAGGTATGTGAGACCAAGGCTGATTATGTGAAACGTATGGATAGAGAAAGGGAAGAGGAACTAGCTAGGAAAAAATGCATGGAAGTTCTTCCAGGATATAGCAGAAGTGGCTGATGAAAGATCATGCCAATTGTATAGAGCTGGATATCTGGTTAAGAGTACTGAAACTTTTGTTTGTGCAGCACAAGAGCAGGCATTAGGAACACGATTGTTCAAAAAAAGTGGTTCTAGGAGAGGAAGTTGCTGCAGAAAGTCGAATGTGTGGTAAGACCTCAGAGTCAATTACACACCTTGCAGCAGGGTGTAGTGGACTGGCCCAGAGAGAGTACCGCAAAAGACACGATCGCATGAGACTCCAGATATATTGGGAGGTGTGTAAGAGGGTTGGAGTGAAGTATGCTGGAAAATGGTTTGAGGAGGTGCCTGATGAAGTGAGAACAAGTGAGGATTGCAAGGTAGAGGTATGGTGGGACAAAAGTGTCATAACGACCAATCAATTGGAACATAATCGTCCGTATTTGGTCGTCATTGACAAGGTCTAAAAAAATAATGGCAGATTGTAGACTTCTCAGTACCCTTGGACAGGAATGTGAGAGAGAAGAAGAATGAGAAGTGGAGCAATTATGCTCCATTGGCCTTGGAGATAAGACTATACACGGGGTTAAAATACAAATAATTCCGGTCGTACTTTGTACACTAGGAGTAGTATAAAGTCGTCTGGAAGGACAATTGTAAAAACTACAAATCCTCGATGTTTTAGGTGGCCTTCAAACCTCTGCAATTATAGGTACCACCAACATCCTTAGGAAAACCCTTGATCTTTGAAGCTCCTGGTTTGAAGCCGGGATTAAGGGAACTTCTCTGGAAATGAATCCCGTCCCTTTCCAGAGGGACGGTCATAAACAAATCAGAATTATTATTATTATTATTATTATTATTATTATTATTATTATTATTATTATTATTATTATTATTATTATTATTATTATTGTTATTATTAGTATTATGGTTGCTGTTGTTGTTGTTATTATTATGATTATTATTTTTATTGTTGTTGTTGTTATTATTATTATTATTATTATTATTATTAATGTTATTAATATTATTAATAATATTTTCTATTCATATATTTATTTATTTTTGCGAATTAGTCCACCTGACAAATTATTCCTGGTAATATATAATAATCAATTGATTCTATAATAATACATACGCAAGCTGCGTAAATGAATATACTATGTTTCAGCGTTTTACACGACCGGGCAACGTCGAGGGGGCAGCTAGTTATTAATAAAACAGCGGAAAATCGTTTATGTTCAGTAGTCTCGTAACATTCAATTGCCGACTTTTTATCCATTAAGTCACATATTTCATGACTGATAGTTGTGACAAGGACCGAAGTATTCCTGTTTTCTGCGTTTGAATGCCTCACCTAACAGTTATCATTTGCTAGTAATTTTTTTTACGTTAAATTCACATTGGTCTTCATTTTAAACCTTCTAACATCACGTGTATCCATACTGTATCCGGAACAATTTCAAATAATATGATTGTTTGTTAGTCTCAGGAAAATTCTTTATAGAATACGGATTGCTTTAACGTGTAATGTTTTAAAATTAATTGTCTTTCATCTAACAGAGAAAATTTCTAAATAGCATTTTTAATAATTTGCACAGCTTAAGTTCGAAAAATAATATTTGTCGGCATGTAAAGTTTAATTTTTAAATAACAATATCATTTGTCTGTAGTTATTAAATTTAAAATTTCTTGTGCATTTTTAGTTGATGCTCAAGTTTGAAAATCCTTTGCATCCGTCAAAGCGTAATTTTAAAATCAGATGTTCATTTGTTTGTCAGGCTTAAATTTGGTATTTCCCGTTCGATTTTCTATGCTTAACATGTGAATTTAGATTTCTTTGAAATATCAAATGTACTTGGAAACAGATGTCCATTTGTCTGTCACTGTAAAATTATAAATTTCATGTTCGATTATCTTTTTTGCTTTAGAATTAAATGTAATTTCCATGGGAATAGCAAGTGTACTTTGAAATCAAATGTCCATTTTTCTGTATGCGTAAGTTTAAAATGCCATCCTGTTCGTTTCCGTTTTTTCTATGCTTATTTTTGGAATGGAATATTCGTTAGTATGTCAGATTATAATTAAAATACCATTTTATTTTATATTTTACGTAAGTTTGAAATATCATTATTGTATGGCCGTTTCTGACGCTGACGTTTGAAAATATTTTAGTTGTTCCGTCAAGCGTAAATTTAAAAGAGCATGCTCGATGGTATCTTAAACTTAAGTTGAAATAGGATTTTCATTTGTCTGTCGTGTATTCGTATCAAATAACATGTTTATTCATTTTCATTCAAATCGCAAGATTTAGTTTACAATGCAGTTTTAAACATTCAAAACGTATCTTGAACGGACGTATTCGACGTATCTGTGTCGTAGGTATCAAATAAATTAGAAATAAAAACGAAATTTCTTTGACATTTAATGGCTTCCTCTGAGAGGTTCAGTCCCGTTATTGACGCAACGTCTTTGTGAACAAATGAAAGAAAATCCCCACGTACGCGTCATTGCGTACTAGTCAGCATGTCTTTGTCACAAAAGAAAAACAGTCATTTTTTCTCTATAATAATATTCACAACGTTTACTAAAGGGGACTTGTCATTTCTCATCTATATCGCCCATTATAAACATTATCAACAACGGAGTCCCATTTATAGACACAGTCGTTGGCATAAACGTGGCTCATTATATTTAATCATAAACACGGTTGCCCATAATAAATCAATAGAGTGCTATCGCAGTAACATTTCATCATCAGTTTCAATATTTGCTCATCATTAAAGCAGAGTTTGACAAAAGGTCAGTTTTTAGGCTAAGTAATATACACTTCTCGGAAAAAAAACGAACTTTGGCTTAGGAATTGTCTATTTCTGGCGATTTGGTTGGTTGGTTGTTTTTGTTTTTTGGCATATCAACTTTTTTCAGGTTATTATATGCCGAATCTATTTATTTCGAGGAACGATTTTTAATGGAGTATATATATATATATATATATATATATATATATATATATATATATATATATATATATATATATATATATATATATTTAAGTCAGATTCTATTTAAGCCATAGTTGGGAC
This sequence comes from Euprymna scolopes, assembly GCF_053919585.1. Taxonomy (NCBI): domain Eukaryota; kingdom Metazoa; phylum Mollusca; class Cephalopoda; order Sepiida; family Sepiolidae; genus Euprymna; species Euprymna scolopes. Next base: position 57,461,920 of record NC_136508.1, read on the forward strand.
CCCAAACAGGTACTACCAATCCGGGTCAGAGTGGATCTGGGAGCAATGGAAATTAAAGGGTGGCTCTATACTCATCAAGGCCCGCAAGGTGGGGCCTCACCATTGGATATAGTTTTAGGTCATATCCAGGACCTCCTGGCGATTTAAATACAACATCAATTAAGAGCCTCCCTACAGATTCTTTGTGTTGCTATTAAATACTCTTCGGAAACCCTAGGGTTTGGAATGGAGTCTTCCTCAGAGAGGGTTTAATCGGCATCCACTATATAATTACTCGAAAGAAAAAGCTTCTTGAATTTTCATTTGACTGTTTCCTTACCTATCAATTAAACTTCTGTTGTAAATATCTAAGACCAGTAAGAGTGAACGCAATAATTACTCGTATATTGTATATATGTGTTTGTTTTTTTTGTTATTTGTATTGCTATTCATATAAAACTCCCTTTTTTCCTACTTATTTAAAAAAGAAATACTAATTTGTTATATATGCGTCGTTAAATTGCATTCAACTGAATGATCTTGCTAATTTACATAAGCTTTTAAGCATTCATTTTAATTAATTCCCTATTAGTTTTGCGATTTTCTCATAGGATGGTCATCTTTATTTAACTATTACGTGTAATTACGTCCATGAAGATATTCTACACGATTTATACTTCCCTAATATTTGCGTACAAAACTTACAGTAAACGCAAAACTCTTTTTATATATTATATTTTTTTAAAAAATGTTTACTTCCGAAACATCTACAGACATAAAACTGCATGAAGATATTCAAACCCATGTGAAACTTTACGTCTGGGTTTAAGCCGAGGAAGATTACACAAATGTGGAAATTAAAGAAATGAAATTTGACAGGTGAAAGTTGAATATGCATGCGTAATGTAGTACCTATTGGGTTATGTTTGAATTTTTAGCCTTGCAGCTAACACGTCTTGATCAGTCAGTCATTAAAGTCAGAGGAAAAAAAATAAATCGTTAGCTAAGCGTTTGGGTTTCTATTCTTGGCGATAGAGTAATTTTTTTTAAACTTTTAAAATCATTATTGTATATTGTATCCAATATGATAAATTAATAAATACGAAATCTGCATTGATGAAACTATCATATTTAAGCGTCTTCTACGACTGGATAATGTGGGCGGCCTGCTATTACATTATATAAATTATTGAAAGAATGCTCTTCAAATTTTAAGACAGGATTACTCATTCTTATTAATATATATATATATATATATATATATATATATATATATGTATATATATATATATATATATATATTAGAGAGAGAGAAAGATAGAGATAGAGAGACAGATATATATATATATATAACTACTTAATTTACTCACATAAAATTAATATAAGAAAGTATAGATTGATGCGTAAACTTTAAGTATTTACTTCAAAAGTGCTCAATACGTAGATAGAGCTAGTTAGTAATTTATAAAGTATATCCGGCGATTAAGCTACACTGAATATTCGGCGTTTCATCCACTCTAGGACTCCTCAGGTTTATGCGCGAATTCTGTGGTTGTTTATGGTTTTTATATGCTCCTCTTCTATTGAGATTTTAGTTAGCCAATCAGCTTTCTAGTATGCACCGCGCCTCTTCTTATCAGCCATTAGGCATGCATTTTATCGGACAAAGGCTCTGGTTTAAAACTAGGTTAGTGTTGGTTTTTTATTGTTACTTTATATATATATGTGTGTACATACATATATGCACATATATATACATATAAATATATATACATACATATATTTGTGATCGTTTTTGTATATTCATGTTTATTTAATTTATTTATTTGTTCATTTTCTATTGTTTTTTTGTTAGTTTTAAAAGAAAGCGGTCATTCGCCGGTAGTCGAATGGAAAATAAAAAGACAAGCTACCACATGTAGGCATCTAGACGACCCATGTAGATTATGCCGTCAGGAAATATTTACTATACTGTACTTTAAATAACCCCAACATCTATTAAACTGTAGAAGAGAAACAGCAAATAATTGTGTCCACAAAATAAAATTTTACCATGGATAGCGATACAAAATTGTTTTAAAACTAACAAAAACAATAGAAAATAAACAAATAAATAAATTAAATAAACATGAACATACATAAACGATCCCACATATATCCATGTATATATATATATATATGTATGTATGTATATATATATGTGCATATATGTATGTACACACACACACATATATATATATATATATATATATATATATATATATATTTATATATAAACTAACAATATAAAAAAAAAAACGCTGAGCTAGTTTTAAAACAGATCCTTTGCCCGATAAAATGCATGCCCATTGGCTGATAGGAAGAGGCGTGGTGGATACTAGAAAGCTGATTGGCTAACTAAAATCTCAATGGAAGAGGAGCATATAAAAACCATAAACAACCGCAGAATTCGCGCATACACCTGAGGGGTCCTAGAGTGGATGAAACGCCGAATATTCAGTGTAGCTTAATCGCCATATACATTTTTATAAATTACTATATATATATATATATATATATATATATATATATATTCTATTATATATATATATATATATTCTATTATATATATATATATATATATATATATATATATATATATATATATATATATATATATATATATTCTATTATATAAAAAGAAATTTGTATGAGCATGTGAGTACGTGCCCTCTGAACTTGAAAACGGCCGGGATAATTTTTTAATGAAATTTAACATGGAGGTATTGTATCACTGTTTTGATATTGTTTCTATCGGAATGTCTTCGATAAGTGTAGACAATCGATAATCGCAATAATTCGACAAATGAAGGGGCAAGCTATTTTGATCCATATAAACATCTTATACTCTCTAACATCAAAAGTGCATTTGAGAAGTTTTATTACCACACGAGCGGAAAAGCTTATACATAAAGTCAATAGTATGTTCTTGACAGTGCAATATAGACTAAATGTGTTGGTGATTAAGTCACTGCGAAAGGCATCTGAGGCTTCCCTCCGGTAACACCGCGATAAGTCCCAAGCTAGAGCAGACACTTAGTCGGTTGCATTGGGAACTAGGCAATTTTATCGATTTCAATAACAATAAAAATACTAGAGTTTGAGTGATTCGTTGATTATCAGTAAATCCCGGGTAATATCGGGTCACCCTGCTTGTGTATGTGTTTATGTGTACAAACTTTCGCTCTATTTTTTCTGACTGTGCACGCTGTGTGGCCGACTGCATGTTTGACACTTTATGAAATTAAACGTTTTTCCTCTTTTATATAGGTCTCAAACAGATATCTTATTTTTTTTTATTTTGCTATTTACATAGGGGGCCCCCACTTATCAAGGCCAAGAGTTCACTCGAGGATAAGGGTTAATGGGTATACATTAGTAGCTGTGATTTTAGCGTAGTAAACATTAGTGGAAGTTTTGTAACTGGATTACTTAGGGGGACGGTTCAATAAGAACTTGTTCACGTTGGACTTGACTGTAATCAGCTGGAAAGCAAACAAACGAATATGAGTTCCACTGGCGAGCAGTTCTAAGAAATAATTTTTGTTCATGGAATCTACTTTTAGGTGTAGGCACAGATAAAGAGTGTGGGAAATTGTTGATAGTGGTTCTGGTTAGATGAGTGTTCTTCATGAAAGTCTGGCGAGTGGGGGCCATAGATTGAAGTTCAGATGAGCACCTGCCATGAAAATAACGATAAAGCGTGGATAGACTCGCTACGTCTCTTCTGTGGGAAAGAATACGATTGATATAGAAATGTGTTAGATACTCACATTTAGTTTACTTTTTGCAACAGTGTAAGAGGTTGCTAAAATAACATGTTTTGTGATTAGTAGTTATCGTTCTGAAGGCATCGTGTGCTACTATGTGATTGAAAAGATCTCGTATAGTACGATATCACAGGTATAATTAAATATTACATTATGGTAGATAGGTATAAAAACATTGATATGCTCTACACTTTTCACATGAAAGGTATCTTGATTAGAGAATCAAACAACACCGTTAGATGTTTATATTAGATTAAGAGCCATACGTCCAGAATTCTGTGTCACAGACGAGAAATCTTTAATGATAGATTGTTGTTAAACGTGTTTTTTGAATCAGGAAGGAACGTAAATCTGTTGGCGCCCTACTCCTTTCAATTAGAATTGATTAAATAAGACACAAGAGTAATGTGCATGTATACTATATAATTTCATAAGTAAAATAAATATAAAGCCCCAAAGATCGTGTACTATTATTATATATTAGCTTGGGTACTTGGCGTTGCCTGGGTGTTTGGAGGTGTGTATTGAACAAAAAAAAATACAAAGTAGTAGGCAGGCAAACTCAAACCCGAACGGCGAAAAAGAAAAAGAACGTGAAAAAATATAGCGTCTTTGCTGTTGCGTCTATCGAATAACCGGAAGTAATTAACGTCAAAATTAAGGCTAGTGAATCGAAAAGAGTGGATGACTTTCGAAAATATTGTAGAAAACTGACCAGTTGAGGGTGAAGGATTTAATGTTTCTGGACAATGTTTCGATATTTGTCGTCCGAAATTCGAGGTTTAAAACGATACCGCCTTCGTTACTTTCCGGCGCGTCTTCCTTAATTTTAGGCAGACATACCAACATACATGCATACATACATTTAAACAGACAGGTGAGATTTATATTATATCCGGTTTTTATACACGCTTCTCTGAAAAAAGACAAAATGTCTATTACTGTTTTATATATGTGTATATATGTGCATGTGTTTGTGTGTGTTTTTGTGAGTGTGCGTGAGTGTGTACGCGTTCGTTCCGATTAGATTCGAAAACGACTGGGCCGTTTTTTTAGGAATTCACACAAATGTACTTAATGCACCTGACAGTATTCATTTGCAATACACCCGATAAGTGACAATAATCGATTACTGAACAAAAATCTCATTGGAAACAAATATTCTGATTTTTATCAAAGTTATCAGTTTTGTATTGTCTTACATCAGCAGTCCATTTGAGGAGCTTTATGACCGCACAGGCAGATATTACTGGCGTATGATATCAATAGTGCGTGCCTTTATATGTCAGGGGTGTTCGAATAAAAGTTAATTTGTCAGAGCGCAACAGAACCACGATGCTTTCCTTCCGCCTTTTATACTTTAAGCCGATTTTTGTATTTAATAATTTTAGAAAATCATCACTATGTTTTCAGCATATACCACACATGCACACACACATATCTATATCTATATATATATATATATATATAAACACTATCGACATATCCATGTATAAATAAACATACGCATACATATGCACATAAGCACATGTATGTATCAATAACACACAACACACATGAATGTGAATGGCGAGGAAGAGCGTCGCCCTACTATTATCAGGATAGCATTATAATGACTGCCTAAAGAGCAGGGTTTGATGTGTAATGCATTGAGGAAAATCAGTTGTTTCAGTAATGACACCACATCCAAGTTCTGTCACACAAATGTAGACACTGTGAGCTACCTGACGTAATGCTGTAAGGTTCTGCTGGAGGAGGGATATCATACGCCTCGAAACAATATATTATATCAATATTTCTACTGAGCAATCTGTCAAAATTGGAATATCGAATGTAGTAGCAAGTTGTGGGGCTATATTCTCGTAAAAATAAAAAGTTAGAAATTAGTCATACCGTATATACTGTGCCTATGTAATCCCTACAGCTACATAACTATAAAACAGAACTTTAAAACCTGATATAGTGATGTTGGATGAGAATAAGAAAGAAGCAACCTTCTAGATGTAAGCGTTCCTAATGATGCTGAGTTAATCAGAACTGAGGAGGAATAATGAAGTAAATTCCAAGCCGTCATGGATGACATTAAAAGAAAGTAGATTCTCAAGAGCATTATCATGACAGTAATTATATTAAAAAAAAACTTCTCTCATGACAACAATTTCGAAAACAACATGGTAAATACACCCGGTGAAAAAAGTGCAAGCAAAATTCATCAGACATGTGAACTAAAAATGAAAGTTAGAATCTTAAAATGATCCCTCGGTAGGAAAGTATGAGATAGCAGGTGAATGTTTAGAATCTCGTAAGATGACGTATTCCCAACTTGCACACACAGATAAGAAATGTAAAGAAACACGTACACACGAGAGAGAGAGAGAGAGAGAGAGAGAGAGAGAGAGAGAAATAGATAGACATTAGCCATGGGACGATTCCAATATGTATGCCGATTCCGATACAATTACCGAATCCGTAGTAAATTCCCGATTCTGATACAATTACTGATTCCGACTCCGATTCTTTATAAATCTCTAAATACTGTTGTTATTTTCTTAAATTTCTGTAAAAAAAAAAAAAAAAAAAAAAAAAAACGTGTTATATATGCAGATATTTTCCTAAACCTAAATTTACACTGGTTGAGGATGATCTATTGATTTTTAATTTACTGGTATTTTAAAATAAAGAAACATTTATTATTTTATCATTGTTACCAGCAATGGAAGATGTTGCTTTAAATAAAATTGAATAAATAAGACAATTAAACGAATCATTTTGGCATCTGAAAATAGGCACCAATTTTTCGATTCTGATACCGAATCCGATACCCCGACATTTGTCGATTTGTCCGATTCCTGATTCCGATTTATCGGCACAACATTAATATATATATATATATATATATATATATATATATATATATATATATATATATATATTATGATGTACCTATTTACTATGCCTCCCCACGGGACAGAGTTAGACACCAGGGTCGTTTTTTAACGTGGAGAAAAGGTACAAAAATAAATATTGTCTCAGTCGTGAAGGATTTCTCCTCCACTGAAAGAGAACAAGAAATAGAAGTGCAGCAGCTGAAGAACAGATACTACACTTTGATCTTGTCCCGAAGGCCAAGAACTCCCTCATACACAGACATGCTCGTTCATTGATTTTAATTTCCCCGCGCATTTGCACAAAAATAAGTTCTTCTAGTAACTACCTATTTTCGAATACGCCCACGAGTTTTTTCTCACAACAACAAAAGCAAAATGGACGTAGGCGAATAAATACCACGTGACAGTTTCGACAAATGAGAAATTTTAGGAGATTGTTTTTAAAATCTTCCTCAAACGAAATATCAACAGCAGTCATCTCGTACTAGAATCCGATTCAAAAGTATTTAAACGCAACAAACATTCTTTCTCTCTTTCTTTTCGCTCCAACTTGACAGGAGATCATATCTCTTGTTTTCATTTCATCGTCGTTTTCAAATCTGTCGAAACATACAAGTACGCACGCCACGAGGGCATCCACAAAACTACACTTATGCAGACACGAACCCATTCCGTACATTTTCTATGAGAATTACTAAAAACGAACTTCTGTCCTCGTGAGACTTTCGAATAAGGCGAACTTCGCCAGTTAAACAAACACCTTGAAATAAGTGCATTACTTTCACAAAAGACTTTCACCTTCCAATCTTATTATTTTAACGAAAGACTTACATCTAACATGACCTTTATTCTTAGTAATTCCACAAAGGATTTTCACCTAATTTGAATATTCTAACCTCAATGATTTCACAAGAACTCTTACAGATCGAACTTTGCTTGTTCATCTTGTTATTTCGTTGAAAAATAAATGCGGCGAATTTTTAAGAAGGAGGTGTCATTGTGTTTTATTTCTTTTTTATTATTATTTTGTTGTAGGCAGACAAATTTAATTTCTCTTAAATTTCTTTTATCCTACAATGTGGGTGTGTGTATATATATATATATATATATATATATATATATATATATATATATATATATATTTTGTTATTGTTGTTTTTTTTTTCAAGCGATACATACGGTTGATATTGGCTCCGCCTCAGAGCTCATTTTTTTTATTTACTTAGAAAGTCGCCCTTTTTAATTTGGACGTATATAACATTTTTATTTATTTATTATTTTTAAAAACAGTAATCTATGTACACGCGTGTTTCAAGGTCGTTACCTCTCGTCAGCATAGTTCAACTGTTTCTAGGGATCGAACCTCAGACCATGTTTCCCACAGTCTTGTGCCTTAACCGTTAGGCCATAATCCATAGATTAATTATACTGTTTATTTTTATCGCTTATAAATTTAGATTTTGTTATTGTTGTTTTTTTTTTTCAAGCGATACATACGGTTAATATTGGCTCCGCCTCGGAGCTCATTTTTTTATTTACTTAGAAAGTCGCCCTTTTTAATTTGGACGTATATAACATTTTTATTTATTTATTATTTTTATATATATACGCATATATATAATATATATATGCATATATATTATATTCATGCAGACATATATATATATATATATATATATATATATATATATATATATATATATATATATATACATGCATACTTGCCCTCGTGTGTGTAATTGCGTTGTACGTATTCATCGTAAAATGTCAAGTGTAAACATACGTGTTATTAAAAAGATAGATATAGGGATGTCTAAAACCGACAGACGCACGCTCCGTTGATGCCCGAGTTACGCTGGCACTAACCCTGACGCCCCTTTCCCACGCCAAATACAAAAAAGACAATGGATTAACCTCACAAAAGGCGGCTACAAAACCAACTTGAATAAACGCAGGCTTCTTGAAACTTTCTTTGACGATTCACTTTGATTTATTTTCCTTTGTCGCTTCCTCTTCCTTGATCTATTTCTTTCGTTTAGATTTCGGTCTCTCTTTTGTTCTCCCAACCAAATTCCTTCTTTTGCTATTAGGTTTACGATTGATTTTTTTTCGTATTACGTCAATATTACATCCGCTCGCTATTGGTATTCTTCTTCATATTCAGTCTGCCATCTTTTCTATATCATGTTATTTCTGGATTTTATCGTTCTGTTTTATTTATTTCCAATATTTTCTTCTGTTATTTATTTGTCATTGTTTTGTTTCTTCATTTATGCATTTCTTCCTATATTTTCTATTTCTTTACGTTGGGCGTTCTCTTCCTCATTATGAGAGTGATTCTTTTTCGCTTGCCTTTTTGCAGGCTTCTTTCATCCATTCCGTTATTATTTCTCTTTCATTCTTTCGTTATTTCATTAATTTGTATTGCATTATATGGAATTAATTTCTTTCGATATCTTCTGATCGTTGTTTACTCGTTTTATGAATGTGTGCATGTATGCATGTATATATGTATGTATGTATGCATGTGTGTATCTTTCTCTCTCGCTCTCTTTATATGTATATATATATGTGTGTGTGTATATATATATATATATGTGTGTGCGTGTTTGTGTGTGTGTGTTTATATCTATCTATCTATATATATATATATAGATAGATAGATAGATATAGATACAAACACACACACAAAGAGACACACACACACACACACACACACACACATATATATATATATATATATATATATATATATATATATATATATATGTAATGTTTGGTTCGTTAAAAGCGAATAAAACCATATTTCTACGTTACCAATTTAATTGACGTTTTCAGAAATTCTATTTTTAAAGTCAAGGAATGTTTGCATGTTATTAAAATAATTTAACATTGCGAATTATAAAAAATATTAAATTAAATAAAAAAATACTTTTCGTAACTGCGAGATTATCGCCATTTTATTTCCGGTAGAAATTAGCCTTTCATTTATTGAGATAAGTATTATTTGTATTAATTTTTATGATACTCATGCAGAGAGTGATCCGTTCTGAAATAATGTTATTATTTAAAAAGATCATGGGGAGGGGAGGATATTTTGTACCTATTCTGTACTTTAACCTTTGAATAAAAAAAACAGATCGTAAAACTTTAATTAAACGTGGAAATATGATTTAACAAATAGCGCGGATCGCTCTCTGCATTAGCACCATTTTTATTTATTGCGGACTATTATTCTCATCTTTATTAGTTGTTGTTTCACGACTTTTCGGCCAAGTATTCCTCTGGCCTTCATGAAAAGAAGTAAGTACGTGAGAAATTATTTTTCCTTTTATAAATGTTCAGTAACGTTTTCCTTTTATTATTCTTAAAGAGTAAAACTTTTCTTATTCATGAAAAGAGTTAAGCCTACGTAAATAAATAAATGTTTGTACACGTGACAAATTATCAATAAATGGTTTAGTTACTTTTTTTAAAAAAATTATTTATGAAAAGTGTTAACGTAAATAATGTTTGTAAAAGTGCGAAAGGCGACGTTGTACAAGCATCACTCCCATACTTTATTTCTATACTTATAGGTTTTTGGATTTTTTTTTACTGGAATATTATTGATTGGACACAAATTAAACAGAGTATTAAAAAAAATTAAAACGAAATCGTTATTTCGACATTTGAAAGTGGTGCTCACTTTTTAGTTACAATGTTCTGATAAATCAGTCACCCATTTTGTAACCAATAAAAACGCGGTATATCAAAACCATAGAAAGTAAAAATAATATTAGTAATATAACGCGGTATATCCAAACCATAGAAAGTAAAAATAATATTAGTAATATTATTATTAGTAAGTCAAACATATATTTGTTTCTCAAAGGAAAAAATAGATTGAACGTGACTTTTTTTATTGTTTTTATGAAAAAAAAGTTTCGAGTTTTTTTTTTAATTATTTAGTTAAAAGTCAGTTTGTGGGTGTTTTTTTAAATTGTTTTTATGAAAAGTGAGTTTTTTTTTTAACTTTTGTTTTTTTTTAAATTTTTTAAAAAGTACTATAAATTTCACTAACATGCTGGAGAAACGTTTAATAATTTGGTATAGTTTTAGATCAGGTCCACCTCCACAATTTTCCTTTCAATTACGACATTTATAGGTTCCTGAATATGCTGAACACGCAAATCGCATTGAAATTTTGCGGAAATAAATAGTTGTATTATGCATTGTATTCTTCGGCGGCCATCTTTTTACGTGCACACGCGCCATATACACGTGAACACACACACAAAAAAGAGATGGCCGCCAAAGATTACAATGCATAATACAACTTTTTATATCTTGATAACTACTTATTTCTGCAAAATTTCAATGCGATTTTCGTATTCGTGGTAACTAAAAAGTGAGTACCCCTTTCAAATGTTGAAATGATTTTGTTTTCAATTTTTTTTCATAATCAATAATAATCCATTGAAAAAATTTCAAAAAAACTATCAGTATAGACACTCCACCACGTAAGTAAATAAATAAAATATGTTTCGTGCGCATGCGTTAGCCTTGACTAGGGGGTACTAAGGGAACGACCATTAAATAATTCTGCGGGTCGCCATGGAACTCAATGCCCAAGGAGTACCAAAATAGTTTCCATGATCTAAAGAAGTTTTTATTTCGAAAAGTGGGTGATCACATTTCCCTGTAAATGTAACTTAAAATGAGCACCCACTTTCTGGCCACCAGAGGAAGGGGCATTGATTTTCGTGTTTATTGGCTTAAAGGTTTTTGACAAGGCAGTTTGGTACGCAAATGCATATTTAACAGTTTTCGTTCATGCTCACGCATAGCATAAACAAAGGCTACGTCTGTGAAATGGAAAATAGTCCCAGAGTTCAGGGGTTAATACCATGCAAAAGAAATCAAACAAAAAACTTTTTAGCCAAGAAACACACAGAAAAAAGAAAAAAATAGCATCCATCTTTTTCTATCGAATTCATTTGCTGTTTTTATTGAAATCTATTTTCCCCCGGGTTTTTTATATAATTTTCCATTAAGGGCCGTGCGTCTCACGTTTGTAAATAACCATTTTTTTTGTAGATTTTGGTGTGCTAAAAACGAATCTGCAAACCGTTTTCGTCACAAAAAAAAATTGTTTTTATGATATGAAGAAATTATTTTTTCGAAAAAGTGGCGATCAGAAAAATGCCCCTCTCCCGAGTGGGCAGAAGGTGGGTGCTCATTCTAAGTTAAATTTACATTGAAAAGTGATCACCCACTTTTCGAAAAAGTAATTTCATGAATATCATGAAAACTTTCGTTTTCCTACAGAAACGGTTTGCAGATTCGTTTTTAGCACACCGAAATCTACAATAAAATATTTCGTTATATATGAACGTGAAACGAGCCTTAAAGTAAAATAATACCGGATTTTTTGGCGCAGATTCGCCGTTTAGTTGTACAAATATCCTCAAACCAAGTAATCACTAAAAGGGACTTTTAAAAGTCGTCACCTGTATCGATCAAAAGTGTTAATCCACCGATTATATGCCAGCCTACGTCATGGTAACATATATTGAGTGAGTTCCTAACAGTATTTTGTATAGTTTTTTTTAGTTTAAACTCGTTTTCCCAAAATTTCCCCAAACTTAACGTGTTCGATACAGTCTGCCGCCATTTGTATGTTTCAGATATACCGTTAGACAGTGAATGTTTTTGAACCGATTATACATTACATAAAAACACTAAAATCTTATCCAGTTAGGTAGAACATTTACTTTTCTTGCCTTTGATAACATTTATTTGTTATATATTTATTTTTTGACAACTAGTTTGTATCTATGTTTAGTAATACAAACCCTTTTCATTTAATGTATAGTTTAGTCGGCTCGATAAACAGTGTTTATCAGGGTATTTGAAAGCTACAAATGGCGGTGGACACGGTTGATTACTTTAAGTTAGAGAAAGTGAGTTAAAACTAAAAAAAAAATATACAAAATACTGTCAGAAAACCACCGATTATGCCAGCCTATGTCATGGTAACATATATTCGTTGGGTTTCAGACACTGTTTTGTATAGTTTTTAGTTTTCAATTTACTTTCCCAAACTTAACGTATTCAACAGAGTCCGCGACCATTTCTGTTTTTTGAGCCAATTAAACATTTTACATTACATAAAAACACTAAACAATTATCCAATTAGGTCAAAACGTAACTTACCTTACCTTTGCTTTCATTTATTTGTTTTTGGACAACTTTTTCGAATCTGTGCATAGAACCCCCCCCCACCATCAACCAAATATTAATTACTAACTCACATTTTTGTAAAAAAACAAACAAAAAAACATTTAGCGTGTCAACATTTTTGCTACCTTCGGCTTCATCCACTGATTGGTGGTCAAATCCAAACGAGGAATGATTGACAGAAACTCCCGAAGATCCAGATCAAATTCTGCAAGAGTACCATTTTTTTTTTTTCATTTTCGCCTTCTTTTCACTTTTTGCAGTGGATTGCTGTACTAATATAAGAAACATGCATTTTCTCTTTTTATTAAATTTTTCCATTATACCAAATTGAGCCACTGCAACGCGTGGCAGGGCACAGCTAGTATATATATATATATATATATATATATATATATATATATATATATATATATATATATATATATATATATATATATATATATATACACTTTTATTTGTTTTATATAAGCTTTTATAATATAGATTTTGTTTTGGTAAGCAATAAGTGTCCCCTTATTAGATGTAACTGGCTGAACGAAACATGTTCATTAATGTGTAGCGACTCGGATGCTTCAAAAAAATATACCTTATGCTACGCTGGTATCGAACGCGCTTGCGTTAACGCTGTGAAAACTTCATTGTTGCTTCACCTCTGTAGAATAATAATAATAATAATAATAGTAATAATAATAATAATAATAATAATAATAATAATTAATAAGTGTATATATATATATACACACACACACACACACATATATATAATGTGTGTGTTTGTATGTGAGATTGTGTATGCGTTTTTGTGTGCAGGTGGGTGTTTACTAGTTCATGGAATTCTAGTGTTTTTCGTTTGTTTTTTTAGTGACTGCTATATATTGTGGAAAACATAATATCAATAGAGAATTTCCTCCAGAATAAAAATGCGAATCTTTCCTGAATTACAATATCATACTTAAACGTATTTTACGACCAGGCATTACCGTGCTCCTGACTAGTATTTGATAATCTCCATTAAATTATCGATATTTCAGTCCCATGGTTCTTTTTATTAATTGTTTTATTACTGCTTTATTTTACATTAAGATTTTTTCTTTATTCTGTTAATCCATTTTTCCGTAGTTTAATTCTTCCTTTGGTTTTTTTTCTTCTCGTATCCTTATTTTAATTTTTCTACTAAATTTCGTATTTGCATTATATCATTTCTTTTGCGCATTTTTATTATTCATTTCTTTCTTTCTACTTCACTTCTTTTATTCTTTTCGTATTTCTTGTTCGACATATTTTAAATTGAAACTCATATTTAATTTCAGACACATTTCTCATGGGTATCTATTCTGTACAAGTCCCGACGAGGATCATTTGCTTTGGGGGGTACACTTCTGTAAAAGTCTTGAACTTTAAAATTTTGCAGGAAAAACAAAATAGTTTTAAACGTGTAAACTCGAAAAAAAATAGTGCAGGAATCTTAAAAGATTCAATATTTTATGAAGCAATTCTGGTGTCTGGTTAGTTGCAAGCCGAACGTGGTTCTACTTCATTTGTCAGTTCCAATAGCCAGTGTCAAAAGTATAACCTTAAAACTGTCTTTAATCCTACCCGAATATAAGGCAATTTTTGCGAAGCAAGATTGCCCCTCCTTTTGATGGCGTTGCTTGATATTCCTACTTTTCTAACCTTGTGTCAAATCTAGCTGAAGTTAGCAGTATATATCTACACTGCTATGCGTAAATAAATAGCAACACCATATATCCTTTTTATTTCTTAACAGGTTTTTCCTTAACTCTTAATTGCCCTTTCGGTCTTTTTCTGTGCTTTATTTCACTCTCAGCAATTTTATTTACTTTCTTCAGTTTTTTAATGTTTTATTCTTTATATCTTCATCTCTTTTCGTTCTGTTTTTCTTCCTTTATTTTCTTATTTATCTTTATTATTTTTTTAATTCATTATGTGATTCTATTTTCACGACGTTTCCAGCTTCTGTTCATTTGTTCTTCTTTAAATCTGCATCCTTTGCTTCCCTAATTTCTTCTTTTATTCATTCACTGTTTAATCTTTCCTTTTTTTCTTTTTCCTCGTTGCTTTCATTCCTTTTTAAGCTTTTTATTTTTTACAAAGGCCTCACCGCGTATCAAGACCAAGAGGACACTCGAGGATAAAAATTAAAGTGTGCACATTAGAAATTGGACCATATAGTAACCGTTAGTAATGGAGATTCGGTAAATTTGTAAACTTATATTGAACGGCTCATCAAAAATTTGTTTACGTTAAACTTGAAGACAACCATATTGTAGCCAGCTGAAAAGCAGAAAAACGGAAGACAATTCCATAGGCATGCAGTTCTAAGAAAGAAGCTTTTTCCATGGAATCTACTCTTAGGTTTACGCACAGAAATAAGTGATAGTGTTTTCTGCTAGACGGGTGTTTCTTGTGAAAGTTTTGCGAGGGGGGCAATAGAATAAAGCTCAATCGAGCACTTGCTATGAAAATAACGATACAGCAGAGACAAACTCACATCTCTTCTGTGAGAAAGAGGTGGTAGGGAAGCGAAAATGACATCCTCCACAAGGCTACGAAGTCTATTTCGAACTCTATCAAGGAAGGATAAGTCCTTTATAGAAGCTCTTGCCCAGATGTAGCAACAGTACTCCATCCTTGGATGTAACTGGATCTTATATAGATAGAGAATTCCATCAGCAGTGAGATATCTACTGGATCTATAGAAGGATCCCACAATTTTCTCACCTTTCTTTTCATACTTAAATTATAACATTTTTTTTAATTAAATTTTCAACCCAAACAAGGCACAGTGCCACTTTGAAGCAGGCGGCTACTATCAGCGACTTAATTAGCAGGGTCATTATGAAGGGAGATGAGTAGAACGATGTTTGTTGACATTCCACTTGAACTTCTGCGTATTAGTGCAGTTGGGAAAGCAGAATCCCGGAAGGGAGTTCCAAAGCCCCGCAATTCTGGGGAAGAAACTATTGGAGTGAAAGGCTTTTTTGCACCTAGGGATCTCTACTGTAAAGGGATGAGACTTGGTAGCTTGTCGGGTTTGTCGGGGGCAGTTACGTCGGGAGGTACAAGTGTTTGCAGTTCGTCAGAGCATTCACCATTAACGTATTTGTAGAACAGGCAGAGGGATGCAACATCTCGTTGATGACACAGAGGCTGAAGCCTAGATGACAGTTCAGGACCTATCAGGTTGGCGACTCTATATTTCCTAGTGTTAATTGAATACTCCCTTGTTTTCATACTTTTAGTCATAAGTAGGTCTATGACAGCAGAATATTCCTCTCATTGTTTTTATTGTCCAGTATATATCCAATGCAGCTTGAAAGCGAATCAACTGAAAGCCGCACCACTCAATATAAAAGCATATGTGATACCAATTGATATACGCTTGAGAGTCAAACCAATGGAAAGTAATTAAGTATTTCTCTGTTTTATTTTCGCTTTCATTCTTCGTTCATCATTATTCTTTGCTATTGCATTGTCACTATTCGATTATTTCGTATATGCTCCTCATTTTCATATTTTTCTACACTTTCTACATATCGTTGAATTCTTCCATTTTTTTCTTATTCACAATCACCATACGTTTCCTTTATATTTATCTATGTTCATTTAGATTCATCACACGTTTTATTAATTTCATGTTTTGCGTTTTTAGACATTTTAAAATTATCTCCTTTTCTATTCAAGTGTTATTCATGTATTTTCTGTTTAAGTTTTCTTATTTATATCCACCCCTTCGATCGCGGTGTTTTTGATTAGTTTTTTTTTTTTTTTGCATTTAATTTTTCTTTACTATTTTCTTTGTGTTGTGTTTATCTTTGTGGACAAAAAACAGAAATAAATCAAATAAAACATGAAATAAACAAGAAGAATATAATAAAAACACAAACTTAGGCGCATGCATAAAAAAAAAGAACAAACGCATATACGTACACACGCATATAAACACACAGGTGTACATGTATATGTACACGTAAAACACACATAAGTATATAAACCCACAATAATACAAAACATATATACATAAACACATATACTTTTAAAGAACACCTAACATTGTGCCATAATTAATTACAGAGGGTGTTTTTTGTAGTAAACATAAACCATTAAAAGAAGAATTGTTTATGTTTAAACTACAAAACCATTCTCAGTAATTAATTATGACAGTACGTTCGTTGTTCTTTAAAAGTGTTATAAAATTATTTACCCATAATAATCTTTTATGCACACATATGTCAAAATACACACACACACACACCCATATATATATATATATATGTATATATATATATATATATATATATATATATATATATACGCATAATATTATCCATACATATTATAATACATGCAAGCATGAATATGAGTGTATATATAGGCATACGTGCACTCGATATATATATATATATATATATATATATATATATATATATATATATATATATATATATATATATATATATATATGATCCAATACGGCGTAATGAAACAATAAAAAAAAGGTCTTTGCAGCTTCTCTTACAATTTCCGGAGTTTAATAATGTCAAATCACACTTCAGTTCCTTTAGATGGATTAATTGTTGCTATTTTTTCTGATGAGTTACGGGCATAATAGATCCACTGATTGATATAATTAATTGATTTATTTTGCGCTACGAAACATATACCGGTAAGAATAGTATAAGTCAACTGAATTAAAGGAATAATTTATAAGATGGTGAACATCATGAATTTTAGAATATAACTTTTTGGCATTTTATCTCTATGTTGCTCTGCAATTACATTGAGCTTGTTTAATAAGGATTGATATATATTATAAAACAATATATTTCTACACAATATATATATATATATATATATATATATGTATATATATATATATTCTGATTGTAAGATGATAGACTTCTGTAGTTTAATACGAGCCATGTAAACCGACAAACCTAAAGTCTAAGACAAGAGTTTTCTTGTGTGTGGCATGGTTGTTCAAGTGCCCGTGTACCCAACGCACATGCAAGGAATTCAGACATGTTTAAGTTAGGAGCATTAATAAGGTCGTAACTCAAGTATTGGTCTTTCGGTTTGTTGGATTGCATGGTTCGCGTGATCGCCGTTATTTGACTGGGGAAATATCTCTAATATATATATATATATATATATATATATATATATATATATATATATATATGTGTGTGTGTGTGTGTGTGTGTGTGTGTGTGTGTGTGTGTGTGTGTGTGTGTGTGTGTGTGTGAGTTCGTTCCTTATCGACTCGAATGTGACTGGCCCCATTTTTTGGAAAATTGACACGAAGGTATTAATGTACTTAACTATGATTTTAGATATGTTTTTTATCGGGATGTCTTAGATAATTATTGATAATCGCCAATCAAACTAACACGATGGAAGTTAATTCCTTACAAAGCCTAACATCACAAGTGCATTTAAGAAGTTTTTTTTACCATACAAATCGCAAGGCTCAACATATTAAATTTACAGTAGGTCCACTAATATTATAGATGCGGATTCGAAATAAATGTTCCTGCGTAGAGCACAACTCAACCATTAACTTGACGTTTGACATTTAAAATTTAATTCAAGTCATTCTAAAACAATAATGTTATAAAATTACCATAGGTTCTCTCAGTTGCAATGTGCACAACAATGTATTGTGGAATAAGTTGTTGTCGAGAGGCATGGGAAGCTTCCTCCCGGGGCACAGCGATGGGTTCCCAACTAGAGCAGGCAATCAATTAACATGATTGAAAAACGGGCGATGCCACCGATTTCGATGAGAATTAAAAATATGGGAGTATGAAACATTCGTTGATCATAATTAAGCCCCGGGCAACATCGAATCTCCCCTAATATATATATATATATATATATATATATATATATATATATATATATATATATATATATATATATATATATATATATATAAATTATCTGGGTGTGTGTATGTATTTCCCTATCAAATTATCTGTGTGTGTATGTATTTCCCTATTAAATTATCTGTGTGTGTCTGCCATTTCCCTACCAAATTACTCTGTTTATTTTCAATCTATAGACTCGAAATCTCTTTAATCGGTTTTCGGCCAAAAATTTTACTATCAAGAGGAAATAGTTCAACTTTACTAAACCCCTTCGCCAATTTTGAATATAAATATTGGAACTTTCAGATGTAGGTTCCTTTGACATAGATCAAACCTTTCACTTGATTTGAGCCCAAAGCAATAAATAGTAATGCGCCAAATTAAGGGTAAAATTTGAAAAAAGACATTACCTCTCAGAAAATTTTTAGTCGAAGCATATTATTCTAATATACGGCGAGCTTTTTGGCCGGTTTCTCGCCGATAATTTGGATAAAAAGGGGTCAAATTCCAAAGAGTTTACTATTGCGGTCTCTAGCAAGCTATTCAGCAAATTTTGTATCTAAATATTTGAAATTTTACAGAAAGGGTAGTCAAACAGGCAGCAAGCTGTTTAATCAGTTTTTGAAAGAAAAGTTGCCTGCCAAGAGGTCAAAAATGAAAGAGTTGACATTTGCAGTTTCTCCCGAACTCCTCCGCCAGTTTTGCGTCTAAACACTTGAAATTTTAGATGGAGGTTACCTGGACATGAGTCAGACTTTTTAATATATATATATATATATATATATATATATATATATATATATATATATATATATATTTATTTATTTATTCATTTATTTATACATATGCACATAAAGTATTGAATACTAACAAGGGTTCGAGCAAATCTGGGCTGAACTGCTAGTATAATATATATATATATATATATATATATATATATATATATATATATATATATATATATACATGTGTGTGTGTGTGTGTGCCTGTGGGTTTATTTATCTATGTATATTATTATTATTATTATTATTATTATTATTATTATTATTATTATTATTATTATTATTATTATTATCAATTAAATTGCACAGCCAGACAACGTCACAGCTCCCAAAAAGCCATGCTTCTATTAATAATATTATTTTTAACCGGTTTGAAACACACGGTCGCCATGGCTTATCTAGTCTATACTTTCTGAAAGACAAGTACAAATATTACGGCATTTTAATTTTTTTTCCTCATAATTGAGCACTCTGCTGGGATTTTTCTTTCCAAAATATCTGTTTTAATATTAAGATGTATACATCATAATTGACAAGATAGACCATAATAAAATTATTTTGTACATTATTTTATTTACGGAATATTTTGAATTTTATTTATTACAGTCGTTTTTCGCTTGTAATTGTTGTTTTAATTTTAATTTTATTTCTGTATATTTTTATTATTGTTTTGAATCTTGTGTCTCTTTCTCTCTGTCTCATTGTCTGTTCGATCTACATTTTCACTTAGTATTATCATACAAACTGCGTCAACTATAGAGCTTATTTCTGATGGCGATCCCTTATCAAATTCCGACTCATTCTGCTTTATTGTTAATTTTTCCCCCTCTTCCCATCAGTTCTGATATTTTTCGCTGATGATTATTTTTATTATTTATGGTTGTTTTTATTTTTTGTGGCATTTTTAC
This sequence comes from Euprymna scolopes, assembly GCF_053919585.1. Taxonomy (NCBI): domain Eukaryota; kingdom Metazoa; phylum Mollusca; class Cephalopoda; order Sepiida; family Sepiolidae; genus Euprymna; species Euprymna scolopes. The sequence continues at coordinate 57,482,402 of NC_136508.1, forward strand.
AACAATTCAATCGATGTAAGTTTTAATATTTTACCATGATACGTTTACATTTGTAAACATATAATGCGTTCATGTTTGATTGCTATAACATTTTTTACATTGAACATGTGTTCCTTTTAATACTTTATAAAATTATTCAATCGATCGATGCCTCTGTTCAGTCTCGAAAGACAAAGGATAACCCTGTATAGGCAGTTGCGCGTGTAATTTCGAGGCAAGGATCGCACAATCACTAACCACACCTCTCCAAAATCGAAACTGTTTGGTCCAGTGTGCAGGGGGACTTAAATCATTCGTTGACATCTATGCTGATGACACGACCATCTACGGCAACACATCAATGGCCGTAAATGACAAAGTTCTCTCTGGTTCTCTCTCCTCTGATCTTGTGCACGTGGTACAATGGGGGACGAGGTTGCTGGTCACTTTTAATGCATCCAAGACCAAGCTTCTATCTTTACATCATCAACGCTCTGATCCCCATCTGGCATCAATTGAAATGGATGGCTCTCGTCTTGGGAGGTTCCATGTTTTGACAAGCTTCTGGGTTTGACCTTTACTCCTGATCTGGAATGGAACACGTACTTCAAATCTGTTGCAAGGGACGCTGGGAAAATGGTGGGATCCTTCTACCTCTCCAGAAGATATCTCACTACTGATGCAATTCTCTATCTATATAAAAGCCAAGTACGTCCAAGGATGGAGTACTGCTGCCACATCTGGGCAGGAGCTGCTAAAAACAACCTATCCTGCCTTGACAGATTACAAAATAGACTTCGTGGTTTAGTGGGGGATGCCCTTTTCTCTTCCCTGCAACCTCTCTCCAGCAGAAGAGACGTTGCAAGCCTCTCTTTGTTTTATCACTATTTCCATGGCAGGTGCTCGTCTGAGCTCCAATCCCTCGTCCCCCCTCGCCAATCTTTCATGAGAAACACCCGTCTGGCTGAAACTACTGCCAATAATTTCCCCACTCTTTATCTGTGCCTAAATCCAAAAGTAGATTCCATGAGCAAAGCTTCTTTCTTAGAACTGCACGACAGTGGAACTCTCTGCCGCTTGACTGTTTCCCACCTGACTACAACTTGGACGTCTTTAAGTCCAACATAAACAAACTCCTAACAAACCGCCCCCTTAAGTAAGACACTCTATCAAAACCCCCAATACTAATGATTACTACAATACTATCTCATTGATTACTGTACACGCAATAATCCTTATCCCTGAGTGGCCTTTGAGCCTTGATAAGTGGTGCTCCCATGTAAAAAAAGGGGGAAGACCAGAACGACTGGAAATAATGCCGAGATAAGTGGAGAGGACATACAGTACATGGAAGTCCCAAATGGTCACCCATTTAGTACTGCCCCGGCTTAACGTTGCGTAAATCATTGCACGATTTCTGATACCTTCATTATTTTGTGTAAATGTAATGCAACTGAAACAGTGTTCACATCTATAAATTCTTTCCTCACGAAAACTTCATCCTTCGTATTAAATCAGATTTAATGTTTTCCAGAAGTCTGACTTGTTGAGTTGGCCGTATATAGAATTTTTTTCTGTCTACATAATAATTTCTCACTTTTACGAGCCAATGATATATTACTAGCAGGACTTGTTAACCGGCGTTGCCCGGTTGTACGATGCATCCCCGCGTAAAAAGATAAAATACGGTCGTTGGTTTTGTTGTTATCCAACCCCAAATTTCCTCGGTAAAAACAGATTTCGGAATAGACACCAAATTTTATGCTTGGGGTTAGGTTGTTACAAAATTTCCTGGAATGTTTAGGGTAGATTTTAGGGTATGGTTCAGAGTAAAGTTCAGGGCAAGCCATATTTTTGGGCAAAACTGGAGTTCTGATTGCAAAAAATATAAAACCCTGTGTTCCTTAAACATACCTAAATTACTGTAGTCACCGGTACGTTACCAAGTATAAATGTAAATAGTTTTAAAGAAAGTGAGCGTTTTAAGTAAGCTGTAAAAGTAAACATTAAAAACAGAACGGTTTACAAGGGGCGTGCAATAAGTAATGCCCCTGACCTACTTCCAGTTGTCTGATCTTGCTGGGATTTTGCATGTTCAATTATTTATATCTCTATAGGTTATGTGGCAAATTACCGCTTTGAACTTAGTGTACTTTCTGTTTTACAAGTGTTTTAACTTAGTCAGGTGTTAAATGGAGCCTGTTGAATGTCCGGTGTTTGTATTTGAAAGGAAGCACACCGCAGGAGACTTTTGATGAAATGAAATAAACTTATGGTGATAATTGTTGTAATACAAAAGCTTCTAACAATATGAAAACAAAAAGTGCAGATTTGTGTCGTCTTTCGGTCCGATGCATTATAAATACACTGTGTTCATTAGAAAACTCAGTTGTTTTGTTCTCGTTTTTATCAAAAGAAAAAGTAATTAAAAAATGTTTTTAAAAAGTATATTGTAAAAATCGTTATTTAATCGGAAGACATTTTCTTACTAAATAACAATTCTTTGTTAAAGTAACTTCGTAAGATGTTGACATGCGATCCTAGAAATAGAATAGTTCTTAAAAAAATCTTCCTTTTACAGTGAGATTAAACTGGTGATTCTTATCATTATAAAACAATTCCAATTAAAATTAATGTTAAAATCTATTATTTAAAATTTAAAACAGAATTAGTTACTAGTCAAACAATAAAAACAGAAGATCATTATTTCCTTCACATGGGTAGCACACGCTTATTCTGTAAACCCGGTGTGGATTAAGGGATTAAATTATTAACAATCGCACGTTTCGTCCCACTACACTGAGAAATGAACTTAAAGGAGAATACCACTTTTACAATTGAGTTTTTCAAGTACATTAAACACTGCGCC
>NC_136508.1:57487749-57520249 GCF_053919585.1 Euprymna scolopes
TTTGGATGCAGTAGGCGAAGTAGTTTCCAAAGTTCTACTAAATATATTGTAAAAGTATATTTGTCAGTCTGTCATTCCAGACAGTCAAAGTATCTTTCTTCCAGGTACAGGAACCATGGGCATGATCTCTGCCCGATAATTCCATGAGGAATGTACTGATCATAATGTCCGCTTGATCATATTTCTATTAATAGATTTCTATCAGAACTCATTTCTGTTGACAATGGCGTAGGGAAGAGTGTTATACCAGCAGTTTTCTCTATTTATTTTGCAACTATGCTTTTTTATGCTTCTAAATAATTTTTAATGGGTGTTAATTTGCTTTTCAGAACCACAGGTAAAATCTTTCATCTCCGTTTTTTAATGCTTCTACAGGGGTCTTTCAGTGCCTGGTTTGTGAATTGCTCTATGCAAATGCTACTGATCCTGTGGTTCATAGTGGGGAAGATATGTAGGGTATATCTTTTGGCCGTACTATTAGGCTTAACAAAACTTAGGCCACGTTCACACCTCCAGCATGTAGTTTGTATGTGAAACCAAATAGTTTTGTCAACAACCAGAGGCTTGCTGCTGTCGATGCATTTGTGTATTTGAGATGGAACCTTGGATGCTGAGGTTAACTACAGGATACAGCGTGCCACTAGGCCTTTTCGCAACGTAGAAGGTCCAATATGATCGGATAAAGGTATAAAATTAATATATATATATATATATATATATAAGTATATAATAATAAAATAATAAAATAAAATAAATAAACAATAATAAGATAAAATAATATAAAAATAAATTATAAATTAAAATAACTAAAAATTTAGAAAAATACTTGGAAATAGATAAACAATCTACAATAAAGATAGGGAAAGATGACCTTCTTCTATCCTGTAAAATGATATTCGTAAGGTTCGATATCTGGATAGTATGGTGGATGAGGTAGAGTTTCGAAGCTTAATTCGTTCGTTCAACTTCTGCAGGGGCGGTTTAGCAACATGGAGTCAGTCATTGTCATGGGGGGGAGTCAGGTGTTTTCTGTTGACTAAAACTGGATGTTGTCGAAGTTTTTCATTCATCCTATCCATTTGTTTGCAGTACATTTCTGCTGTAATGATTTCACCGGAATTCATAAAACTGTAATGGATAAGACAATGTTTTGTTGAAATGCTGGCTTCAGGAAGTGTCGTAGAGCTTACTCCGTGACTAGCCACTGAGTTAATCATCGCTAGTTGTCGTAAAGATGCTACATTTTTCGCAACTCACAGTCCGGTCGAGAAAAGGATCGTTCTTGTTCCGGTCGAGAAAATGATCGTTCTTGTTGAAGGTAAGTTTACACTTCATGACGGTGTTTCTTTTAGTCGTGATATATCCCTTTATTAACTTGTTATTATTTCTTTCCAATCTCTCTCACTTGATTGGAAACCGTTGTATAGTTTCTTCCCTCAAACAGCTAGACTTTGGAATTCTCTTCCTGTGTTACATGAAAAGGGCTGTCCCGTTTTGATGTAAGTAAGAAAAAAAAGTGTTAGTTAAATGAAAATGATATCAGATAAAACGAAGATCGAACCCTGTAGATACGTTTTAAAGAACAATAGGTTTTGAATGGAATGTCCAGTCAAATTGTTAAATATTTTAAAATATTTGGTAAATAAAATTTGACTGGAAAAACTATTAACATTCTTAGAAAGAATACATAATAAAAATATAGGTTACAGAATTAACAAGTAGGTTGATTTCCTTTGTAAAACAAAGAGAATGGAAAATGTTATTTGTAAAGTGAGTTACGTAAATCAGGTTAGAGAAGGCATCCAAGCCATGTGTCTGAGAGGCACGTGCTGGTCATGCTGTGACGTCATGGCAGGAATGATTCCTCAAGATAGGAAAGAGTTCGAAGTTAGTTAAGGAGGATCGGACGAGATTAGTCAGATAAGATAAGCAGAGAGGTTCAGACCGATTCTCCGTTAGAGTCAGAGCACCCTCTTGGAAGCGGGAGGCTTAGAAGGAACCATGTAACAACTTTGAATCCCTGAAGTGCAGAAACATTTCCGACCGGTCGAAGAATATACAATCATCATGTTTTTATAACTGCCGTTTTTCTGTGTTCATCATTCCAACGAGAAAAGGTGATGTGTTTATATTATATGTACAACTGTCAAATGTAAATACCAAACGCACTATCTCTCGGTCTATCTGTCAGTGTATCATAAATCTCCTCTTCGTTGAATTACATGCTCGGCTCTTCCGTAGTAACCTGTACCCTACCTGTCGGTCTCGCTATATATAAGACCTGTCTCCATCTCTCAACAATATGAACACTCACAATATATATATATATATATATATATATATTTATATATATATATAGCATCTCACAACATGATCACATACATGAACACACTAAGACTCTTACTTACATGAACAACAACAAACTTATAAGTCGTCATCTAAATATGAATAACGTAACATGTAATGTAGAAGCAAGTTATCTAGTGGGTGCGCGTAAATTGACTTCGATTAAGGCTCAACTGATTGTTGACAACATACGATGCCCGATCAAAAGTCTCATCATCTTCAAGACTCTCGTCGCCTCCACGAAATTTCTTAAATCCCCATTGAGCTCTGCGATCAGTAGTGGTTACTTGGTCAAACGCTTCATTGATATCGCAAGCTGTTTCAGCAGCTTTTTGGCGAAGGTTGATTTGAAATAAGAAACTTGTGCCAATTTGCTATTTTCCTAAAGTAATCCACGTTCTTAAATGAAGATATAACTGTTTAAACGGTTGCAATTGAAATGATTCGATAAGGCATAAACCCCTCTTAAAAATGATATATAAAGTAAAAGGTATTATGGCGAAACCTTATTTGAAAATACATCGTTTGAAATGAAAATAAACAATTCTGCAATAACTCTCATGTTAATCTAATATATATCTACATTTGTTATAATGAAAACACAGGCATGGATCAATATATATTATTAGGGTGAAGTGGGGAATAGGAGACATCGTGATTATGAATCTATACATTTTAAGGAAAGGAAGTAGCTGATGCTTTTTTGAATATTGCAAATGGGCGAATTTATACTATTTAAATGTTCAAGCGGATAAAAGAATGTATTTTTCTTTACGGATTGAAATAAATTTAGCACGATCCGTGAGATTCAGGAGATAGTTTAAATTGTGTAAGGAAAATTTACTTTGCTTCTATGATATTTCAGGGTAAGTAATCCAGCTCATGTGGAGTTGCATTCTTTCATTCTTTTCTTCTTTTTTTCTTCCTTTTTGTCTCTTTATTCTTTATGTATTACATTATTTCTTTCTTTTGTCCTATTCTATTATTTTCCCTGCTCTTTTCTTTCTATTCGTTTTTTTTCTTTATTTATTTGTTACGTTTTTAATTCATTTTTCTTCTTTTATTCTTTCTTTCAATGACGTGTTAGATTCGCATTATTAGTAATCTTCTATCGTCTCCGTCTTTTTTGTTTATATGTTCGTTTTCTTTAAATTTTCTTTTTCTTTGCTTTCTTTAAATACGCAATTCCACAAATATGTTCAGCCAGGTATTTCTTCTTCTGTTATTCTGTTAAAAACTTCATATTTATTCCTTTATCGTATGGGTTTATTACGGTCCAACAAATCCTGGGAAAAATCTGTGCATGGGTCAACCCGTCCACCACGCCACAAATGTCGAACGGAATCTAAAACAGTTACTATCGGTGGACGCAGACGTCGGTTTGTCCACAAGAACTTGCACTTTCGAGTTTCAGCAGCCGACGGAAACTTAAAGGAAATGACAGCTACAGGTCAAAACGGAAAACACAAAGACTCCTAGACCGAAATACGGAACAATGCTCACAAAAGCGAACTTCATTCTTTGAGTCCTTTGGGTAGAGAAGAGCAGGAACTATATCCGTCTACCAGATTAACCCTATTCACCAAACTTGGATTCACGTCTGGACACTTTTCAGCCCTACATAAAAGGTAATAATCGAAATTGTTTATAGGTTAGCTTTAAGGATGTCAAAAGGTTACGACAAACAATAGTCGACTGTTTGTATGGGCCGGACAGTCGCTTATATTGTAGTTTTAGAACAATGATAAAACTTAGTAATGTCTGCGAACATTAAACACTCACTCTAAAAAAAGATTTTACTTTTAGCAGTACATTTTTTGTATGATATACACATTGTCTAAACAAGGGCTTCTCGGTCGTTTTGTTTTCACCGGTTCGGCAACCCTGGTTTAATTGTTTGTAGTCTGGTTTCGTATTATGTTGTCATTCGTTCCTGGATTTTAACAAATAAATGCACTTTTTATCATTCACGAATCAAAAATTTAATTTATGGTATAAAAGAATATTTGATAAACTGATAAATATTTTAACAAATAAATCGACTTTTTCATTATTCACGAATCTAAAGTTTGATTTATAACAAATAAATGCACTTTTTCACCATTCACGAATCTAAAATTTAATTTATCATATAAAAGAATATTGGATAAGCCGATAAATAGTTTAACAAATAAATGCACTTTTTCATCATTCGCCAATCTAAAATTTAATTTATCGTATAAAAGAATATTTGATAAACCCTTAAATATGTAATAAATAAATGCACTTTTTCATCATTCACGAATCTAAAATTTAATTTATCGTATAAAAGTATATTTGATAAACCCTTAAATATGTAATAAATAAATGCACTATTTCATCATTCACGAATCTAAAATTTAATTTATGGTATAAAAGAATATTTGATAAACCGATAAATATTTAGTAAATAAAGCCACTTTTTCATCATTCACGAATCTAAAATTTAATGTATCTTATAAAAAATATTTGATAAACTGATAGCCACATTTCGTTTTCTTTCTTTTTTTATGTAACGAATAAGTAATTTTAAGATCCGAAAATCCTAGAAAATTATGGGAAAAATCAATAATTGTAAGAAAAATTACATGAGTTCCTTAAATCAAGTTTAAGTTTAACGTATTATTGTTTAGCATTCGATTTTAAGTCATGTATGTATTGTTTGATAGTTTACTTTTATGTTTGCACTGTTATGAATTAAGTTAACTTTAATATTTGTATTGTTATGTATTAAGTTAACTTAAATATATTATGGTTATCTATTAAGTTTTACTATAATGTGTTATTGTTATGTACTGGAGTTCACTTTTATATTTGTATTATGTATTAAGGTTTACTTTAATGTATGTTTCGTTATGAAATAAGTTTTACTTAAAGGCTAAGTTTTAATGTTTGTAGTTTTCTTTATGTGTGTATAAATATGCATTAGATTTTACTTTAATGTTTGTTTTCTCACTCAATTTTTACTTTATTGTATGTGTACTTCTTTAATAAGTCTTACTTAAAATTTTTGCATTGTTATGTATTAAGTTTTACTTTAATGTATTATTGTTATGTATTAATTTTTGCTTTAATGTATGTATTGTTTTGTAATCAGTTTTACTTTTATATTTGTATTCTTATGCATTAAGCTTTTTCTTTAATATATATATATTGTTCTGTATTAATTTTGCATATAATATATGCATTGTTCTAAATTAAGTTTAACTTTAATGTATGTATTGTTATGTATTAAGTTTTATTTTAATGTATGTATTGTTATGTATTAAATCTTATTTTAATGTATATATTGTTATGTATTAAGTTTTATTTTAATGTATGTATTGTAAGGTATTAAGTTTTATTTTTATGCTTGCATTGTAATATATTGAATTTTATTTTAATGTACGCACTGTTATGTATTAAGTTTTAATTTAATGTTTGCATTATTTTGTATTACGTTTTACTTAAATGTATGTATCGTTATGTATTAAGTTTTACTTTAATATATTTATATATATATATATCGTTATGTGTTAAGTTTTGCTTATATGTTTGCATTGGTATGTATTTTGTTTTACTTTAATGTATATATTGTACCGTATTAAGTTTTACTTTTATGTTGGTATTGTTATGCATTAAGTTTTTCCTTTAATGTGTGTGTTGTTATGTATAAATTGTTCCTTTAATATTTGTATTGTTATGCATTAAGTTTTACTTTAATGCATGTATATGTATGTATTTAGGTTTAGTTTAATGTATATATTGTTACGTATTAAGTTTTACATTTATAATTGTATTGTTATATATTAAGTTTTACTTAAATGTATGTATTATTATGTATTAAGTTTTACTGTAATTTATGCAATGTTATGCATTTGGTTTTAATCAAATGCATGTATTGTTTTGAATTAAGTTGTATGTATGGATATGCATGAAGTTTTACTTCAGTTTTAATTTTTTTTGTTTATTTTTTGCATATACAGATAGGCATTACATTTTATTTAATGTATGTATTTCTATGCATAAAGTTATTCTTGGATGAACATATGGATTTGCATAAGGTGGTACTTTGATGTATGTTTTGTTTATATTATGTTTTACTTTATTGTCTGTATTGCTATGTAATATGTCTTACTAAATGTATTATTGTTATGCATTAATTTTTATTTTATTAGTGTATGGTTATGCATGATTTTTCCTTTTATTTGTGTATAGTTATGCATTAAGTTTTACTGTAAGACATGTATATGTATGTATTAGGTTTTTTATGTATGTATTATTATGTATTACGTTTTACTTTGATGTATGTGTGGATAGCCATGAAATTTTACTTCAGTTTTTATTTCTTTTTGTTTACGTCAAGCGTAGAAAGTTAGACACAATGCAATGTGTGGATTTGATAAAGATGTTTTTGTTAAATCAATTGGAATTGCAATTGGTACCCATGGGTGTTTATACTGTGCCGTTAAAGTTTCGAAATTAAGGATAATATTTGGATAATATTTTTTCTCGCGCCTATATTGCGCTCGCCATATATAGATTTTCAGACTAACATGAAAAAGTGATCCTTTGATAAAAGGTTTCTGAAAATTCTTAAAAGCCACAGTGAACAAAATGCGAAATTTATTAACCTTTAATTCTAATATTGCATAGGATTTTTAAAAAAAGAATTTTGTAAACCGCGTTGAAGTAAGATTCGTTTTATTTGTTTAAATGATAAATTACTGGCAAGTATTTTAAGGTAAATACGGGGTGCTTATAAGGAAAATATACATGTCTCCTACATTATTTTTAAAAAATGATTAAAATATATTAATTAAATAAATTGAACGTGTTTTATTTAAGTATTTTTCCTAGGGACCAGAAACAAAGCATATTGCTATTTGGATATAAGGGATACTATTTAACACCATGCCGGCATGGGCACTATTTAGGGTGTTGAGAAGCGATGTGACTGTTCATATGGAAACAGAAAGAGGAAGTTTATTCCAAACGCCTAGCAGTACGAGGGAAACAGCTGTTAGAATAGGATGTATTTTCGTGATATAGAAATCCTTACTTAAGGAGATGGAGTATTGCTGCTTGTCAGGCAAGTCGGGTATATATATATATATATATATATATATATATATATATATATATATATATATATATATATATATATATATATATGGAGAGCAAGCGTGTTACGATCATGTAAGAGCACATTTACTTTAAGTAATATTAAAAGGCACAGGGATGCAACATTGCCGCGATCAATCAGTGGTTGGAGTATGGTTGACAGTGCGAAGCCTCTTATATGGATACTCTTTTTTATACCTATTTAGGAGAACGAGAATTCTAGATGATGCAATTGTATAAGAGGTTGTCACAATCATTTAGTTATGAAAATCTGAATATAATTTCATTATTGAGTGCTGTCTGTATTACCATGTTTGTTCCTTTTATTGCATCGTCATCGGCAAAGGCATGCTAATAACAAGAACTGCCGTGCTGTTAATAAATACTGCAAATTCTGATCTGTGAAAATAATATCAGATTAAAAAGTGTATTTTTCGTAGAGATTCACTGAAAATAAAAATAATCTCTCGTGAGATTCACCCAAAATATTGAAGAAACACATTACAATTGAATGAGGTAAAACAAAATGTTTAAAAAAATAGTTTTCTAAATAATATTTAAATTATTCAGGTTTTTGTTATTTTCCTGTTCTCATTGAATTGTTGTTATTGAAATTCCGATTTATCCAAAACGTTGATAAAGAAAATCGTAGAGGATTAGAAAGCTTAAAACTAAGTGCAACATTAAATCGAGGCTAACTCATTGATGTAGTCACGCATGCGTATTTAAGTTACATTGAAACGAAGTAGTTGGTGTCGATTTCTCACCGAGCAAAGAAAGATTATGCATTATTTTTGTCAGACTAAGTGGTTTTATTAATTCGAACATGCTGATTTTGCAGGTTAATTCCAATTCTATATATGTTTAAAGTGCTGACACGAGAATAGCGTTTTCGTATAGTGGTATATAATTATATATAACCGCAAATGTTACTTAAATCAAAGTTGTTCGTTAATCGAACGAAGAAATCAATCTGATCATTTTAGGATGACAAATGACTAGCGTTGGGAGTTTTCAAATAAGCTGAGTTGTGTAAAACCTGATTCAGCGTTAAGATAAAGTCGAGACAGCTGGAGACCAGAAGTAAGGCAGGATCTGCAAGATGTGTCGACGTGTTTCCTTATACAACACCTGATATTCCGAAACGGTAACCTATTCTTTTTTGTTTTTGAAAATTCTGGGATCTAACAAGAAATAATGTGTCAATGTGAATATTCCGAATACTTAAATATAGTAATTACAGAGCAACATATAAATAATCCAATTTTTCTTTATTTCTCGAGGGTACAATTGAGCATTGGCTCAGTTCTGTCGAAACTATAAGAATATTGTCTGAAAATAGTGAGTGACATTTGTGACAACGTCAATTTGCTGCTAAAGAGGTTGAAAATCCAAAAAATCACAATGCACCATGGATCACCTTCTGGTTGACAAATCCTTCTAAGAAACTGCAGACATAGATCTTTTTATTATTTGACGGTACTTAGATGGTGCAAAATTAATAGGTACTTAAGATTTTGACATTTTTGATGCCGCTAATCTCCGAACATCTATAAGGAATATCATGAAAGATTGGAAAGCATTCAACTTCAGGAAATATTGCATCAAACAAAGTGAACATTAATAGAGGGATTTAACAAGGTGACAGACTTTCCCATTTTCTGTTGGTTATTAGCTCTCAATAGTTAGCCATCTACCATTCATGGATGATTTTAATGTGTTTAATGATCTTTTGAGAGCTGTCAGATTTACATAATAACAAAATACTTAATAAAAAACAATGTAAACAACAACAAAATAAACAATAAAAAGTAGACACCATGACAAAAATCAAACCAACACTAGCAGAAATAATAATAATAATAATAATAACAATAATAACAATAATAATAATAATAACAACAACAATAATAATAATAATAATAACAACAATAATAATAATAATAATAATAATAATAATAATAATAATAATAATAACAACAACAACAAACTAACCCCGGACAAGAACAACCATACCATAAATAAAAATAATAATAACGAACAAGATAAATGCAATTGTAGACACCGCACAATTTGCCCAGTTCAAAATAAATGTCTAACAAAAAGCGTAGTTTATCAAGCAACAATATTTGCGAAAGAAAACCCGAATAACAAGAAATATTAAGTAGGCATGACTCCCTTAGATTTCAGAACCCGATACTATGACCACAAAAGTACATTCAAACATAAAAAACACCGTATAAAAACAACACTAGCGAATAAATATTTGGAACTCAAAGAAAGCGGGTATTCGCCGGTAGTCGAATGGAAAATAATAAGACAAGCTACCACGTGCAGACATTTAGACGACCAATGTAAATTATGCCTCCATGAAAAATTTGCTATCCTGTACTTTAAAGAACCCCAACATCTATGAAACTGTGGACGAGAAATAGCAAACAATTGTGTTCACAAAATAAAACTTACTCTAGGATAGTGATACAAAATAGCTTTAAAACTAACAAAAACAATAGAAAACAAACAAATAAATAAATTGAATATACATGAATGTACATAAACGACCACACACACATATATATATATATATATATATATATATATATATATATATATATATGTACGCATGTGTGCATGTATGTGTGTACACATATGTATATTTATATATAAAAAAGAGCAGAAATGAGGAAAATCGCCTGCCTTAAACCACTAACCTACTACTAAAGCAGATCATCTGTTCGATAAAATGCATGCCCATTGGCTGATATAAAGGGGCGCGGACGACACTAGAAAGCTGATTGGCTAACTAAAATCCTCAACATATATAAAAACGAGAAACAACCAGAGAATTCGCGCATAAGCCTGACGACTCCTATAGTGGATGAAACGCCGAATATTCAGTGTAGCTTAATCGGCATATATATTTTATAAATTACTAACTAGCTTTACCTACGTATTGAGCACTTCCTAAGTAAATACTTAAAGTTTACGCATAAATCTATACTTTCGTATATTAATTTTATGTGAGCAAATGAAGTAGTTATATATATATATATATATATAAATATATATATATATATATATATATATATATATATATATATATGCATATATATTACACATCTATGCATGTTGTTTTTTTAGATCAAAAGTTATGACGTTATTTACAATGTTAGTTCTTGGCCTTGGTAACTAAATAAATATACACCCATAAAATACCTTTTATGTGGACTTTTGTAAAAATGTTCAAAAATCACAAACAAGAGATGCTGCTACTTCGGACGGGAGGTATTTCATTTCGGATCATGTCTAAAAGGGAACTGTAAGAAGTCCAGAAGCGATATGCCTGCCCATTGTCTATTCCAAATTCGCCAGGTTTTTTACAGACAAGGAAAGCAAAAATATGGAGAGATAGTCAAAGTATACAGAGGCGAGTCGAGAAATGATTACAGTAGAAGTATTTCCAGTGACCTCAACAATAAAGGTTTTGTTGCTTGCTGGGCTAGTAGAAAAGTTATAAAGCTATGAGTACAGCAGTTTTATCAAGCGTTGTTATATTTATATAACGTGCAGTATATCTTACTGTGAACATCTTCAGTGTATCATGTTTAAAGCTCGACATCATCATAGGCGTTTTCGTTATTTTATTATGAAAAGGGCAACTACCTACCATTATTGGAAGAGTAAAAATTATAGACAGCGACGGACGGTGGAGAGTAAGACGACTTAAAGAAGCAATAATATATACGGAAATATACATTATTAGTCATATATACCTATAACAAGATATAAAATTAGGTTTAAGGTTCCTAAAATCCGTACTAGAATTGTACCTCAAGGCGATATTGCGCATTGGTTGGAGTATTGGAAACATTTATTATAATCTCTTGAAAGATGAAGGTTTAATTCTCAGTGTGGCCGAATCAAATACACAATTGTGAACTCTTGATGACATCTATCCAGTTCTAGCTTACTTTCTATCCAGTCCTAGTTGACTATCTATCCAGTCCTAGCTGACTATCTATCCGATCCTAGCTGACGGAATCAGTGCATGCTACCTCATAAACTAAAAAACGGGTTCTGTTCCAAATTCCGTGCAAATTCTCGAGTTCAGCAGAAACGTTCTCAATATTGAAATATACCCGTATGGAAGGACGGAGGTTATATGTACCGAAACGTTGTGAACATCACACTAATGATGAGAACAGTTTTTCGATGAATTCAAATAATACGAATAACCAATTCTATTTTCTCAAATAATCAGAAACGTCTTATTATATTAGGTAACTAATGCGTTGGAGATACAGATACAGATGGAGTGAAATCTCATCTTAAAATCCATTAAAATTTAACAGGTTATTCCTAACTCAGAGTCCATGGTAATATCCATCAAATACTTTTCAATTCTATGATGTTCTAATAAAAAAAAATGCAGTAAAGTTGAGACCGTTATATCGACGAAATATGCGTGCGCATTTCGAAAATGAACAAAAAAAAAATCGGAAGTTCAGAAGCATTTGGCACATGCTAGTTGCTGGTAATATTGATTAGCTCCATCCTACCCTCAATACCATCACGTTCAATTATTGATTTAGAATTAACACTTGCTTAGGAGATGTGAAAATATGTGAAAAAAAATATGAATTCGAAATTGATCTTTAGATTACAGAGAACCGGGTAACAAAAAAATAAAAGTAAAATAAAATATTAAAAATACAACGAAGAGGAAATAAATTCTATTTTCTTGAGTATTAGATTACAGGAAAAGGATGCTGTGGTTGTTGACTATATCAATTGACATTATTTAACCTTACCGAAATTATGCAGACATGAGTTTGGCGTCGATAAATATCCGATCAATAAAAGTATCTCCCATCGAGAAAAGGTAGCACCAACTTTTTTTGTTATGCTACAGTTCAGAACAAATATTACGAGTCTCACACAGTAACTGATTGTTCGTCCCTCAATTTAACAACGTGTAGAAGTCTTCAGCTCTTCAAGAGGTGATGTCAGATACCATTTAAGTGTTTCAACAAATGAATACACATATATTCATTTCAAACTATTACGGTGGGAAAACGATTCTATTTTGTACCACGTTTTTTATCTTTTTCCCATAGAAAAGAGGCCGCATGCCAATTTCAGCCTTTTCGTTTCTTTTATGGCATGTACTCATCAGAGCATCGCTCCGCGGTTACCTCTGTGAAACGTTCCTGCCAAATATTCGCGTAATGACATGGAAAATAACCGCCTAGCGACAACCTCTATTTGCAATTCCGCCTACTATCTAAGTGCCCATGAATCTAAAAAAATGTCATAGACGGGAATTTTTCTCAGGATTCTTCTTCTAGGAAACACAATACTGCGGAACGACTTCCCGGATGATTATTACATGCCCGTTTTCAAGTTCAGCGTAATCAACTTCTTTTGTTTTGTACCGTCCACATAGATTATTCAGTATCACTCAATTTCTACGATTTCCGATTATCACGGCATTGTCTCACATAATACTAATTAATTCTTATCTTTTATTGGCCTTCGTAACTTACTAAATGTTCAGTCTATATTAAATTAAAAGTAAATATACATAAAGATAATCGATATTTTAATTTTTTATTATTAAGTTTTCTTTCTGTCATAAACTCTATATATAAATTGAATAGAAATCAATAATGTAATAACTAGAGCTATGGCAAGATAATATTCTTATCATTGTTTTTACGCTCGAGTGTATATCCGACGCGTTTAGACACAGTTAATCAATCGAGAAGCACACCACTCTAAAAACATATAAGATATTTACTGATATATATTCGAAAGGTAACATAATGAAACGAATATTTTCTTGTCATAGCCCTAGAAATAATACATGCGAAAGTAAATATTTTTTACGTAAATATAAAGGAAAAAATAATAATATATAATAATGATATTATAATATATTTTTGCTACATTCTTGTGCATCTGTGATAAACCTTGTCTCCAAATTTTATTCTCTAATTCGAGGGTGTACACTTATTAAAGAGTCTGTCACTATCTTTACATGGTATATTTTCGTGTCACTTAACAATAAGAAGTCTTAATTCTGAATCGGCTTCGTAACATGGTTCATCATTTCAAACTCTATTCTTACAACGAGTCTGATTAAAATTATTAAGGATTAACAATATATATAATTTGAGTTGGATGCGGGTATGTATAATCCTTCATGGAGTGGAAAGCCCTTTACGCGCTCAATTGTAGATCACCACTTCTGCAAGATATTACATCTGTTACTTTGCTCTAGTATTTGTGAGGGTTATTATAAAGGAATAGACGAAGCTTTTCAGCCCTTATGAAGGCAATCATTAGAGGAAAATAAAACTTCGTACTGGATTTAGGAAGAGCTTATAGTTTTGTTGTCACAAATAGAACCTATGCTTACAATTCTTTGAACGTAACAAGATCGACTCTATTGACCACAAACCAAAATTGCACTATTTTTGGAACAGATTTTTGTTTAAAAAGTATGAGATTTAAATCTGATGTGTACATAGGCATATCTTAGTTTGTGTAAGGAACTTTCAAAACAAGATCATTTATAACAGCGGAGCAGTAGTCATCGATTCAGCAATAAAGTATTGCGTAGAAATTAACGAAGGGTGCATCCTGCTTTTCTCAGGTTTTAAAATAAACTCCTACCCGAGTCTACCATTGGCAACAATGGTTTGCCAGTACTCGTTATTCTTGTCACAAATATGATACACGCTTAAAATTTATAAGTAATAGCAACAGCAATAATTTTCCACGGTTTGCGTGTGTCACTGTGGAGAAATACTTACACTCCGAACTTAAAAGCCGCGCGACGCAAAAATAATGCGAAAATAAGAAAATACCTGCAAATTCGGGCTTCAACGTGGTTCGTAGTCGATGAGAATCTATCAAAGGTTTACTTTATTGCTTAACAAAAGTATTTCCATTTTCTTTTTTATTTTTATATTGCCAGTTTATTTTTACAACTTTTATGGAATTTTTTTTCTTCAAATGTCTTGATTAGTCGTTAATTATAAATTTAATTACTTAGGTTTGTCATTCATCTTTGTATGTTTTTTAATATATTTGATATCTATATTTTTCTCTGACTACCTGTTTGAGTGTATTTTATTTACTTTCTGGTTTTAAAATGTTTGCTTATTCACCCAATCTTTTGCTCCTTTTAAACAAACAGGTTTAATTTATTTTCAAAAGGGTCGTTTTCTGACCCCTGGGAGTACTCCTCATTTACGTTCTGCATTTATCCACTCTCAAGCCATGTTTAGATCGTGATTTTTGCCTATATTCATTCAGAATCTATTAAATTTCTTTTTTATTTCAGTTTCTTTTATCAATTATTTTTCATTATAAATATTTTGCAGCCTAGCGCCTTTCCCTCGATCCTGTTTACCGTATTTGTTATATTTTTCTCAAATATTTTCACATTTTTATTTTAATGGTTTTCGCTTTGTGTTTTATTTTTCAACAATTTTTAATATTACATTTTTTCCTTCGCGTGCATCCTGTTTTATACTTTGTAAAGTTTTTATAATGATTTTTCTTTATTTTTCTGCGCATTTTCTGTTTTCCTTTTTCAAGGTTTCTTTGTTTTGAATTTTAGTTTTTATTAAGTTCTTTTATCGTTTAAGTCTTCATGTTTTCAAGATGTATTTTATCTTTGTCGGGTTCGTTTTCTCTTCTCCTTTATTTTTGTGCTTCGCCTATTTCTTATTCGTAATCACCCATTTACTCCTCCTTTTCTTTCGTTTTCCATCTTCTCTTTTTATTTCATTTTTGCTTTTCCTGCTTTTCATAAAACCTAATTTGTTTTACGCATTCCATTTCACTTGTTGGTTTATTCCGTTTTTTCTCAATATTTGTTTAGTTTTAAGAAACCGATAATGATTTTTCCAGAGATTTTTTACAGTTGATGTATTTAGATTTAAATTTTGGAGGAGGGTTTCACACATTTTTGGCTGTATTTTTTAACACATAAAATACATTTTAAGAGGTTCACTTTGGCTGTTGTGTTACCAGCACAATCAAAAGTTTGATGTAAGGAAATAAGGCACTTGTGAACATAAAAGTCGAAAAATCAATTTTTTTAAAAAAAATGTTGTTTTAAGCAAAGGCGCTAATACGTACTTAATTGTCATGTCTAAAATAGTATTATACCAAAACATTACGAACATTCCGCTGTGGGTTTTGTCTGTTATTTCCTTTAATATCTTCTCTTTCATCCCCCTCTTCATTCGTTTTATCCCTTAGTCTTTTTTTTATTCTCTACATATTCTTAAAATTCACATTCTTTTTCACATTCTTGTCTTTATCGTTCAACTTATTTTTCGGCTTTTTACTTTTCAACTTTATAGCTTAGCGTTTTTATTATTCTTCTTTATTTTCAATTATAAATACATTTGTTTTCCTTGATTATATTTTATTGAGAAAAATATTTATTTTACTTCTTTATTTTCTATTATAAATTTATTTATTTTTCTACTTTATTTTCAATTATAAATTTATTTATTTTTCTACTTTATTTTCAATTATAAATTTATTCATTTTTCTTCTGTATTTTTATCATAAATTTATTATTTTTCTTCTTTATTTTTTATTATAAATTTATTTATTTTTCTTCTTTCTTTTCTATTATAAAGTTATTTGTTTTCTTCTTTATTTTTATTTTGAATTTATTTATTTTTCTTCCTTATTTTCTATTATAAATTTATTTATTTTTCTTCTTTATTTTTATTGTAAATTTATTTATTTTTCTTCTTTATTATTTATTATAAAATTTATGGATTTTTCTTCTTTATTTCTTATTATACATTTACTATTTTCTTCTTTATTATTTATTATAAAATTTATAGATTTTTCTTCTTTATTTCTTATTATACATTTACTATTTTCTTCTTTATTTTTATTATAAATTTATTGATTTTTCTTCTTTATTTTCTATTATAAATTTATTTGTTTTTCTTCTTTATTTTTAATTATAAATTTATTTATTTTTTCTTTACAAGCGTCCTCCATTTTTTAATGTATATTTTAAAAAGTGTTCCTTGTAATCATAAGTTCCCTGTTTTCTTTCTCTTTATTTTTTAATGCTTTTTCTTTATCCCTTTCCTTATTTCTTTTGTTCGCTCTGATAATTTTTCCTCGAATAATACTGCTTTTCATTACATTCAGTTTGCATTTTTCAGCCAGAGTTAATAATTACAAAATGTTTTTCAAGATTTCGATTTAGCTATATATCTTAGCTAATTTGCCTCGCACATCTCGTTTCTTGAGTTTATTTGTTCGGTTGGAAATATATTATTATCATTATTAAACTTTTTATTATTACGTCATGTTCTCATCTAATTATATTTCGTTCGTCTCATGTATGAACATTTGTATTTTTATTGTTTGAGATTCAATGTATTTTCGATTATCTTCCTTATTTTATTTTCACCTTTCCTTTCGTTTTCTTCTTCTTTACTTTCTACTTATATTTTTCTCATTTTTTCGTGTTTAATCTACATCGAATAATTTGTGTCTTTTTCTTAAACATGTTCTTGATTTTTAATCTCTTAATCTGTGTCTTTGCATTTTTTCTCCTGACTCCCGCCCATTTCCTTTTCTTTATTTCTTTTATATTTGTCTAATTTCTCCGATTAGTGTTTTTCTTCCTTTACCCCACTTATTCATCTTTTTACTTATATTTGTCTCCTCCTCTCTCATTGCGTATTCCTCTTTTGCTGTTATTTTATTTTTTTCTACTTTTTTTTCCATTTTTTTTCTTTTTTCATTAATTTACCTCTGCGTTTGTTTATCTGCCTATTCCCACCGTCAGATTTGTTTCATGGTTTTCTCTATCTATTCTTTGTTTCCTTACATCATTACTCCTTCATCCTCTTCCTTTTCTTTTCGTCTTTATCATCTTCCATTGCTTTTCTTCTTTGACTTCTTCTTCTTTTACTTCGTCTTCCATTCCTTTTTCTCTTCACTCAAAAGATGTTCAGCTTTTTAATACTTTTTTAGTTTCGGTTTCGTTCATTTTTTTATTCTATGTATGAGGTGTTATTATTATTGTTTTATGTATTTCGTCATTCTCCTTCTTCATCCTGTATTTTATAACTTCCTTTCTCCGTCGTCTTCTTTTCCCTTCTTCTCCGTTTGCTCTGGAGGTGTACTCCACTCTAATTCTTTTTAGTTTCGTTTCGGTTTGCCTGTTTTCGCCAGATTTCAGTTTTGCAATATATTATCAGATAGGCTTCTCCAAACATCTCATTTTTATTTATCATTTGTTCGATTGAGAATATATTTGCATTAAATTTTTTGTCACGTCCTGTTTTGCATCTAATTATTTCTTGCTTTATATTTTATTCATTTCCATCTTCTTGCCTTTCATATCTTAATATTCGTATTTGTATTGTTTGTTATTCATATCTTTTTGATTATATCCCTTATTTTATCCGCCATTTTCTTTTAATTCATCCATTTCTTTCTCGATCCACTCTAACCATACACATTTCTACTTTATTTCTTTTCGATTTTCTTCTTATATTTTACAACTTATTTTTTCCTTGATTAACACATTTCTCTTTTACACGGCAAGCCAAGCATTTTCGCTTCTAACAGCATCTGTATTTCCACACGGGCAACTGTATCACTCAATCTCTTTTTATTCATTTCATCTGCTCCCAGTTCATACGAAAATGCAACCCATTTCCCGTCAAATAATAACCGAATCTATTTTCTTATCTATATACTCTCCCATCCATCTAGGCACATCTAACGCATTCTTTTTTTATTTTTTCTCATCTTATCAGCATCATAGAAAAGAAGCGTTTCCCTCATCTTTCCAGGGAAATATACTATCGTAATTCATTGCTCAGCAGGATTTCTCTGCAACAATTTAGACCGACCTCTTGCTCACTTTTTCCGGGTTTCAATAAGGTCTTGGATTTTTTTTTCTTTCAGGATAGTTGTATTTATAAGCGAAAATTGTTTAATGCTTTATTTTTCTGTTATTTTTATTTCTAATCTAAGTTCAGGTTTTAAATCTCGGTATTTTATTTTCACTCTAAAAAGACAGTTTTGCTTTCCCCCTTTCGTGCAAACAACCCTTTTTCGTATTATCAGAGAACAGCGTTAACTGAAGCTGTACAAGAACTCTCACAGGATTCCAATTTCCAAACGTATATCGCCATTTATAAATCTCTACATTTATAGGTTTTTTTTTTTAAGTTTGAAATTTAACTCAATTTACCTACTGTTTTTTATTTTGTCATGAAGAGCTATGTAAGTTATTGTTTAAAAAAGTATTTCAGTTTTCAAAATTTATTTAAGTTATTTAAGTTATTGTTTAAAAAGTATTTCAGTTTTCAAAATTTATTTAAGCTATTTAAGTTATTGTTTAAAAAAGTATTTCAGTTTTCAAAATTTATTTAAGCTATTTAAGTTATTGTTTAAAAAAGTATTTCAGTTTTCAAAATTTATTTAAGCTATTTAAGTTATTGTTTAAAAAAGTATTTCAGTTTTCAAAATTTATTTAAGCTATTTAAGTTATTGTTTAAAAAAGTATTTCAGTTTTCAAAATTTATTTAAGCTATTTAAGTTATTGTTTAAAAAAGTATTTCAGTTTTCAAAATTTATTTAAGCTATTTAAGTTATTGTTTAAAAAAGTATTTCAGTTTTCAAAATTTATTTCGGCATTTATATGAGATTTCATTTGAACTCATATTTTATATTTTGGCTTTTCATCGATTTTGCTTTTTTTTGCCTTCGTACGTTTGTATTTGTTATGTATTTCCATATTTTAATTCTTTCCGTATTTTAAAATTTAGTTTTGCCAAAATTTATTCCAATATTTGCTTTACACTTTATTTTCATATATGTCTTATTTTTTTCTGTTTTTCCTATTTTTTTTTATTTCGTCTTTTTTTCTATTTCTCTCTCGTTTCCTAATTCATTCCTGTTTTTTTACCTTTCTCATTTTCAGAAGTATCATTTCGATTTCCAATGTTTTCGGCCTCAATATTAGTAGAAGATTTACCCCTTTTTTCCTTCTTTATGTGTATTGTTTCACATTCACTTCTTTCTTTTGTTTTTCGATATGTATGTACTTTTCTTATTTTTCATCTTCGAATAGCATTTTTGACATGTATACTTCTGTTATTTCGTTTTCAATTTCACTCTAAAAGAGAAAAACTATACTTCACGTTAATAAACGTTATATAATTCAATTTTCTTCTAATTTTTAATAGTTCCGGCCTAATGATCGTTTTCATCTTCTAAGTAAATCGGTGATTGACGTTACATAAAAGTTTTCACTTGGATTCGATTATATCGATATATGTCCAATGTCTAACATGAACTTTACGCATGTTTAGTATTTTATTATTTCCAAAATATTTCTCTGGCTCTCTATTTAAGTCAATCCCCTAAAAATAAACGGATCGGGGGGAAAACCTCTTTAAATAGAAGGTATTAAGTCATTTTTGTATCTTTACAGTGAAAAGTGAAAGTTTCGACTACTTGGCTATTTGCAGTAAGGCTTACGAATGTTTTATGAAAAAATTTTTTTTTTACATTATTAGAGGTTGGTGATAATTTATGAGAAGGGTATTACAACTTATAAAAGCGTGGATGTCACTCAAAAATAAGGATCAATGTTGAAAGTGGTCAGTGAGAGCACAGCTCAGAAATTGCATTACTTAAAATTGGAATAATACTGGGACTTTAAAAAACAATGTTCTAATCAGATGAGAACCAGGCCAGTAAAAGAGAGTTCAACGGCCGGTTAGATTTAAGAAAATTCACATTTAGGCACTAATAGTAGGGAAGAAAGATATTAGTGGATGTAACTTGACGAATGCTTTTTCTAAATACTTGGTTGGCGTCGTCAATGAAGAAAGTCGAGATGCGCACCTGCCCTGTAAATAACGGTAGAACATTAGTAGGCTCGCAAGGTCATTCCTGTGTGAAGATCTTGTATGTCGAAGAAAAGGGCATCACCTACTAGGTTTCGAAGCTGGTTGTGAAGTTTATAAATGCAGGATAGAGTACTCCTCGCAACTACTCCCCAGATCTGCCAATTTTTTTCTAATATTAAGGTTAAATGTTACTCTCATACATGTTGACGATTGTGTTAGAAGTTAGATACTTTCTAAAGCGGTAGCATTAAGCAACCGCTTTTTTTCCCAGTGACTTTGAAAACAGATTTGATGGACGTCTTTTATTTCACGTTCTGGGATGAAGGTCAGTCTCATAACATTGCCGGACATTGTATTGTTTTAAGACAAAAGCTATTCATGTAAGTTGTAGCCAAGTTAGGATCAGATTGCTGAGGGTGAATAGATAGAAGCTTGGTTTTGGAGCTTTGAAATTTACCAACCACCTATTATTGCCTAATTGAATCACGTGCTACAAGGCGGAGAAGAAAGACTGAGAGAAAGCTTGGTTGTTGATGCATTTCAAGGTTTACCGTAGATGTAATGACGGCTGAGTATGTGCCCATGAATGTAATTAATTAATTAAATAACATCATAAAATTACTTAATTTAATTAAGGCACTATTGTACATTTGTAACACTCTCTCTGGTGAAGCCACGCAAAAACCCCTGATTGTCTTTGAAAACTTCGGCTCGTGTTGTCTAAATCCCCGGGATTCTGTCACATCCGATTCCTGGTATGCTGAAAACGAATAGCAAAGCTCACGCAGGCAAGAAGGAAAAACAGACACGTGAAATTATATTCTACTAGAGTTAATTTCACAAAAAATATTTACAGACTTTTTACAAATATTGTTCAGTTCTTAGCAAGTTTTAAAGGTCTTAAATCTTTAGTCTTCGCAGACGGCACGCAAACGAATTGAAGAGGGCGTGTTGGTCACGTCTACCGGGAGAGGTGTTGTTACTTCGGGTTTCGCGCAAAACTGATTTGTTTCGAGCGACAGTAGTATTATATACGGGTGTGTGTGTTCGGGGTGGAAAATTTCCCCAAACCCATCAAATTACGACTATTACGATCAAGTCTGAAGCTCCCCAATGAGGGGCACATCGCTCCCTCAGGTCGATCACGTTACACATTTGCAAGCTGTAACGAATCTTAAGTTTCTGAATTTTGGAGATGAAGATTGATTATTGGTTTTATTTTTATTCGTCCGATATGGTTCTTATCGCGCGTGTCACTTTCATAAAAGTTCGATTGATGTAACATACGGTCTTCTTAAGGTGCTATTCGCAAGGACATGTGCCGTACTTATCAGTGTACTCGGTGAATTCAATTGTAAAAATATTCTGCTGATGGTTGAAGGTTGAATTCTTAGTGTAACCGACCGTAAAATACAATTACGAATTACTTAGCATCTCTATTTTATCATGACTGACGTATTGAGAGCAAGCTACCCTTATGAAGTAAATCAAGGATTCCGTTTTAAATTATCTGCTGATTTTTGAGTTTAATAGAAAGATCCAAAAGTTTGAGAAGATACATGTGAAGAAGATCTGAGGTTACAATGACGGTAAAATGACACTCTCAAGATGAGAAGAGTATTCAGTAAATTCAGATAATACGAACTGTAACGATAAAATAAGAGTGCATCGCTCACACGATTTATCAAAATACACCGAAAATAATATATATCTTAAGGTTAAAAATCCTGTAAAAAAGTAATATTTAGCATTTTTTCTTTGCGGCATTATGGAGGTCGAAAAGATGGTTAATAATATCAGCTGAAGGAATGCTAGTTACTAAAAAACTACTGATGTCACTAGTCTAGCTTTGAATGATGACGCAATATACCCAGCGAGCAATGAGATTCCGTACTGACAGGGGAGAAAATATTGAGCCGAGGCGTCACGAATGTCCAGACCAATGATATAATATATAATGCGCTGAACGTATTTAGAGTTCCTATATAAATTGGCTCCCAACGGGACAGAGTTAGACACGAGGGTCGTTTTAGAGAAATGGAACAAAATTGACTCAGTCGTGAATGGTTTTTAATCCACTAACAGAGAACAAGAAATGGAAGTGCAGTATCTGAGAAACAGATACTACACTTTGATATTGACCCAAAGGCAAGAGTAGTAAGAGTCAGTTCACCGTCAGCATTGTTGTTGTTCTTAAAAACGAAAGGATGTTTGTTCCGCGTTGTTCAAAATCGCAATTTCAGGAAAAGACCAGTGATATCCAGAAGCAAAGACACTAATCAGCCTTTTACAAACAAAACTTTCCAACAAAAATCCAAATTTTTTTTCGCATGCTTTGTTTGTTCGAGCTGTTTGTTTGCTTGCATTATGTTGTTAGGTTTTCCTCCATTTATGTGCCTACCATGCAGTGTCGACAAATAAGTTGCGATTCTTTATTGCACATTTTGACTTTTTTTTAAGTTTACCATTAGGTAATTTTGAAACAGCCAAACATTTGTAGAATAAAAAAAGAAGGAAAGGCGGTATTTTTCGTACGACCATGCACAACATAGTAAGAGTCACCTAAGCCCCCATGTTAAGAACGGATTTCGAAATTAGCACCCCCACCGTGGGAAGCCGTTCTTAATATGTGGAGGTTGGGTGTGTTTATTCTAAAAGCTGTTCTTATCGCGCGGAGGTCGTTTTGCTTATACTAAGTCAGTTTTAGTTGTTAGAAGATCCCATTATCTTGGCTGTATAAACGAGAGAGACAAAAAGAAAAGATTAGATTATTTTTATTTGTTAGAGGTTTAACAACGGAGGGGTACGTCGTTAATACGAAAATGACTTCTAAACGCGTACGAACATAGCGCGACAGTGAATTTCAGTACAAATACGGATTTTGATAATGCGAAAACTAATTGTCTCTGCAAAATATAAATCAGCGTACTCGAAAAGCTATAAAATCTGACTAATCCAAAAAAATTGAGGAATTGGACCTAATGTAAAAAAAGAAAGAAAAACCGTAAAAAAGACAAAAGCAGTTGGAAAAGAAAATAAATAATCCGAAAAATGTACAAATTTTGATTTTGATATGGTAGATTGTTTTCATCGATAAATCAAAATAGTGGAAATTATGAATTGATAAGTGTAGGCTGTTTTCATGGTAGTTTTGGTTCATGAGTTTTAGCTTTGGTCGTTCGCCGAAAGTCGCCGAGCGAGACTCACAGAGAAACAGGATTGTAACTGCAGAAGAACCAGTTTACTATAAATGGATCTATGGGAAGGAAAAAAAACTATGCAAATATTAATTATTTAATATCGACTGATGTCGTTAACAACTAACGAACAAAAATAAAGACTGTACATACGTGTGTGTATGTTTTCGGAGAAACTAAACGCTTACATGAAAGAGGTGGACGATTCGTTCGCTGTTGTTATTTATTGGAAATAAAGTGTCTAATCTTGTAATCTTACCGGGGAAACTGTAGACTTTCTTGTAAATGGGTGGACCATTCGTTAGCTGTTGTTATGTGCTATAAATATATGTAATAGCGACGCCATATTTAATGGTCTAGAGTGAAGTGTTCGTTTTAAGGATCTAATTCTGGAATAATTGAATTAGATGACAACCAATCAGATACAGCGAATTTCCTCGAGGAAGACTCCATTATTTCGTCATTCTACTAAGGTAAAGTCAATGATGGATATATGTATCTATTTAGCAGTTAAGTTCGGTGAAGAGTGGAATTTGCTGACCGTGTATGTTTTCTTCCGGTGTCGATTGGTAGTGGTGGATTTTTTTTTGGCGTAAACGTTCGATTGCCCATCTGACCATAGTTATTTTTCCGTATGCTGCAAACGCATCGTCGGTAAAAAACCTCTTTTAATCGGACTCAATCTGGTCTATCTTTTTTTGATCGTCTTCCTCCATTTCACTGTAGAGAGTCAGTGCATCACTTTCCAGATATAAAAGAATCAGACTCGCTAAATCATCCACCTGCTGAAGTTTTGCGGCAAGTCTCACTTTTTCAGCCACGCTACAACATCTCCCTTTCCAAAAAACTGCTTGATGATCTCACTGCTTATCCGTACCTTCGCCATAGTCGAGCGGAAATAGCTTGTAGCAAAATGAAGTAGTCCCAATATTATTACACGACGAACAATTTTCTCTTTGTGTGGTCGACTTGTCGGGCACTTTCCGGTGTGCGGTTGGCTTCGTGTGGCTTGTGGAATACTCAGAAGGAGAGTACGTTCGGGAACAAAGGGCTTGGATAATGAAACGAGGTTCGCCGTACTGCATCGTAGGATGTTCAAGACCTTAGAATCTGTGCAGCAGCACTCTCCGGCCCGGTTATGTTGAGATTTAAACGGTAAAGAGCTGAATGTATGAGGATGATAGCTCCCTAGCAATTGGTGCAGCCTTGGAGACGCGTGCAACTGTGTTGAAAGACGCATGTTGGCTGCGACCTGAAAATGACGCTCAACACATTAACTTAGCTGAACTGCACGCCGTATTGAAAGGTATCAACTTGGCGTTCGATTGCACGGCAAGGTGCTACACATAAAGGCAGATTCTGTGTGCGTATACCATTGGATCTCGGACACACTAACTTGGAAGGCGCGAGTAAACACCAAGGCAGCAAGCGAAATGCTTATTAGGAGGTGGCAAAGCACTCTCAAGGAGCTCGTGAAAGAGTAAGGGCTGACAGTAGACGTGACACTGATTTCATCAGCACGAAATATCGCTGACCGATTGACACAAGTACCACATCGGTGGTTTGAGGCGATGAAAAAGAAAAACGGCGTTGACCCGGTGATAGGCTCGGTTCACACAGACGAGTTGGATGAGAGTAAACCGATGGCTATTCTCAAAGGTAGTGGGCATCCACGGGATCGACTCACTACCAACTTTGTCAGGAAAAGTTGCCCAACTACGACAAAATCAACCGCTAAAACGGCCATACGGAAATGTGAGGAATGTTAGTCCATTTGGCCTAGCGCCGGTAAAGTGGGAAAAGGGAAAGATGGAATTGAACGAGAATTGGCAGAGAATTAGAATGGATGTCATGCATTATGACGCCTTCATTTTTTTTTTACTGTAACAGGTTGTAGTCCATCACGTTTCTCCATTTGGAGGTAATTGGCGAGGAAGGACTCAGTTGGAGGCAGTGTTCCTCGAACGTGGCTCGCCGCATGAAATCCTTTTAGACAATGACACGACTTTCTGCAGCAACGTGTTCCAAGCATTTGAACATAAATGGGGAGTTCACTTGCGATTCCGTTATGTATACGCTCCAGCCGGGAATGGTGGAGCGATGTCACCGTACAGTTAAACGAATAGCGGCTAGAATGCGCTGTTCCATACAGGAGGCTTTCTACTGGTATAACATCACGCCCAGAGACGAAGTATTTCCCTTCTCTGCGCCTGCCAACAGGAATTATTGATATGAAGTTCGAGTGAAGGTGACCAATCTCGCAACTGCGTCCCCAGGTCCCAAGAACAGCGCTTATAAGGTTGGAGATCACGTGTGGGTCAAATGACAGCAACATCGATGTACCACGAAGTTCGGCAATGGTGAGTTGACCAACGTAATCAGCCCTCAATCGATGTTGGTTGATGGTGTGTCTCGCCATGTGAAGAATCTTCACCCTCGCCATTATGTTGTTACATCGGATGAAGAGGCAGACTCAGACAGTACGATGTTTTCTTAAAGGACAGAAAGTATGATACAGGACGACGGAGAGGATTTTTAGCCATATAATGCACATACTGAAGTAGCGGAAGAAGGGCTACCCCTCTTGCCTTTACTAAGAAGTACCGACAAAGACGGCAACTGTCCCCCTGCCCTGATTGTGAAACACCGCCTATGGAACCACGCGAGAGGATAATGAAACAGGCTGGGGGGCATAACGGTGGTAATGAGGAAAATGGCAAGGAGGAAGTGTTGCCCCCGATTTTTCGAAGTAGTACCCGACAAATACGACTGTCCACTTGCCCTGTTTGTGATCATGAGATCAGGGGATAGCAAAAATGGAGAGGGGAAATAAAGAGCTTACCTCGGATAATATTGCGGGCCGAGCGGAAGAGTTCCATGATGACGTCCATGGGTTTTTATTGGCGTTGACCCCATGCAATTTTCGCAGAATCGCGTATGCTCTGTCGCGATTAAACACATATATAATTCCTGGCCGCTATAAAGGCAGGACGCTGGGAAGCAGTCATGAGTTTCCTACAGATTGTGTGTAGGTTGTTCTGGCGGTTGTATTGTTCTTTGTGACAAATCACGAATCTGCGAGAAGCGAGTTTTCTTATGCCTTTTTTTCTGTCTCCTTTTTCTTTCTCTACGGTCATTATAACCAAGAAATCCCTCTATGCTAGAGGTGGGCGTTGCAGAGCGAAACTGAATATTTCCTATTTGTTTCCTGATTATTGCCTACTACATTTTGCTACACATTATAACGATTGAATGTGTCTGCAAAGGTGTTCAAAATGTACATACGATAGTGACTATGAGCGGAAATATAATGACTTTGTATGTGGCAAACCAACGAACACTTGGTCTAGAGGAGAATTTCTACAGTCTTTTTATTATATATATATGTACATCATATATACAACATCTTAATTAATCAAAGTATCATATTATAGCCTTTTTCTACGACCAGGCAATGCTACTGGTGCATATCTATCTATCTATCTATCTATCTCTCTTTCCCTCTCTCTCTCTCTCTCTCTCTCTCTCTCTATATATATATATATATATATATATATATACATAGATAGATATATAGATATCTTCTTATACATACATAAAACAATGCTCAAAGGTAACTACTGGAAGCTATTATATATAGCGTTTAGATCGAAGTCATTGCTATACATTTTCTAGCTTTAATGTCCCCCACGTTTTCAATGCTTGAAATTCATTCATGTTTCACATTTCCTGTAGTTTGATTTCGAATGCTCAACCTCTGTGTATCGCGATATTCATAACACATGTGTAATACAAAGTTTAATACAGGAAACGATAAAATTCGCGCCCTAGAAAATACAATATGATTCGATTTCCGTGGATGTAAACTGTTTGTATTTTTTTTGTTGTTGTAGCAGACAATCTATATGTTGGCCAGTTGTGTACAAATCTCAGGAGCAATAGGAGCTGTCTATCAGGACTGATAGTTGCACAATGTTAAACGATAGGAGATGAGCCACTGTACAAATCATGCTTTCAATCGATCAAAGTTATGACAATAGGACCATATCCAGCACCCTCAAAATGCAAACCTGGACGGCCAACTCTTGAGGGCAGAGTTTAACGCCTCGAACGACCCACGGTTGAGGTGTTTGTTGTGGTTTGAAGGTAGCGCCACAGCATGCCACCTCACATTTTCGAAGTCGGCTCTTAAGTAAACACCAAAATTTTCCTGAATGTGAAAAATGTGGTGATCCGCTGATGTAATTAGTTTGCCGCTGGCAAACATGGGTGTGCCAATAAAATCAGCGCCGAACCACAAAGAGACCAAGGTCCGGCTTAATGAACAGTACTACGACTTTGTACCCTTCTCACCCTTGCTCCCCCATTCATCCGCCCTGAACCCACCGGACGCTTTCGTTTGATGATACTGAAACATCAATAAAATATCCTTACACAACGCCAAAGCCCGCCTGACAGTCGCCATCCGCCAAGTATTCGCTGAGCTCCCGACAGATCTTGTGGGAAAATCTTATACCCAGTTTCCGACTCATATTATAGCGTTGATTGGGGCTCAAGGCGGCTTCATTGAATAGATGTAAGCTCTACTATATAATCAAGTTACCTGAATTTATTTTCCGATAAAAGTTTTTAAGTATATCTGTAGTCTTTTTTTTTCTTTAGGGCGAAAATGTCTCGTTCGTCCCTGTATACACCTTTTTTAACATTGGTGGCGTTTCGATTTAAATTCCAGCTGAACTTTCCCATTTTATTTGGTGTATATACATGTATTAACATTTCTGATCGTATTTACGAGTTTCCACACATTTACAAATAAGCACACATTTTTTTTTAATATTACAATAATAGTTGATTTAACTAAATCCTAAAATTGTGGAGAGCAAGGTTGAAAACACTTATCGCGTACAAGTGTGTGTTCAGTTGTCGGGAACCTATAAATTTAGACCTTGCTTGTTCAGGGAATGACAAAACGAAAGATGGCGAAAACTGTTTGAAAAGCGTACATGAATATCTCATGTCCGAAAGAATCTAAACTTCTCTTTATACAACTTTATAGTTTTATCTACTTTTCTGTCCTATATTTCTATCGCATATTATTTGTTTCTTTAGTCATTTATCAATTTTGCTTTCTTTTTTTTATTTTTGTATATTCTTCCTGAAATAATTCATTCAACAATTCTCTCCTCGTTCCTGCCCATGTTTCTTCCACCCTGAGCTATGTTTTTTTTTTGTTATCTATTTCTATAAATTAATTCTCATCCGCGTATCATTTCTCGAAAATAACATTCTAGTACTCTTTTGATTTATTCATTGCTAGCTCCCATAAAATAGAGACTAACATGTAATCATATACTACGAGTTCTCACATATATTCCTATTGTGGAAATCACAAAGAATTACACATACATCACAATTATCACAATTACACATACACACACAATATATAACTATATATATATATATTTACATAGGCATCGCCACATTATCAAGGCCAAGAGGCCACTTAAGGATAAGGGTTAAAGAGTGTACAGTAGAAATTGGACAATATAGTAATCATTAGTAATGAAAATTTGGTAAATTTGATAACTTATATGGAACGGCTCATCAAGAACTTATTTACGTTAGACTTAAAGACAACCATATTGTAGTCAGCCGGAAAGCAGGAAAACGGAAGACAATTCCACAGGCGTGCAGTTCTAAGAAAGAAGCTCTGTTCATGGAATCTACGTTTAGGTTTAGGCACAGATAAAGAGTGGGGGGAATTTTTAATAGTGTTTACAGCTAGACGAGTGTTTCTTGTGAAAGTTTGGCGAGGGGGGGGGCCATAGATGTAAGCTCAGTCAAACACTTTCCATGAAAATAACGATACATCAGAGACAAACTCGCAACATCTCTTCTGTGAGATAGAGGTTGCAAGGAAGAGAAAAGAACATCTCCTACGAGGCTACGAAGTCTATTTTGAACTCTATCAAGGCAGGACAAGTCCTTTCTAGCAGCTGCTGCCCAGATGTGGCAACAGTATTCCATCCTTGGACGTACCTGGCTCTTATATAGATAGAGAATAGCATCAGCAGTGAGATATCTACAGGATCGATAGAAAGATCCCACCATTTTTTCCAGCGGCCTTGGCAACAGATTTGATGTACGTGTTCCATTTAAGATCAGGAGTAATGGTCAAGCCAAGAAGCTTTTCAAAACTTGAGGCCTCCTGAAGACGAGAGCCATTCATTTCAATTGATGCCACATGTGGGTCAGAATGTTGATGGTGTAAAGAGAGAAGCTTGGTTTTAGATGCATTAACAGTAACCAGCCACTCCTTACCCCATTGTACTACGTGCTCAAGATCAGAGGAGAGAGAATTCGAGAGAACTTGGTCGTTTATTGTCTTAGATGTGCTACCATAAATGATAGTGTCGTCAGCATAAATGTCTACAAATGATGTAAGGATGTGATTTGGAAGATCATTAATATAGATCAGGAAAAGAGTTGGGCCCAGGATGGATCCCTGAGGGACACCGGCATTAATACTGTGAGCTTCTGATTTTTGTCCCTCAACTGCTACTCTTATGAACCTATCAGAAAGAAATGATTTAATAATTGAGAAGACACTTCCAGCAATACCATAGCTAGAGATCTTATGAAGTAAACCTTTATACCATACCCTATCAAAGGCCTTAGATATGTCCAGAGCAAATGAACCTATCAAAAAGAAATGATTTAATAATTGAGAAGACATTTCCAGCAATACCATAGCTAGAGATCTTATGAATAAACATTTATGCCATACCCTATCAAAGGCCTTAGATATGTCAAGAGCAATTGCCCTAGAAAGGTTGCCCCCGTCGAGAGATTCGCTAATCCTATGAGATATAGCTGTAAGCACATCTGCTGTAGATCTAGCAGAACGGAAACCATATTGAGTGTCACTAAGGTTATTTTTGTTGAGATGGTTGATTACTTCTGTATTTAACACAGATTCCAGCAACTTACTCATGACGCACAGGAGACTTATTGGCCTGTACTGAGAGGGGGATGAACGATCATCTGAATTCTTAAATACAGGGCATACTGGTGAGCTTTTCCAGGGAGATGGGAAACTATTCTCCTTAAGACAACGTTAAAACAGTTTTGTAAGTATGGGTGCTAGTTCAGGTTCAAGTTTTTTGAGTACTATAATTGGAATACCGTCAGGGTCAGTTGCTTTACTGGAATCAAGTTTTTTATTAGCTTGGTAACATCACGCACAGATATATGTATATGACATAGCGTATTTTCTGATACAGGAGGAAATATTGGGGGTTGGCAGCCTTGATCGCAAAGGGTAGCAGTAGCTGCAAAGTTCTTGACAAAGAATTTGGCTTTGTCTGATGCTGACGAGATTACCTCAGGTCCATTGATAATAGTTGGGATGGAGCACACGCTTCTGTTCAGAATTATGTTTGCTATTTGCCAAAACTGGTGGGAACCAAGCCGCTGCTCAGCTATTTGGACTTTACAGATTGAGCATACAACTCTCTTGCATTCATTATTACTTTCTTACAATGGTTGCTGGCAGTCCTGAAAGCGGCTTTAGTTTTCATACATCTATTACGTTGGAAACAGTGGAAAAAGTGATTTCTGTGCGCAATGGCAGCAGCACATTCTGGAGAGAACGATGGCTGGCTGTTAGGTTTTTGCTGAAACTTTTTCGAGGGTATGAAACGGTCAATACCTACAATTAACCATTCCGTCAGGTCTAATACTATAGAGGGCACATCCTTTTTAAACATGGAATGCAGAGGTAGATCATATATAAATGTACGGAAGCTATCCCAGTCAGCCTTAGTGTATCGATATACTGTACGATGGAGAGGTACGTCTGGGGACTTATTACATTTCATTTTTATCTTAATTGATACAACAGAGTGGTCGGAAGATCGAAGAGGCGACAGAACAGAAACTGAACATAGTTCAGGGCAAGTTGTAAGAAAAAGGTCTAGTAGGCTCGCATACTGGCCGTCATTGTCGGGCACACGGGTGGGTTCCTGAACAATCTGAGTGAGGTCATAGGCAATGGAGAAATCATGACAGAACCTCCCCTCATCATCGGTCTTGTTTGAGTGGGTCAACCATCGACGTTGTGATCATTGGAGTCACCACATAGGTCAATGTTAGCTGAAGGATAAGCAGATAGGACTTGGTCAATTTTCTCAGATATGCTTTGAAAGATAGTAACTCCGCTGTTATGGGGGCGATAGAGAGTAAATATAAATGCCGTAGTGTGAGCTAAAGCAACCCGGAAGCACATATAGGGTAAGTTAGGATCTTCCCTGGAGATGTCCCTAACACATGGGAAGCTACCCCTAATATAGGCACATATTCCATGCCCATGGGGATCTTGGGTGTCGGATTATGAAGTGAAGTTAGAGTATGCTTTAATTGCGAACTCTTCTAGGGAAATAGCCTGTCCAATGCCAGTTTCACTTAAAAATAAAAGGTCTGGTTTAGTCTCCTGTAATTGGGCTTCAACCTCTGGAAGTTTAGAACGTAGACCCCTGATGTTTGAGAAGGAGACATGGTAGTGGCGGTCTACGTTGGAAGTTGGAGAACCGGGTTTAATCGTGTATTTTTTCTTGAAACTTGTCATGGTGAATTTTTGGAATTCGTGGACTAGGTCGTCAGATTTACTTAGAGCAGGACAGAGAGGGGAAACTAAGAGAGAAAAAGAAACGAAGAATTTTTTTTATTATTTGTAGCTAATGATAAGGTAAAGCCGTAACAATTACCCACTAGTATGGCATCGAGAGGCCCCACCAGAAGCTACTGAATGGTCCAGAATCCATTCACCAAATGGCAATACAGCAGCCCCAGTACTTTGCACCTGCTGATAGGACAGCCTCTTTAGGGGTTATCCAAGGTTCTGGCCCC
>NC_136508.1:57525249-57540249 GCF_053919585.1 Euprymna scolopes
CAGCTGACTCGAAGCTGATTGTCTTCAAGTCCAACGTAAACAAGCTCTTGATGTGCTCTCCCCATATATATATATATATATATATATATATATATATATATATATATATATATATATATATATATATATATATTTAGTAATGTGATTGATAATTTAAAATTTAAAAATCAAATTATAATTAAAGTAAAACTCCGTTTCATAAGAAGGAACAACTACAAAATCAATTATTTATACGATCGTTTCGGAAAACAGTGTTTTTATTGTGGTAGACATCAAGTTACGGACAATAATGTTTTATTAGGCCAGATATGGAACCAAAATATATTGCCTCTTGCTTATTGTGATTATTTTCCGTAAGGTCTGGTGCTGGATTATTATATGGTGGGTTGGTTTGTAATTGATCGGTAGATTGGTTAAAGTTGGTGTCATTATTTAATCTGGTAGTTGAGTTATGGCTGTTAATAGATTCATGTAGATTTGGGGGTTTTGATACTGTGCAGCTATAGATTATGTGTCTATTTTTTCATATATGTGCATGTATATATTTGTGTATGTATGTATGTATAATATTGTACTTAAACCAAATTTATATTTTACTCTATTTCTTTTCTATCTCTAACCCATATTAATTTTCTTATCAATTTTAAATCCAGACCT
This sequence comes from Euprymna scolopes, assembly GCF_053919585.1. Lineage (NCBI taxonomy): Eukaryota > Metazoa > Mollusca > Cephalopoda > Sepiida > Sepiolidae > Euprymna > Euprymna scolopes. The sequence continues at coordinate 57,525,907 of NC_136508.1, forward strand.
TTATTTTAATTTTTTTCCAGATACATCTGCCTTACTTTTAATGCTAGGTTTATTTATGGTGTCTTTTAAATTTAATAAAAACCCTTCGTAATTTCATGATGAGGAAACCATGTTTATTAAAAAAAACTATAAGTAATAATTTTTGTCCGTAACCTGATGTCTACCACAATAAAAAAATCATTGTTTTCCGAAACAATCGTACAAATAATTGATTTTGTTGTTGTTCATTCTAATGAAACGGATTTTTAATTTAATCATAATTTGCTTTTTAAATTGTAAATTATCAATCACATTACTAAATATTAAATTAGCTCTAGGACATTTAACTATCGAGCTTATTATATATCTAAATTACAATGAGCACTTTTTCTTTCCTGTATTCTAATTAAACTAGTAATTTCACTGTTACATTAAAATACACTCTGCTCTTTAGACTATTGTTCTAATCTCCTTTAAATATATATATCTATCTATCTATCTATCTATCTATATATATATATATATATATATATATATATATATATATATCTATATATATATATATATATATATATATATATATATATATGTATATACATTGATCGGTCAGAGTTCGATTCTGCCTTTAGTCAGTGGGTCGTCTAGCCGCATTAATGATCTGTGAATCAGCGAAACAGTATGGTATGTTGATGACATATATATATATATATATATATATATATATATATATATATATATATATATATAAAGGACATTATTTTTCACCAACCTATTGCATAATTACTTGTATCATTCGGCATTTAACTGATCAGAATACCAGATATATATCCATATTTAATAATCAGAATAAGAAGTGTTTTTATGTAATAATTCAAACATCCTTATTAGTTAGAATATCTTGTTGGTTATCATGAGTTTATGAATCGAGAATGCGAATACAATAAAATGTAGCAGTCATGAATATAGAGTTCAAAACCCAATAATAAAATACACGAACGCAGAGAAAACATAAAATAATTACAAAATAATAAATAATATAATAGTTAAAGTTAGTTTAAAAGTGTTTGTTAATGATTTATTAAGCTGCGAATGTAAAATTCAAACCATTCTATTAATTTGTTATGTAATAGCTGCGGATGTCTATTATTGATTGGGAAAACATTAATTTGGGTATCTCGTTTCCGCGGATTGAATAGTTGTTTTTACAAAATTACTTCGGCAATATTTCATATTATATACATTATTATTAACGTTTACATCTGTTTCTATACTTATTACTTGTATATATTATTTTTTAAATATATACAAATAATAAGTATAGAGATAGATGCACATCAATATATAGTAATATTTAGTATTTAGATGGTGATATTTACAACTAGAAATAAAAAGTAAGTTTAAGTCTCCTGAAATTCGTACTAGAATTGCCCGCAAGGACCCTTGGCTCAGGAGTTAGAGTACTGGGAAAAATCAATTGTAAAAGTGATTATCTCCTGAAGGTTGAAGGGTCAATCTTTAGTGTGGGCGACGGAAAAATACATTTGCGAATTACTTATATCCTCTATCCAGTCATGGCTGACAGAGAAAGCTACCGTGAAGAAAATTAAAGGGTTTCGCTCGAAATTCCGTCCGCATTCCTGAGTTCAACAGAAACATTCCCGAGTTCGACAAGATACACCTGAAGAAGGTCGGAGGTTATATCGACCGAAGCGTTGTGAACATCACACTGAAGATGAGAACAGTAGTCCGATGGCTAATAACATAATTAATTAATCCTTATCTCAAAAATTCAGAAACGGTAAGTTTCAGTTGTGGTCTGCGTATTGGAACTCTGTGATGTGTTGGAAGTTCACAAAGTTTTAAGATATTAGTCAGAAGGTCTGAATTGTCCTCAGTGCTAGGTGTCCAGGAGAGGAAGTTCTTGCAACATCATAGCAAGATATAAGGAAGAAAGTAGGTGCAATTACACATCCATAATTGACTGGAACCCTGTTTATTCTTTGCTGTGACACGTATCCTGATCTGCCATCATGCAGTGCCTGAATGAGTGCTACAACTTTCATTTGCTTAAGCACTTTAACGTGTTAACGGTTGCTTCTTGTGTAAACAAATGGAGATTAGACGGTTGGGCAATGTTTGAACATTGTTATTTTCCGTACCCATCTTAGCAGCATCAACATAGGTTAACGGTTGGAAGTGTCGACTGTCGCCTAGGCGGTCAATTTTAACACGTTGCTGGAGGTAGTTGATATTTTAGACACACTGAATAGCTTCGAAGTAGACTGTCTTCGGATGACTCAATATATATATATATATATATATATATATATATATATATATATATATATATATATATATATATATTATACTCATATGAATTTGTTTGTCTTGATAGCCATATTAAGAACACTCTTTTCTACTTATTTGAAAAAGAAAATACAATTTTCTTATATATGGGTTATGGAATTGCATTCACTAGCAAAAGATCTAGCTAATTTACATATTCTTTTAAACATTCACTCGGTTTTCTAATGAGGTAATCATCTTTAGTTAACTAACGTGTAATTTTACTCATGCAGATATTCTATACGATTTATACTTGCATAATATTTGCGCAAAAACTTTATAGTAAACACAAAATTGTTTCCACATATATTTATGTATATGTATATATGTTTGCTTAACAAAGTTTTCCTACCCACCTCCTCTTAGAGGGGTTGGTCTACAGACATGAAATTTTATGTATTTGAATACATGTAAACCTTTATATTTGATGCATCGGAAAAATTGATGCAAAAGTGTAAAAAATTGTTTAAAAAATTAAATTTGCCAGGTGAAGGTCGCACGCCTGCATTACGAATGTATGACGTAGTAGTTATTAGTTCATGTTTTACTTTTTAGCCTTGCAGTAAAAATGTTTTCATAGCGCAGACATTGACGGCAGAGGCAAAATAAATCGTGAGCTGAACGTTTTGGTTTCGATTGTCGGTGGTGGTGCATAAGTCTTTTTAAAAAAAATACTTTTTAAATCATTACTCTATATTGCATCCAATTTCTCTCTCTTTTTCTCTCTCTCTCTCTCTCTCTCTCTGTATATATATATATATATATATATATATATATATATATATATATATATATATATATATATATATAAGTGAAAATGTATGTCTGTCTTTTTTCTATGGTAGTTACGGAAGACTATTATAGAGACATCCATTACTTTACACATTCACAATTTTTAATATATATATATATATATATATATATATATATATATATATATATATATATATATATATATATATGCACATAACCTTATGAACAGTACATAGGGTCCGGGCAAAGCAGGGCGGAACTTCTAGTATATCTATAAAAGGGGACGTGTCTGTGTGTCTGTCTGTGTGTGTACATTTTCCTACGCAATAACTCTGTCAATTAAAAGTCTACATACTCGAAATTTTATCTACAAAGTAATGAGATTAAAGAAAATATTTGTAATTCGTTTTCGGCTAGAAATTTGGCTATCAAGGGGTCAAAGTTCAACGATTTGACCTTTGAGAACTCTCCCAAACTCCTCTGACAATTCTGGGTCTAAACACTTGAACTTTTAGATATAGGTTCCTCGGGCATGGATCTTACTTAATAATTTGATTTGAGCCCAAAACAATAAATGCTTAGGGGTCATAATAGAGATCAAAGTTTTAAAAAAATTACCTCTGCGGTCTCTACCAAATTACGCAGAAAATTTCTGGTCTGAGCATTTGAAATTTTCATGAAGTTTATTCAGAGATAGGGCAAGAATTTTCATAGTTTTGGTCTAAAATTGTTAGTTACCAATATATAAATGTGTGTATATATATATATATATATATATATATATATATATATATATATATATATATATATATATATATATATGTTTGCATATCTGCCTAAAACTTAAGATCAGTATCCTTTTAAGGTTCGACCTTTCAGACGACAAATATCGAAAAATTGGCTAAAAACTTTAATATCTTCACCTTCAACTCGGCCCTGTTCTATAGAAGGGGGTCGCTTTTTTCGTCGATATTTTCGAAAGCCATCCTCTCCATTCGATTGTCTAGCCTTAATTTAAAAATACTTCACTTCCGCTTTGGCGCTGGTCGTAAGATCAACGACGTCAGGTTTCTTTCCCGTTCTTTTTCTCCTTCGCGGTACGGGTTCGAGGCTGCCTTCCTACTGCCCCTTGTTTTTTTTTTTTTGTTTTTTTTGCTTAACATACACCACCAAACACCCGGGCAATGCCGGGTTGAAATGCTAGTATATCTATACAAGCGAACGTATCTGTGTATCTTTCTGTCGTTTTATCTGTGTGCCTGTCTTTATGTGTACATTTCCCTACGCAATAAGTCTGTCAATTTTAAGTCTACAGACTCGAAATTTTATATACAAGGTACTGATATTTGCAAAATCGACGCGATCGGTTTTCGGCTAGAAATTTGGCTAATAAAAGGTCAACGATTTGACCTTTGAGAACTCTACCAAACTTCTCGGACAATTTTGGGTCTAAACACTTGAAATGTTAGATATAGGTTGCTTGGAAAAGGATCTAATTTATTCATGTGAGTTGAGCGCAAACCAATAAAGTTTAAGGGGTCATAATAGGGCTCAATATTAAAAAAAAAATTGGCCGCTGTTTTTTTTGCTCAATATACACGTCAAAATACCCGGGCAACGCCGGGCCCCCATGCTAGTATATATATATATATATATATATATATATATATATATATATATATTATTTTTTTTTACAAAGGCATCACCACATTATCAAGGCCCAGAGGCCACTCAAGGATAAGGGTTAAAGAGTGTACAGTAGAAATTGGTCAATATAGTAATCATTAGTAATGAAAATTTGGTAAATTTAATAACTTATATGGAACGGCTCATCAAGAACTTATTTACTTTAGACTTGAACACAACCATATTGTAGTCAGCCGGAAAGCAGGAAAACGGAAGACAATTCCACAGGCGTACAGTTCTAAGAAAGAAGCTTTGTTCATGGAATCTACGTTTAGGTTTAGGCACAGATAAAGAGTGGGGGAAATTATTGATAGTGTTTACAGCTAGACGAGTGTTTCTTGTGAAAGTTTGGCGAGGGGGGACCATAGATTGAAGCTCAGTTGAACACTTTCCATGAAAATAACGATACATCAGAGACAAACTCGCAACATCTCTTCTGTGAGATAGAGGTTGCAAGGAGGAGAAAAGGACATATATATATATATATATATATATATATATATATATATATATATATATATGTATGTGTGTGTGTGTGTGTGTGATTTTGTCTGTCTTGGGAAACGTTTCGACTGTAAGAGTATCGACTAAGCCTGGGACCACAATTGCTTTAGTTTCGATTCTAGCTGATGACACTTAAATCTCTTTTGATTTTACTTTTGAAATCATTACGATGTATCCGTTACAATATCATAACCGATTGAAATTTGTATCTTTAATAATAAATACGAAATCTCTATTGACTGAAATATCGCATCTTTTTATTGCATTTTCACCCCAAACATGGCACAGTGTAACTTTGAGGTAGGTGCTACTATTTTGACTTAAAATACTGGGATACTGTGCAAGGAGTTGAGCAGCAAGACGTATGTTTACATTACACTTGGACTCTCACGGGAAGCAGAAAGTTGGAAGGAAATGCCATAATCTAGCAGTTCTGACAAAGAAAATATTAGAGTATATACGCCATTAATACCATATCTGATTTCATGAGATAGTCTTGTGTCATACCCTGTCAAAACCTTAGATATATCTTATGCTTATATCCTCCCCTCCCTTGCCTTATCCACTACATGGTATATGCCTTCAGAGATTACGGTTATGATATCTGCAGTAGAACGGGCTGGTCTAAATCTAGATTTTTAGTCGGACAGAAGTTTAGCAGCTGGAAGATGGTGGGCTAGAGCTTAGTTAATTATGTACTCAAATATTTTGGGGAAAATGTAGGAAATGGGACGATAACTTAATTGATTAGTATTTTTGCCAGAATTCTTGTACCACAAACGCAGTTACAGCAGTAAGCGAAGTAACGTTCGTTAAAGCGTTTTCGAAGACTTTGGAGAGAATTAGAGCAATTTCAGCGGATTATTTTTTAATACTACAGCCAAGATGATATCTGGCCTCCATGCTTTTCTAGATTTTCATTATATAGCATGTGTCTAGGTTTTCATTAACCCATGAACTTCAGCGGCAGGTGATATTTAAATCATCTACTGTGGTTTCTGCTCGGACAGGAAAGTCCAAATTAGAGTTTTACGCAAACCGATGGGCAAGCATATTAGCTTTCTCCGTTGCCATGCAAATAACTTCATGATTGTTTGATAAGGAAAATTGTTGATTACCCATTATTTACTACTCTGTTGTAGATTTTCCAGAAAACAGGAGTTCCTAATTTCTGCGATTTAATGATGCTTTCTGGTGGTTTCGATAAGTTTTCTCTTAGCTGTCGCTATTTCTTTCTTACAATAACTTCTAGCTTCCATAAACCTTTTTTTTTGTTGTTGTTGTTGTTTGTAATGAATTTATGTGAGATAAATATGGTGTATGCATGCTGCTTCTGAGCAATGGCAGCGGCGCATATAGAAGTAAACCGTTGGGGAGCGTAGGGTTTCCTCCTGAACTTTCGTGTGGAGCATATTCTTTTAGTGCCACTTTGAAACTGTCAGTGCTCTGATTTGCGCACTGTACTAAAGAAAGAGAAATTATATTTCCTTATAGGGAATCTCTGATGTGATCGCTGATGACATCCTAGTAAGCCTTATTGTAGTACCCTGCCTTTATAAACAATGGCTCTTCAACTAAGTGTCGAAAGTTTAAAATGATCAGCATTTCCGAATGGGAAATGAGTATTTGCTACACAATCCTCACAGAATGTTGCCAGAAATAGGCCCAGAAGTGAGGCGTGTTGGTCCTAACGATCTAAGAACAGGTTAGGAACGTTAGTGTATGTGCCAAGGAATGGAGTATAGAAAAGTTATTGCTGATACTATCAGCTGCGTATGTGTATTAAGGGAAGCCAACTCAATTACTGTGGCATAAAAGTCACCAAATACATGTATTTGGGCACTAATGTCAAGTGAGAGTTTTGAGTTTATGCTGTTAGAGACATGACTGATAAAAGTACAGTTCTGTGTCAAGGGAGAGCGATAAAGAATATAATTTGATGATGCTATGTTGTAAAGTTAGTTTAATCTACATGATTCTAATTTAGATTCGCTAGTAATGGAGAGGATGTTACGAATATATTCTCCAAGTCCGTGCCAGTCGTTACAATATATATATATATATATATATATATATATATATATATATATATATATATATATATATATATATATATATATATATATATATATATATATAATCCCTCTGCCTGCCTTTTCTACAAGGACTTTAACGGTGAATGCTCTGACGGACTGCAAGCACTTGTGCCCCCCTCGACGTAAATATCCCCGAAATCCCCGAAAAGCAGCTAAATCTCACCCCTTTACACTAGAGATCCCTAGACGCAAGAGTAGTTTCTTCCCCAGAACAGCTAGACTTTGGAATTCCCAGCCGGGTCCCTGCTTCCCCGACTGTACTGACATGCAGAAGTTCAAGGTAACGGGAACCGACATCTTGCTGCCCAACTTCCTACACAGTACCCCTGATGCTTATGTCTCTGATAGTTGCCCCCTACCATAAAGTGGCAATGTTCCTTGTTTGGGGTGAAAATGCAATAAAAACAAATGAAAAAAAACAGACATATTAAAGATGGTAGAAGGGATGGAGGAGTGAAAGTAGGTTTCATTTAGTGCTAAGATATCCGGGGTGTTTGCGAGAAGAAATGATTCTACATCATCTAAGTTAGTTCTGATTCCATGGATATTTGTAAATGCAACCCTCTAAAGAAGGGGCGAATCGTTGTTCGAGAGTGTGTCTGGTTTGATCGTTATTTTTCATTGAGCTATAATTTCATTTTCTGTCATACTTTTAGTTCAGAATGAGATGTACTAGACAACGCGAATGTGCATAGCTACCATTATGCAACACAAGTGCATCATCGGCCCACTCTCATCCACAGGCAACTGGCCTCGAGAATGCCCACCTGAGATGAGCGCAGAGTCCCTTTTCATGCGCGATATAGCACTAAAACCATCCCGACATTATAAAATAGCTACCAACTTCTTAAGCAGTTTAGGTTTACAAAACGGTGATTAGATCAAGTCACCAACTCTAGGGATATTATTAACCAGAACTGAGGACGCCCCCGTCCCCTGTTGTCGCCAAGGCTTATGACGTCAGTGACACACATTAAACATCGAATATTTCCGTTTCCTAGTTGGATTGTCTGACAAGGTCTACGGGTCCATCAACAGTAAAAGGGTAAGCCTTGTGCCTGGTTTTATGGGTAGTTAGGATCAATCGAGTTAGTATACAAGATTATTAGTATCTGCTGTGAACTTATACTCCTCAAAAATAGGTTTAATATTGGAGTGTGTGGTTATTCACACGTTTTAGGAATGTATGCATGAGTATAGGGTGTAAATTAATACGTAATATCTACTAGAGTTCAAAAATTATTTAATATGATTTGTGGATTAAAACTACATTGGAAAAATTGAATTGCATGGTAAATCCTGAAGTGAGAGTATTTACCATTCAATTTTGGACATGAAGTTCAATATCCGTTTCATTCTGAACCAATATATAATTTCTCTTACTCTATGATTAAAAAATTTTACAAACTTTTAATTATGTTTTTCTATGTTTATTACATTTAGCAAATTGGGTATAAACCATCAGAATATATTTTCCAATATATTTACCTTTAAGGAGATGGGTAAACATAGAAAATCTATAAGTTAAGGAGATATACTTATTAAAATGTATTCTTTGTATTGCATATAATAAAAAGATTTAGATTTGAAATTTAACCGTTTCACACCATGAATTTAAATTACTAAATTATGACTTATTTGATTTATCTGGTAAATTAAGCAATTTTTATTTAGCTAAGATTGTCTTTATAAAATATGAAATAATATTTTGTAAGACGGATAATCACTAGGATTTTACATACCCCTAGATTTATTGAATTACATTATTCTGAAGAATAAATAAATAAATAAATAAATATATATATATATATATATATATATATATATAAACCACCCCCCAAAAAAAGACATAACACACAATAGAAGATTAATTGTTCCCACTAACGATAAAAATAATAACATTTATAAAAACCTTAACAAAATCGGCTTTCAAATAGTAAAGAAAACCTCCCTAACGATAAAAGATTTAACTCAGATATCTAAAACTAACAATAATAAGCAATTAACACAAGGCGGAATTTATACGATACCGTGTCTTGATTGTGGCAAGATATACGTAGGAGAGACGCAGCGAAACCTTGCTAAAAGATTATATAAGCATAAGAGAGACATAAAGAATAACAATACACTTCATATTCTTTTCGGGCTCGTAATGGAAAATGACCATCATTTCGATTTTGAAAATACGACCCTCCTAAAGCATATACATAGTAGGTCAACATGTGGTCTATTGGAATCTGCTCTTATCTCCTACTCTACTAATACTATCAAACAGAGAAAAGGGTTTTTAACATATATTTTCACTTATCTAAAATAATATTGCCCGAAAATAATCTAGACACTGGTTAATAAATATATATTTGTTCATTTTTTTGTATAATTAGTCTATTTGCATACACTCGCCCAGTATATATAAAACTAAAAACATCGATCATCTCATCAGTGACAACATCTCTTGAAAAAGCCCACATAATACGGGCAAACATTCGAGCCTCCGGCCTTCCGCTTCCTTTTAACATCATAGCGTCGGATTGTATCCATTTTAAAATTCATATGTGTATATATATATATATATATATATATATATATATATATATATATATATATATATATATATATATATATAATTGATTATTTAAGTTCAGGTATATTTAAAGGAGTAAAATAAAAACAATATTTTCTCAAAGTGCTCAATATCTGTGGATAGATTTTATATTAAAATTTCACCGTAAATAAGTACAATCATATTTTTTTCTGACTGCGTGTTTCACCTGGCGTCTTGACGAAATAATAAAATGTTGAAGGTTTGATCGATACTCGTAGACATCTGAAAGTGGTGCACCTTAAAGAGGGTTGAACGTTACATCGACCGAAGCTTAGTAGAGAGGAAGACACAAAATATGAAAAGCAGTCCAAGCAATTTAAATAATACAGTATAACTGCTATAATTTGAACACCCGTTTCGTTCAAATTAGAGGATGCTGTTCAAGTTTCGTGATAAAATTATGTGCTGCAGTTAATTTTAATTTTCTAAGAATTAAGAAATAGTAAATGAAATTATTTGCATTATGATACTTCAAGTATATATTAAGTTGAGTTTACGATATATTGCAAGTAAGAATTGTAAAACATTATTGCCAGGAACAAAGACATTGAAAATAAATTAAATCTACTCTTACTTGTTAGGTATTTATTACATAAGTTATCATCTCCAGAAATCATACATTTATGTAAAATAGTTGTTTTTTTTATTTATTCATTGAATGAGCCTCATTGCAGTTTCTATTTCCATCGATTGAGCTCTCGGGCGCTGCCATTGTATTCCGTAAACGATCACGAAAATCTATAATTTCTTGGTTCTGTAGCTTCTTTATGATTGTATCTCTTCGGAGTGACATTGCTTGCAAAATATAGTTGTCACTAAAGTAAGGACTTTTTTCTAGAAACTTTATAACCGTCTCCCTAGACTTTTCTGCATCATCCCATGATATTGCTTCATCAAGGTGTTCTTGATTATCTACATTAGGGGCAAGAAATTGGAGCTGTCGCTATTTTCATCACCATTTCTTCATTCAAGATATTGATCAGTAGTTTCCTCATCTTGTTGCACCTACATTTCAACATCATTTGCATTAAGTGATTTAAGAACAGCTTGGTTGGCCAGTAAACGTTTTGTTTCAAGAATTTTTTTAGATCAGTTGCAAGTCATTGTGATGAGTTGTTTTACATACTTTTAAATATAGCAATCTGAAAGAAAAATTAGAGTTAGTGTAAATTAATTATCAATAGCTAATCTATATTAATTACATAGTACCAATATTAACATTTCTGCGCAATATCTGACTACACCATGTAAACATTATTACTGCAATTCCGCATCAATTAAGCTTCTACAATTTCAATGACGGGACAGTTCAAGTTTAGAGAAAATGCAGGTTTAGAAGAAGGACAAATGAGAAGTCCAAATGAAAGGAAGTCCAACTGTATATAATGAATGTAGTACACCGAATAAGCCAAACAATACACATCAAATATTCACACCGCTTATCATTCACCTCAATCAGCAGCTTAAATTATCTTACGTATCCTACAACTGTTCCTTCCGTCGCCATTTTAGATTAGATACAGTGTCCTTGGGAGTATTCTCTCATAATAAAAGCAGATGTGATTACTTTGTTTTTCATATGTTATTCTGTGTTTGTTTTCTTTTTTTTACCTTACTACCTTGTACTTTATTTTACATGCAAATGTTGTGATCCGCATGCGATATACAATATTGGTATACGAGGAAATTACTTTTATTTTTATTTTCCTTATTTGTACGTTCTCTACACCCCCCACACACACATATGTATATGTGTGCGTATGTGCGTATGTGTGCGTGTGCAGTCAGCACCAACCCTATTACGGGTTTAACCGGCTTCCTTCGAAAGAGGAAGTTTCATGGGAGTATTACATTCACAAGGGATCCCCAGTTACATGTGTATCCCCGTTAGGGGAGATGACGACCTACGATTTTTGCAACTTTTTGCAGGAAAGTGTCGAAAACCTCCTACATACAGCACCTGGACTTCCCAAATTGGTCACCCATTTTAACATTGCTTAACTTTAGTGATCTGACGGGAGCCGGTGTGTCAACGGGATTATGCCGTCTGTATACTCACACACACACACACAAACACACACACACATATATATATATATATATATATATATATATATATAGTTGTTTTGGTTGTTTTTTACGGCATATCAACCCATTTTAGTTTATTTAATGCCGAATCCAAAGATTTTGAAGATTATTTTTTTAATAGAATATATTTGTTGTTTTGAAGTCGGTTTCTATTTAACTCATTTAACCCATTGGGCCCCTAACAGGTACTATCACTCAGGATCAGAGTGGACCTGGGGGCAATGGCAATTGAAGAGTGGCTCCACACTCCCCAAAGCCCGCAATCTGGGGTGTCACCACTGTTTAAGGTCATATCTAGGACCATATATATATATATATATATATATATATATATATATATATATATATATATATATATATATATATATATATATATATATATATAAGATTGCTTATTTGTTTATTTTTTATAAGCGATTCTGAGGTGGGTTTTTTCACTCTCTGACATTTGGGACGTATTATTTGTAACTTAATTTCATGCACGTAGAAAAATTTTAAATAAATATTTAAATAATGAATTAATTATATATATATATATATATATATATATATATATATATATGCATATATGTATATAAATATATGCATATATATATGCATATATGTATATATATATATATATATATATATATATATATATATTGAGGTAGTTGCCGGTCTAGCCGCACGGGTAAGCTGTGAAACAGCGAACAGTAGTGTATGTGTATGACTATATATATATATATATATATATATATATATATATATATATATATATAATTACTAGCAAGGAGACCACGCATTGTTTCAGTATTCCATGAGGATCAACAAATTTTTAACACTTCCGATACACTTATTGCCATTGAGGATGTTTAATCGCCCATTTTCAATTAATTCGATTGGTTGCGATCTGTACTCGAGACCCACCCTAGCGTAATATGAGGTAGTTTCACATTTCGTTTCCGCTATGATAAGTCCACGATTAATTGTCATTTTCATTGCACTTTAATAAACCTTCTGTAGTAGAGGGAATATGGTAAAGAAAAAGGTGATTACACATGAATGGATAGTCTGGTGGAAGATACAAAATCCAGTGATGCGTTTCGTTCTCATCAAAGAACATTTTTGCGCTGACAACATTTACAAATGCATTCGTGATGTTAGGCTCTATTTAAAGTGTTAACTCTGATCAAAATTGAACTGTTCCTTCTGCAATCAGTTTTCTTCATTGGATTATCGATTCTTTGCACTCGTTGAAGGCATTTCGATACAAAAACTATATACGAACACTCCAAAACACATGAAATCTATTTGTGTGAATATTTTTTTAAAATAATCTAAAATGTTTTAGAGTTCATAAAGAACGATCTTTTACACACAGGTACATACACAGAAAGTGTTTAAAAAATATGTAGAAATTATTATTTTTACTGTAGTTATCAATATTATTAATTTTATAATTCTTATAACTACTGTTTCTATCATATTATAATAATTATCTTTATTTTAATTTTGTAATTATTATTATGTTAATTCCATTTAGTTTTTCTCTTAGTACTTGCCTCCTCGCTTTGCTACAAGAGGATCTGTCCTTAATCCATATTTTAATATCCAGGGTTGATCATGACATGAGGACAGATTATAATATGGGGAAAGTTGGCTCTCTATACTCGGAATCAGGACTAAAGTAAACATAACTTCACTGTAGAAGGATTTCTTCTCTAGCGACCGAGAAAAAATATCACAACAGATTCTACACTTTGCACCTCGCTGTGACACATCAACTTTCCATTGGCAACTATTTTCTTGCTCCCAACGAATTCGGAGGACAGCTCAAGTATGTTTTCGTATTAAAGACTTGCATGCGTTTGCATGAGGATAATGGCAAAATTACCTCAATGTGAAAGGATTTCTCATTCACCTCTCGAGGACAAAAGAGATTAAATGTAATCGATGAGAGTAAAGGGGGTTGGTTGGTTGTTTGTTTTCGTTTTACGGCATATCAACCCTTTTCGGGTTATTTAATGCCGAATCCAGTTATTTTGAAAAAAAAAAAATTTAACACAATATTTTTTTTTCAAGTCGGTTTCTATTTAACCCATAGTTGGGACCCTAACAGATACTACCACTCCGGGTCATTGTGGGCCTGGGAGCAATGGCAATTAAAGGGTGGTTCCACACTCCCCAAAGCCCGCAAGCTGGGGCCTCACCACTGGATATAGGTCATATCCAGGACCGAGAGTAAAGGGGGAAAAGGGTGGAAATTGTCGAATTCAGAGTAGGGTAGGGAGGCGTCAATTTCCTTAA
>NC_136508.1:57547749-57560249 GCF_053919585.1 Euprymna scolopes
CAGGGAAAAGTGTTATGTGTTAGGTAGATAGTAAGACAGGATTAGTCACGATGCAACTTGATTAGGGCAAACTTATCTACATGGAAGATTTATAGGAATTTGTTCACTATAGATTTGGAGACGACCATGTTAGTAAGCCGGGACGCAAAATAACGATATTGCCTTACACAAACAGCTAGTTTTAGGAAAAAGAAAACGTTTTAGTACAGGTGTTTTAATCGCTCATTCAGTTGAACCTGTACGTCCCCGTATCTGGAATGAATGTTTGGTAATAATTCGTGAACTCCCAAAATAATTAAATTCTGTAATATATTTTGGAGCCCAGGTATCATTTATTATTGTGCCTTTTTTTCTGTGTCTCCGTTGTGTTCCAAGTCTTCATTAATAAATAATACACCTTATTTTTGTATTTTAAACAAAATACGTTGTGCACATATTCCGTATTTGTTCTATGGCTTAACTTATTATGATAATATAATTCGAGTATGCTATAGTTAAATCAAGGCTGGAAAAATTACTAGCGCTATCTTGACTTTAAAAGCAATTTGTCGGAGATCAATACTATTTTGTAAAGCAATTTCCAGCTATATTCCTCAATTCCAATTAGATGGTATGCGTCACTCAAATACACTTTAGAGACGGTATTTATTTGAGTATTTATGTTATTTAGCTTTTGAGAAAACTTCTTTCTGTATTTTTGATAGTGTATTCAACTCCGGAACGTAGCTTACAGAAGCACGGATTTCTTTCGACTTTTTTGTGACATATACGGTAGGGACTGCTCATTGGTCTGATTCTAATTTTGATTAAATGCCGGTGTATTCATGCTTTTCAAGATCCTCATTAATTTTCTCAGACGGTACATATCGTGATTTTTATTGAATAGAATAACGATTGCGTATTACCTCTGGGTTCGAATTTAGCTAATATTTTTCTGCATACTTTTAGGCTGTCTGAGAAAACTTCTTGGAAACTTTCTTTTATTTCTTGCGTGGAATTTTCCTTATTTGTCTTTAGAGTGACCACTTTTAATAAAAACGCATGTGTAGGAAAATCCGTTTTTGCTAGTTTGTAGTATTTTAGCATTGTAGATTTATTTTATATTTCCAACGTACACAAATACATGGTCAATAAGTCTGATCCCAAATGTACCGGAGATTTAAAGTTTGTATTTAATATTTTCAATAGCACACATTTACGTATATTTTTATCGTGTTTTTATATAAGTGTGTCGTACTCGGCTTTTAAATTTTTCCTTTCCTCGACAACAGGAGCTTTTTTCTTAACATCTTGTCACATGGCATGCAAGTATTTTAGCGTTAAAACGATCTTTACCTTTATGACCCGATTTCATTGTATTTGCGGTGACTTACCCAGATTTGCCATGAATTGTAATTTCTGTGTATGGGTTCACTACTATCCTTTCAGTTTTATTGTCTCGGTAGAATATGGTTTTGACCTTTTATGTATCCTCTTGTGTACGCGACACTGGATTCACCAATGTTATTTCAAAAATTATTTTAACGTTAATTACTCGGCGTGAATGTAATTCTTCAATTTATAGTGTAAGGTTGGCTGGCTTTCGAATTACTTTTAAAGTATGCCCCGACTTTTTGCTGATACCAATCTTTTTACGAATGTCAGACATTTCAAATCACTAGCTCTTAATTAATTTTTTTTTTAATCGTCGAAATATTTGTTGCCTATTGATGCAATAACTTATAAACGCTCAACGGCTTCCCAGGGATAAGGATTGATGAGTGTACGAGGTCACGGGGACAAAAGTTTAGTAAAAATTTGTGGTAGAAATTGGGTGAATTTGATTATTTAATCAGAGGGCCTTTAGAAAACACGTTTAAATTGAACTTGAAGCTAGTCATAGTTTACGCAGCTAGAAAAGCAAGCAAGGGGAACAATGTCCACAAACTGACTAACAGTTCAGAAAAGAAACTTTGTTCAAAGAATTTGCGCATTGATTTAGACAAATATAGAAAGTGGTTGAAATTGTTTATGGGGGTTGTAGCTAGATGAACGCTTTTGTGAAGTCTGTAAGGGTGGGGCCATAAGTTAAAAGCTATCGCAGAGAAAAGATTCAGTGGTTGAGAAGATTCTTCCAGATATTGCATAGTTGGAAATCTTGCGTAGTAGACTATTATGCCAAGCCATATCAAATACCTTTGATAACGAAAGGCACCTGCTCTTGAAAAGAAATCCCCGTCGATAGATTCGCTGATCCTTTGTGAAATAACAGTCATTACTTCAGCGTCATTAGAGAGTGCCTACACATATATAGACACACATACACACACACACACACACACACACACACATATATATATATATATATATATATATATATATATATATATATATATATATTACAGAGTGTAATAGACAGGGTTTAAATGAGCAAAGACTAAGTACAATATATTTAAATGTGATATGCTCGGAGTGTTTGAGTCATGATAAGCTCAATATGTGTAATTAGCTAAAGCTATATAAATAGAAAGAGTGGGAGATGTATTATTGTGAAATTATCAATCAGGTTTTCATAGAGGGAAACATAAAAAATTTACATCTATATGCACGATCGTTTTAATCTTTTTTAATTATTCGATATTTTCAAAACAATCCATCGAGAAACAAATAAAATATTTGTGGATGTCGTCTCCTCACCTGCATGAATGAGGAGAAAATGGGGAGATAATGTTTGGTATCTCCTCCCCTCCCCTCCCTTCCCCCTCATGCTTATGAGAAGACGAGATTCAGAAATATTTTAATTTTTTTTCTCGATGCTTTTATTTTTAATAACTTTTCCGAAACAAATTTGATTTTGTTATGTTTCCTCTTATGAAAACTTTATTGCTAATCTCACAATTTCAAACCTACCACCTTATATATATATATATATATATATATATATATATATATATATATATATATATATATATATATATATATATATATACGTTTGAAACCAAAAACAAGGCATTATTACAAAATAAACCGACATTTATTTTGTTTGAAAATTATCGTGAAATTCATAAATATATTTCGAGGCAAAGCCTTATCATAAGTATGTCTTTCTTTCTTTTTTGTCATGTTATTAGGGCACATAATCAGAAAGCAGACGTCCGTTTGTTGTTTTTACGGTAGTTTTTTTTTTAAAATCTCGGATGTATTAATTTGTGATTTAATATGACTTTATATTTATACTTAACTAGCTTAAACTTTCAACTTAATAGTTTAGAGTTACACCTTTACTTATATGCATGTGAATATGTATGTGTGTATGTGTATGTATGTGTGCATATATATGTGTGTATATATATGCATGTGCATGTGTATGTGTGTATATGTATGTGTATATATGTATTCTATTCTTTTTATATACATACATATTAGTAGATTATTATTTATAATTATTAGTCCTATTTAATTTATTTAATCCCCTCTCATGGCTGAATATGTTATATTAAAAAGATAATAAATATTAATTTTATTCTGTTTTTTTTTGTTTTTTTTATTATTATTACTATTATTTTATTATTACTATTATTATTACTATTATTAATAATTTTAATATTGTTTCATCATTATTATTTTTTTCTTTTATTTATATATTTATTTAATAAAAACGCGAAAACTTTAAACTTATATCATTTAGTATAAAGGGCTTAATTAATTGTAGACGTATGTTTGAACTGCGTTGATATTACTCGTGAACGTATGTGAGATGATAAATATGTTGGTTGGATACATTCGCTGTCTTTTTGGCATGTTCATTTCTAACGCTTAGATTGTATTTACTGTTTGTATTTGTAATAACGTCTCATTACTGAATTGTATAATTGTTCATAAATTGGTTGACACGCAGATCTTTTTTCTTTTTCTTTTTGTATATACTGTCAAATTCTTACTTTCTCTCTTTCTCTCTTTAACTATATCTCATCATTCATTCTTTTCCCTTCTAGTCCTTATTCTCTTTATTATAACCATTTATATCTTTTTTTCTTTTCCTCCCCGTATTATATATATTTTTTCTCTCTATTTTCTTTCTCTATTTATATTCTTTCTCTATTTCTTTTTTTTATCACTCTCTCTCCATTATAATCTTTTAACTTTATTTAAATTGCCCCTCCCTCTTTACATCTTATAATTAAAGTTCTGTGTTTTAAGTTTATTAACTCCAAATTTTAAAGAGTTCCTACCTAAAATAAAAATCCATTATTCAGTAAACTGTTGAATAGTCAAGTCGCTGCCTGATGATATCATTTTTTGATTGAAACAAGTGGCTATTTGTAGCAGCGGGATGTGAGCATGTTTATATAACAATAAACAAGTATTATCAGCTCTTTTTATTGAGCACTATCTAACAACCTCGTTGAATTCATTAGTCCATTACTTTTGAATATAAAAAACCCGAGTATATATATATATATATGTGTGTGTGTGGGGGTGCCTGGGTTAACTTTAGAGACTCAAGCTCATACCACTTACCATCATTGCCAGCTAATATATGCTTGAAAGAACTAATCTACTGGCAATCTATCACCAAAAACAAACACTGTCTTATGAGCCATGTATCTACCCAGCCATTATTTCTTGTAATTACTTTGCTTTTATTATAAACTTTCCTTGAAAGATACCCTTATTACTTTTTAAATAATTTCTATTTGTCTAGTTTTATCTCTTATTTCTAAACTAAATGCAGTGTGCTTCAAACCATTTTACATATGTACTCACACTTCAACTTACGGTTAATTATCTGTTGCAAGACACACGTCCTTTAGTCTAAGGTTGCTTCCACCCATGCTTTGAATTAGTAATAACACCTGCGGCACATTAACACAGAATGTTAGCAACATTTGAAGTATGAGAACATTTTTGGTACCCTCTGTATTTCTCACTTGCAACCCACTAAAATTGGTAATTATTTTCTTCCCCAATAAAGCAAATTAGACACAAGGTCGTTTTTTTTTTTAATGCAGGGGAAATCCAGCCCCCCCCCCAAAAAAAAGGGCGATCTGGCAGTATCAAAGAAAGGGAAAGCAATTGTCTCAGTCTTAGGATTTCCGCTACGTTGACCAATTAATTAAACTAAAGCACCAGAACAGATGGTATTTTTTCTTCACCACGAAAGTAAATTAGACACAAGGTCGTTTTTTAATGTGTGGGGGGGCAGCTCCCCCGAAAAATGGGTACTCTGGCAGTGTCCAAATAAATAGTACTTGTCTTGTTATGAAGGTTTTCTTATGCATTGACCAACGACAATTACTTAAGTTCAGACTCAGAACAGATACTACACTTTGATCTTGGCACGGATGCCAAGAAAGTAACTCGCTGATACTTCGTTGAATTAGAAATAAAATCAGCGCATGAAAACTTAATCCAAATCGACAAACACTGCTTTCAATTTAGTTGCGTGGACGCAATACACACGCCTAGAATTCTTCTGACATGCAGTCGATCATCGCGCAAATCTCTTTGTGTTTCAGTTAAGAAGTTAATTTCGAAATTCCACTTCGCTGACTGTTTTATTATTCGGCCGTTGTTAATTTCCTTTGGATTCATAATTAAATATAATTTAATGAATCCAAACCATTCTCTTTTTATTGTTTGCTATAAATTTGCTTTCCTCACTTCCACGTGTGGCGTTATTTTTATTTTTAATTTTTTTTTTTGCATCTGATATCTTCTATTTTAAGAGTGTGCATGTTTGACACTTTCTTTTCTGGTGACTCTTTGAAAAATTATACTGAAGCAGTGAATAAAAGCACAATCGGATATTCTCTAAAGGAGAAACGAAATTTTGAACGGCAGTTAACTACTTTTTATCAATTTGTATACAATGCGTTTGAAATTAACATTATTATAGGCGACATCGGTTCCATATTTGATGCTTGGTCCGTCGACCGCTATTTGAAGCTGATGTTATATTTATTTCAGGTTACCTGCAAGTTAAAATAAATATAAAACTCTGCAATGTGTGTAGGGTGATAAAATGAATGCTAAAAACACCGAACTTGCAATGATAAAATATGACAATGAGAGACACTACAAAGAACACAATTGGATCTTCAAAAAAAAAAATCTATTTGAAAAAAAGAAATTTATTCTGGGGTATAAGACACTTTGAAATCAATGTATAGGTCGATAGAAAATAGATTCCAACCAATAAGATCCTACCATGTTGATGTATCGTAGTTCTAAGTCTTACAATACATGGTGGAAATATTTCCTCCTTTTCATTCCTATCAATGCACATATATAGAAAGATAAATAGATGGATAGATGTAACTACTTACATATGAATAAACATACACACACTTATATATATATATATATATATATATATATATATATATACTAGCAAAAGTACTCGTCGTTGACTGGGTTCAAAACAGCCAACAGAAAATGGACTCTGATTTATGAAAGTATGATAGGTTATGAAAAGGAAGGGTTGTAAAGAGATAGCTTCGAATTTGGGGGTGTCAAAACCAAAGCAAAATATGATGTAAGTAAAAATAATACAGATAAACCCCATCATTTATTATACCATACCTGTTAACACTGAAACACTTATCACAATATTCTGTGGATCTATATTAAAAAAAAACTTGTTTAACTTTGTGACATATTTCCATTCTATGGAGGTCAGGTACGAACGAATACCCCATACATTTATTATACCACCTTTCTTCAAACTGAAACATAATTATCAAAGTATACTTACGCAGATAGATATGTAAAGTCTTTATGTAAGTTTGTGCCTATTTCCATTCTATGGTGGGCAGGCGCGAACGCACACCCCACAATTTTATTATACCATCCCTATTTAAGTTAAAACATACTTATCACATTATTTTTATGTACATCTATATCAAAAACACTAGTAAACGTTTTTATTTTTGTATTCTTAATTTTTTTATTTCCATACTTTGTGGACCAGGCGCGAACGCAGACCCCACGATTTTAATGAACCACCGTTCTGCCTGATCAAACGTACCCATTCCTGTGTCTCGATAAATCTTCTACCATTATATGGAATCAGCTTTTTAAAATAGTCAACGATATAGGAGCCTATTCCTGACCACACACACACACACACACACACACACACACACACACACACACACACACACACATTAAGCTTTATATTATATATATATATATATATATATATTTATATTTATATGTAGATTGTTCAATAAGACATTGAAGAGTTTTGAACTTAAATATATTTTTTTATTATATTCTTTTGTTATTTTAACACAATCTGACAAAATATTGAAATATTATATTTATTTAAAAAATTACAAAGTTGAACTAATATTTATTCATTGAGAATCATGTATGCATATTTCAGCTTCGCCATCAACTCATCAATTGGCAATGTCAAATAGCCACAACGTTCCCCATACGACTGGGCTCGATTTTTTTGCGGTAATATCTTAAAAAGGGCTCTATATTAACAAATTCTAAACCCTGCAAGAATTAAAGAAAACCATCAGGAACGAAATACGGGAGTTAACTCACAATACAGAAATTCTTCAATCGATCATGAATAATGTTTTGAAAAGACCACGAATATATGAAACTTAAAATGGGAAGCATAAAAGAAATTGTTTTTCATGAATAAAGATTATTTGAATTTTGCGTTTTTGTAAACAAAATGTCCAATGTCTACGTAAACTTTTGTTAAAATTACAGAAGGATATCATCCAAGATAAACTCACAATCATTCAGTCACTTTTTGAACTCTGTGTATGAAGAGAGAGAGAGACAAGCAAACACTCAGACAGAAGGAGAGAAATCCTAGCAAAAATGAACACGAGGCGTATATTTCGGTCGAGCGTTTTGTAGAATCGATAAATTGAAGAACTGATCCGCTGCTTAACTGTTCGGTTAGAAGTGCTTATCGTGCAAACAGATAAAGATTAGTTATACTTCACAAAATACTGTACTGGCTTCGTTCCGATTGTTACTGATGAACACTATTACATGTTTTATCTACGCTGGGATGTACTTTTAAATGGAAAGGAAACACCATTTGGCGCAGCATTGCATGAGACTAGACGATTGACTCTTAGATCCGCGAACACGTCCTGTATTAAATTCGAATTCAGAGAAGGATCAAAAGTTCACAACGTCTGCAACGGAGAAACATAAGTGTGCATCTCGACGTTTATGTTTTACGCTTAAGTTTGTTTGTTTGTTTCTGTTTTACGGCATATCAACCTTTTTCAGGTTGTTTAATGCCGAATCCAGTGATTTTGAAGAACAATATTTTAATAGAGTATATTTCATTTTTTTTTTAAAGTAAGTTTCTATTTAACCTGAAGTTGGGACCCTAACAGGTACTACAACTCCGGGTCAGAGTGTATCTGGGAGCAATGGAAATTAAAGGGTTGCTCCACACTCCCCAAGCTCGCAACTTGGGCCTCACTACTAGATATAGTTTAAGGTCATATCCAAGACCACGCTTAAGTTTGAAATATTGTTTGTGAGTCCTTAATTTGTATATGGACATCTCCTTTACCTGTACAAATTTAATTTAAAATATTATTGTCATCACCATCTTTAACTGTGCTGAAAATATGATTTTCATCGACCCGATGTAGTGAGGGTTGAAGCAACAATTAATTTTAAGTCGAATATGTAAGTCTTCAATCATATAATGTCAGATCCCCCGACAAAAAAATAAATAAATAAACCATATAGATAAAATGTAGGTAGATATATTAAAAATATGTATTAAATGACTTCAGGTTTATTCAATCGCTATTTAATTTTTTATTAAGCTTATTCCACATAAAGTTCACACATTGCGTGTGTGTTTTACTCACGTTACATGCGTAATACTAACTTTATTCTAACTTAGAACGATTCATCAGTTACTAATATTTTACAATACAACATAATAAAACAATAAATAATATCTATACACAATGTTTCATGCATCCTACTCTGGCCGCGATTATTAACAATTACCGTTTTTTTTTAGTTTTTTTTCAATCGTACATCGTGCGGATTGAACGACCGGACTGCAAAATACACGTTCTTGTTTTCAATAAAAATTTATCGTAAATGTAATAAACTTTATTGTCATTCGGATCATTTCTAGCCGTGACAGTTATAATTCCTTTTATGATTTGATAATGTGCTTAATTTTCTTAAATCATTTTCCTCAAACTCATTAAAACATTTTCCCCATTGAAGTTCCTCTCAGAAATTCTTTGTCCATTATCTTTGCAATATTCGCCTTTCTTTAATGATTTTCGTTAACTGAATTATTTTTTATTTTATTTTTGCCTCTGCATTCACTAATTATCTATTTATCTGAGCTGATGTAATTTATTGAATATCCGTGTATGGCTCTCAATGCCTTTTTAAATCAAACCGTGTTTTTTTTCGGGATTACGAAATTTTATTTCTATGAAATTTCAGGTATTATTTAAAGCATTAGAAGGTTTCCTTGTCAAACACATACATACATACATACATACATACATACATACATACATACATACATATATAAAGAGAGAGAGATAGAGAGAGAGAGAGAGAGAGAGAGTTGCCGGGTTCGAATCTCCCGACCGACGTAATCATAACACCCTGTACTGATGATTCCCGAAGAATAGACCACTAATGTCGATTGGTATTTAATAAGTATTATATTAAATAATTTTACACACACACACATACACACACACACACACACACACACACACACACACATATATATATATATATATATATATATATATATATATATATATATATATATATATGGGGCCATGGGCTGCGTCTTTAAAAAAGATTCAGAAACCACGTTGTCTCCTTCCAAATGAACCTTGGAATGAAACTAACAGAGAATGATAAAGGGGGGATGGTGATTGGGTTAGGGAACTTCACAAAAACAAAAAAAAAGATTTTGAATTAAAATGTTTAATAGTAGATAAGGGTAGTAAGCATAGAACTGGTAAATCAAAAAGATCCACTCTGTATTTACTGGAAGCCTTCTACCTAGTGAATTCTAAAGAAGAAATATAAAACAAAAGGCTGCATGCAATATATTTTTGCTATCACGTCTAAAACGTAGCTGAGAGGAAATAAAAAAAGTTCCTGTGAAAAAAAAAATATTCTTGATTGGCAGGCCAGAGTTAAAATGGAGTTTAATAGCTAAAAATGGCGTCAATAAGATGTGATAAATGATTCAAATTCAGTAAGCAAAGCTGGAATCTAAAATTCAACACCAGAAACTCATTATTAGAAATAAAATCTATAAAAATGCTTAACAAAGATTAGCAATATAGTTTTAAAATAGGAATACAGTATTACTTATATGGATCGTGAAATAGACGATACTGCTTTTAGATCAATAGAATAGCTAATCAAAGCTTAGCAATATAAACCTAACACAAGAAACATATTAGTAATAAAGAATAGAGATTAATAGATGCTGTTTTTAGATCAGTAAATCTTGAAAAATTCTAGCTTATCAAATAATAATCTTGTTTTGAACGGTTGAATCCAAAAACCAAGTGGGCCTCCACTTTTATTGGAGTAAAACGTGCATGGAACTAAATAATATATTTATAATATAATACTTATTAATTGGGCATATATTATTATTAGATAAGTATTTAAAAACTTAAATCTTGAATTGATATTCTTTGAATTAAAGCCATATATAACCTCAGAAAAATATTGCTTGATGGCAAATGTTGGTTAAAATTGTGGTAATAAAATCAATATCACGGTTAAAATATGCTTCACAGACTTATAATTGAATAGGTTTGCCTAGATTTCAATGGTTTGATGAATAAATAAATAAATCATAAATGCATATTAGGAATTTGCCAAGTTAGTACTCTGCAAAATTATTAAAATTACGAACGCATAGAGTCGCGTCTTTTTCAACGTCATAAATACATATTAGGAAGAAGCTTTAAATTTTCGAACCTATGGAGTTACCTCCCTTTTAAAGTCTAAAGTATCAGATAATCTTAAATCTCAATAGAAAGGAACGAAAAAAAATAAATAAAAGGTCAAAATGAATTTAGTTCCTAAATTTTAATTAATGAATGGGGTTGCACTGAATTATGAGTATTGTTAACTATTTTTTTCCGTATGGAATAAATTGTGAACACAACCGTTTTTTTTTTAATTACGCAAATAAGTAAGCCGGTATTTTAGTGAATAAACAAAGCAAATTCTAGGTACCCAACTCACATACGAAACAATAGGTGATAAATCTGATTTAAAAAATAGTTGAATTAAATTAAAAATAAAGAAATATCTATATAATACATTAGTGAATAATATTAGTAGACTATATTAAGTGAATACAGGTAATAAGTGGTGACGTTGTATGATAATGTGATTGAAATTTTTTTGTGTGTGTTTTTTTTTAATAAAGATACGAAAATAAGTATATATAAAAAATCTTTGGAAGGATGAGATGTAGGTAAAATATTTTCTCATGTGTTTCCTTATAAAGGAAATGGATTGCATACTGTTCATTGTTAAAGTGTGTTTCTATTAAATACGTCTGATGAAACGCTATTCTTGTGAAAATTTTGAAATTGTCCGAATAATCTTTAAACAATTCGAACTAACGATGAAATACACAATCTGTTGCTATCAAGCATATCCTAGATGTCTTTATTTTGTTAAAACTCTCTCTCTCTCTCTCTCTCTCTCTATATATATATATATATATATATATATATATATATATATATATAAGTGAGATCTATTGTGTGAGAGGACATTTCCTAACCGATACACTCAACGAATGTTTTTAACTATAGACTTGAAAGTTCGTTTCTAGGTATTGAGATATGTAGTAAATATTTAACAAATTAATAGGTATGCTTTGTGCGACAAAAAAACGGGGTGAAATTGAACAATTGTTCCGTGCTGTGGGATATCAGGTATTTATCTGTTTCTACATTTCTTTCACGAGGTTTAAAAACACTTTGTAAGTTCGTGACAAACTGTGTAAATGCTTACTGACTTAAATCACTGTTTAAGGTTTTGGTTTCGATACCAGCTCAATGATTTTGCTTTTATTTGCAGGAAAAGGACAATTCAGAAAAAAGCATAGTACTCACATGAATATGTCTCAGTTAGTTTTGGGTTATTTACTTACTTATTTAAAGGGATATAATGTTAAGTTTTATACTGGGCAACGCCGGGTACACCGATATATATATATATATATATATATATATATATATATATATATATATGTATGTGTGTGTGTGCGTGTATGTGTGTGTTTATATATCATTGTACTTACACACATATACACCTGATATGCCCTTAACTGACATCTAAGCTTCAGCCTTTGTCCCATCGACGAAATGTTGCATTCCTCTGCCTTTTCTACAAGTATTTTGGTGGTGAATGCTCTGATGAACTTCAATCACTTGTGCCCCCACGACGTGAGCACCCTCGACAAACCGGAACGGCTGCTAAATCCCACCCCA
>NC_136508.1:57565249-57585249 GCF_053919585.1 Euprymna scolopes
ATGTATTTTTCTAATTTTTGTGTGTGTTATTCTCACAACCATCTATACACACTATTCTCTCCGGCCTTTTTTATCCTTTCATGTAAAGCCGGCCAAGATCGTTCATTGTGTTTAGTGCATTTTGCATGGTCATTATTTCTCGGGTCTTCTAATCGGGTTCTTTCAGTTCTTCTTTGGTCCACCCTCTAAACGGTCCTGAGTACCTTATAAGTGATACTGCCTATGCATTTATACCTTTTATTAGGTTTCCGCAATATAATTTAGTTTCTAGATATTTTCTTTTCCTCCTGAGGTATTCCGTTCTAATTTTCTCTTACATTTCTGTTGCGTTGATCGTGTCTGCTTCCAGAATACCCAAGTATTTTTAGGCATCTTGTTTCCTTAGGGCCCTCATCTCCGTTTAATTGGGTAGTTCCGAGCCTTCTGTTGTCACAGTGTTCCGTTTCCTATACCTTATAGTGCGCACTTTTCCATACTATACTACATTTTGATATCCTAACTGTAGATGCTGGTAGCGTTTATTAGTGCATCTAGTTCTTTTCAGTTCTTGAAAAAAGGTTGACGTTGTCCTTGTACATAGGTTTGTTCATTTTTTGGTCTGTATTAGAGAATGTGTATCCAGCTTGGCACTTCTTCAGCATATTGTTCAGGGGTATCATGGCTATGATTAACAGTAATGGTGATAACGAATCTCCTTGGATGATGCCTCCTTGTATGTTCATTTTTGTTATCTGTTTTCTATGATTCAGCTGTCAATTCCAGTCTGTGATTTATTACGTTAGTGATCCTGCTTGGTAGTTTATACATTTTTAAGCATTGCGTTATTCATTTGTGTGGGATGCTTTCGTACGCCTTTTTGCAGTCGACTCATGCCATGGCTGAATTCGTTCTTCCTCTTTTTACCTCGTTTAGTATCTTTTGATCTCTGTATAGCATATCATGTGTTCATCTCTTTCCTTTCTGTTTTTGTTCTTCGGAGAGAAGTCAGGGTTATTTATTGAGTGGTAGATTTGTTCCTTCAGTTGGCCTTTTAATATTTTCCACATACTGAGTAAGCACGCGATAGGCCTATAGTTGTTGGGGTGTTTCCTTTCTTTGCGTCCTCCTGTATTAGTGTGTGTCTGGCTTTTGTCATCCAATGTTGCACGTTTGTTTCCTGTATACATCTTCCCATGTGTTGGGCGTGTTGGGCAAGTCTTTAATATAGTGCTTTAAATTGCTTAGACGAATAAAAATATCTTAGTGCTCTCCAGTTTGCCAATTTTCATATGGCGTTCTTCATGATTTCCTTGCTGATTTCATTCTTCGCTTTGTTGTAGCTCTCTTTTCATGTCTTTCAACCATTCGGTATTTCTATTGTGTTCCCCTCGTAAATCCCATAACTTATTCCTATAGAGTCTTGTTTCTATTGGTTTGGGTTTTCTGGGTTTTTTTTGGTTTTTTTCGTTCACGTTTTGATAGTATTGCCCTTCATTGTTTTCAAATGTCCTGTTTTGCATGCACTGTTCAGACGTGTATCTATATCGTGTCACTCTCCTTCTTTTACTGCTATTTTTTGGTTCAGATCTCCGTGTTTCTTGTTTAGACTTACCCTGCTGGTCACATTTCCAATTTTCTAATTTTTCCACGTCGTTATTCGTTTTGGCTTCTCTTATTATGTTTGTTGATTTGAGTTTTTATCCTCGTTTCATATCCAGGACTTTTTGGTCAACTATTTTTTGGCTGTTTTGTTTCTGTTCTGTATTCATACGTTCGATCTTGGTGTCTACGTATATAAACTTGTTTAGGGCAGTGACTGTGTATCTTATGATGTGTGGGAGTAGCTTGTTAAATTTCTGTGTTTCTGTTTTTTGATTTTTTCTGCTCTTTGTTCCTTAATAATTGGGGCTATGATTTTCCTCGGTCATATACTGTATTATTGTTTTTATTTCTTCTATTTCATCCTCTGTTATCTCTATTTCATTGTTCTCGATTTACTAGTGTGTAAAGTCTAGTATTTGTTGATAAAACGCTTCTGTTGTTTCTCATTCTACACGTGTGGTCTCAGTGGGGTGTTTTATGCTTACTTCCATAGTATTTCCGTTAGTTGTAGTTTTGGGAGCTAGCCTCTCTTGAGTTTCAGTCTTGCTTGTCCTCAATCCTTTGTTCTGTTGTGTGGTAGTCACTGGCCACGTCCCACAACTCTTTCATCCGTTTCTTATAGCCTCCATATATATATATATATATATATATATATATATATATATATATATATATATATGTATATATATATATATATAATTATATATAGATATATATTTGGGAAGGCTTCTATAATATCATCCCATTACAAGTCTATTCTTCTTCGTTGTTCATTCCTTTTTTCCAGTTCTTCTTTTTTTGTTGTTGGTTATCTTGGCTGTGCTTTTCTTGGTTTCTAGAATTGGAGATTATACTTGTTTGTTCATCGTCCGTGTTTTCTGTGTTTCTGAAAACACGAGGTGGATCAACATTCGCAGGATACGACCGGGTTACCAATGTTTGACCTCTGGGGAGCACCTGCCGATAATTCAACCCAGGTCTGTGTCTCACGGTCTGTGTCTGAACATATACATACATGTATTGCTTCAATTAAGTGAAACTGTATGACCAGTCTCGTTATTATAATTTAAGTTTGGTCACGATGAGTCTGTATTGTTCTACCTTCTATAAACGTTAATTCATTTTTAAACACATTAAAAATTGTTTCAGGCAAACTACTTGACTATATATATATATATATATATATATATATATATATATATATATATATATATATATATATATATATATGGGAGATACTAAATAACAATTTATAAAGAACAAGCAGTAATACTGTTGCTATTGTCAAAATCGGCATTTCGTCAGTGAACAATATACACTTTTTATATGATTCATAGATTCTCCGAACAGAACATACCCTCATATTGACCTGGCTGTATTCATTTTTCTCTGCAATATCTATAATATAAAGCTGAACGTCTGTGTGTGTGTCTGGTCAGGAATAGGCTCCTATACGTTTGACTATTATAGAAAACTGATCACATATAATGATAGAAGATGTCTCGATGGGTACGTTTAATCTGGCATAATGATGATCTATTTAAATTGGGGTTGCGTACGCGCTTGGTCCACAAAGTAAAAAAGTAAAAATATAAAAAAAAACGTTTACAAGTGTTTTTTATATAGATGTACATAATAATACTTTGATTAGCATGTTTTCACTTAAATAGGGATGATATAAAAAAAAAACTTGTGGGATCTGCGTTCGCGCCTGGCCTCCATAGAATGGAAATAAGCACACATTTTAATAAAGATTTTTATATATATCTGCGTAAGTATACTTTGATAATTTATTTTCAGTTTGAAGAAATATGGCATAATAAAATTATGTGGTGTTCGTTCGTGCCTGACCTCCATAGAATGGAAATATGTCACCAAGTTTAACAAGGTGTTTTTAATATAGATCCACAGAATATTGTGGTTAGTGTTTCAGTGTGAACAGGTATGGTATAATAAATTATGGGGTTTATCTATTTTATTTTTACTTTCATCATATTTGGTTTTGGTTTTGATACCCCAAATTCGAAGATATCTCTTTACAACACTTCCTTTTCATAACCTATCAGACTTTCATAAATCAGAGTCCATTTTTTGTAGGCTGTTTTTGAACCCAGTCAACGACGGGTAATTTTGCTAGTATAATATATAATACATCATGTAAAATTATAACAATGAAATGCACGTGCCTTTTAAATCACCTTAAATATATATATATGTGTGTGTATATATATATGTATATATATATATATATACTTATACACAATTTTTTCTCTGTGTATATGTCTATATTGCATCGTGCGTGTATGTTTGTGTGTGCATGCTTTTTTTAGAATCATTCAGAGCTTGGATGAATCAAAACTCAACATTTATTGCAAAAGATGTATTGCATCATATAAATTTCCGCTGAACTTAATTTCATAAATAGTCGCATAAATTATAGGCCTATATATTGGAAACTTGTATTGCGTTGGATCCTATAAGATTCGATCTCAGTACAGCTTATTCTATCTCTATGGTCTTATCCAATGAGAAATTGTGCCAAGTTTAGTAATATTGGCAAAAAAAAAAAAAGAATATTGTCTCTTATTACTAAGTGGAAATTGGTTTTAACGTCAATTATGTCGACGCCAGATATATGGAATGATGAAGAGAATAAATAAAAAAAAAAACAGAAAATGTATTTCATCAATAAAAATAATCATGTCGCAAGCCGGATTCTAACGTGACACGCATACGAAATAAAATTGTGGTGTTTGAGACAGATTGGTTCGAAGAGGAAAAAATGAGACAGATGGATGGATCGACTTAAAGGCTGACATCCAATCTATTATTAGCAGGGTGTTCGAATCATGGACGCCATTACAGCTATCGAGGTTAGACTACAATGACTTTATCTCAGGTCAATATATGTAAATTAGTCTCCACAACCGGTTCTGTTTACTTGGATTAGATTGAAACGCCTCATTTCTACATCATTAAGCCTCTACTCCACCTGATGTATGCCCCGTGGCCATTTTGTATCCCCTGTGTCAAAATTCGTCGGTACGAACATGGCTGGCTTTTAATATACGTATAAGGCGTAAGGACGTTGATGTAAATGCAGACCGTGGAAATAATGTTAGAGGAGC
Source organism: Euprymna scolopes (assembly GCF_053919585.1). Classification (NCBI taxonomy): domain Eukaryota; kingdom Metazoa; phylum Mollusca; class Cephalopoda; order Sepiida; family Sepiolidae; genus Euprymna; species Euprymna scolopes. The sequence goes on from NC_136508.1 coordinate 57,569,959, forward strand.
TGTAATAAAAGAAACATCCGAGAGATGAGGGACAGGCATTGCTAGTTCGACGTATATTATTATGAGGTAGTTCCATCTGTCGGTCGGTTATGTATGTTCTGCAGTTATCTTTATATGCTATTAGTCAAAGGATGACTTTGTAAAGTTTCATTGATACGTTTTTTGTCTAAGTGAACAATAGAATACACGTTTTCATGCAGAATAGGGGCCGCGGTATCGTCGGCATATTACTTGAAGTTTACGTAGATCGCCTCAAGGGGTCATGTCAAAATTTGATGTTTTATACGCTGTCAAATTTTCTTAATCGAAAGTATATTATTATTAATTGAAAATTTAATAAAATATTTAAAAATTAAAAAAAATAGAAGGAATAGGTTCGAATGCGAATAAAATATATTATCGCATGATAAGTTACCGGAATCAATATTTTAGCACACCTAGTTTTAATTCTTATTTAAATCGATGATTCTTACTTCTTTTCGATCTTATCGGATATTAGTTGGGACTAGGTTGTATTTCTGTAAAGTTCATATTGTATTTAGTTGGGGCAAAATATTTCAGATTTTTTGTGGAGTTACTTAAATGTCTGTCACAGCTCTAAGCAATTAATGGTGTCGACTTTAATCGGTTTTCACAAATCAATTACGTTTTCCACAATATTTTTGACGTGTATGCCAATTATCGGCGGTGTTATTTCATTAATTCATCGTTTCCGCACATTCCGAGAATTTACGACACCTGTCCAGAAAATACCGATAATAATGTGATCCTATTCTGCTTAAGTATCAGGAAACAAATATATAAACAGAGCATAGTCGCTTTGGCAGGTAACTCGATACTTCAACAGTAGCCTTTACCCTATATTATGTATATGTATTTTTCAAAGAACCAGGTTACCATGTACATTTACATATCACCATGCTTATCGTTTTTTTTAATTGATTATATAATTTGATATTTAAGATAATGTCGGGTCATCAGGAGAGAATAAAGGCCGTTTCGAGCCTTTACTCTCTAAAGAATTTCCATGTATCAGCTCATCTGAATTTTACAATGCTTCACTATCTTTAATGCATATTAATCAAATAAAGTGTTAAGTATCAAAACTGGGATTTTCATGGTTTAGTATATCCCGTATCGTTTACCACTATAAAAAAATTTATCGTTTAACGACTGCCCATCTCACATCTTCATTGCTGGAAAAGACGCAACACCATATATTTATGAATGAAACATTAGCTAATGTCTAAACGAAACATATGTTTTTCAATGTTTCTCTAAAAATATTTTATAGGTTATCAAAGATATGTCTTGAAAAGTTGCTATGAGGATAACTACAACACTTAAACTTACGCACGCACTCATATATATATATATATATATATATATATATATATATATATATATATACACCCATATATATATACGTATGTATGTATATATGTCAGGTCATGTCATATGCTATTGTTGCCATGTAACCCAGTACTACCTGCCTCATGGTCGGGTCACCGGCGACTAAACTGGTTCCCCCACCAGACTTGTTTGGTGAGGAGGGCGGCTAGTCTCCCTGAAGGATTAAAAACCAGACCTTCCAAAGGGCGAATGAACTCTTTTTCTGGGTCAACGGTCAACTAGCACCGTGTGTATGTGTGTGTGTATGTGTGTGTGTGTGTGTGTGTGTGTATTGGTATTGGCGTAGAGAGGGCTCCCGTAAGCCGTGGTGAAGGCAACCTTTCTAGAAGAAGCAAATCTCTGATTAAAAAACCATAAAGCGGAAGACCAGTACTCGCATTAAGCTGGTCTGCAGTTTAATTTGTTGCTGGCTATCTTGCTCTTGCTTGTTGCTGGATCTCAACATTTTGAACCGAGAGAGAGACTTAGCTGTCGTACAAAGCTAAGACTCTGTAACATCATATCTGTATAGATACTTCCTCAGACATTTGGGCTCATGGATTTTAAAAGTTCTGAGGGAGTGGCACTCGTCTGACAAGACGTTTCAATCATCATATATATATATATATATATATATATATATATATATATATATATATAGATAGATAGATAGATAGATAGTCTACCTGGAAGAGATCATTTATGAAAGGATAGAGGAAAAGTACGGACACAATACTAAAATACACTACATAATATCTCGATAAAGATACCCGGGCGATTGTTTTATCCACTGAAAATCTACATGGGGGATATCATAGAGCTCTACACAATACTCTAAAATTTATACACCAAAGTCACCTTCCTCCTAGAACAAAGTCTCACAGAACTACATTTGTTAGACATTCTAGTAAAAATTTAAATCAATACCATAATAACAGGCATCCACCACAAACCAACGCACACCCAACAATACTCCCATCGCAAAAGCAATCACGCTTTGAACTGTCTCAAATCGATACCCTACGCCCTCGAACGCAGAGTCTGCACCATAGTCACGAACAAATACCGCCGTTCGCTCAGATTTAATGAACTGCAAATAATCATGCAGAAACTATGATGCCTACCATCGCTAATACTTAAAGGTATCGAACAAACACAAAATAAAATCAGATGACTAACAAACCCCCACACCACACAACAAAGAACAAAGTCTAGCATACGATTGTATACACAATACAAACAACCCAGAACTACTTACATACATAACAAATAGCTTTATCATTCTCAATCAGAACGATGAATTAAACAACATACTTAAAACAACAATAATAACAAAGCCCAACCCAAAAAACTTAAAACGCATCCTAACCTCCCCAATCAAAATATTACCAAAGGCGTTACAAAATACAACAAGCAGCTATGTAGTGAGTGTTACATAATAATAGGAGGAAACACATACACAATCAAAATCCCAATACAAACATTCAGAAGACTTAAGTTGCATCTTTATGAGTTTACTGTATTCACTAAGGATGTACTCCATTCGACAAATCTTACATAGGCGGCACCAAAACCGTAGCACTGGAGCGGCCTTACACAATTACACATGGCTGATAACAGACACATCTACGTTTCAAAACATGTACATACATTATAACTCCCTCCATACTAAACTTTATTAATCGAAATAAGAACCATCAAAATCGACATTTGCCAATGAGAAACAAGTTTATTGATCGCATTAGCGTAGAAATCCGGAGTTATGGAAGCGATGACGTCAATGAAGGCCGATTCCGCATTATCGCGGTTTTTTAGCATTTTTCGTACCGGAAATTTTCGAGATACTTGAAAAAGTGATAATCGGCATGCAATAGGTCCGGTGCATATGACGGATGAGGCAGAGTTTCGTAGCTAAGGTCATTCAGCTTCTGCAAGGTCAGTTGGGCAACATGCTGGCGATCATTGTTATGGAGAAAGATTTGGTCCCTTTATATTGACCAATTCTGGGCACATACATTGGCGCTTCTGGTGCATTTCGTCAATTTGTCAGCAGTACATTTCCGGTATAATCGTTTTGCCCGGATTCAAGAAGCTGTGATGGATGATACCTGCTAGAGATCACCAAACAGGTACCATCAACGTTTGGGGGGTGCAATTACGACTTTGGGAAGTATTGTAGAGCATCTCTGGCATCCAATCATTGTGCCGAACGTCACCGGTTGTCGTAGAGGATCCATTTCTCATCACACTTCACAATCACCGAAAGAAATTAGTAGTTATTGTTGACCAGAAAGAGCGTAGAACACAGCTCAAAACGAGGGTTTTGTTTTATTATCGTTCACCTCATGCGTCACCAATTTATCACATATTTTACTTCTGTATTTGCTTTTAAAAGACGAATGATTGTTGAGTACTCGACCTACTTCCAACGCCAACTTCTCCTGTATTTTTGCGAGGATTGCCTTTTATTAAGGCTTTCAAATATTCGTTATTAACCGTAGTTTGGCGGATGCGTTCGCCTTAGTATTCGAGGCTTTCGTACCCATTCCGAAATTTGTTGAACCACCGTTGTGCCACAGGTTCGTAAGTTGTTCCTTGACCAAACGCATCATTGATATCATGAGCTGTCTCGGCAGGTTTCCGGCTTAATTTGAACCGGAAAAACTCTTGCGAAATTGAATGTTATCCATGCTGTCGAAAATCAGGCAAAAAATTAACAGAGGCATTCAGAACTGTAACGAATAATAGGCTGTGATAGAGAGAGCAAGGTGCTGCAAAATGATATATACCATTCCTATATATAGTAATGAATTAATTGAGGAATTATAGATAAAATTAACGTATGTGAGAAATGCTATTGTTTTGCACCAACCTAATATCTATATTAAAGTGTCTACAATGATTGTTGGCAAGTTAGGTAACAAAAATGAGCCGTAAACTAGTAATATTGGTGCCGCGTCATTGCAAATACAATGTCACATATATTGTTTGAATTGTTATCACCGTGTTAATGCATCAAGTAATGTTTTTGTATTATTATATATTTATCCCGTACAATGAGTTCATTTTTAAATGATTTTTGATCCGTAAAAAAGACATCTAAACTATACACATAACACTTTTACAAAAAAATTTACGGAACATATTTACTAGTCGAAAACAGGTGTAACAACCATATTCGAAATGCAATATCATTAAAGATTATACCTGTTAAGACTCAAGCATTATTCAAGCAAAGCTTAGTACCGACGACTTGCACGCAGCAGTCATTTGGATCTTCGCGCCAGACGCATAAAACATCTTAGTAGAGGACTAGACTGTTTCGGCCTTTACCCTTTAGCATCGGATCTACGCGTGAAAATTACGTGTATTAAACTTAGTGGTCCATCATTTAGGATCATTTTGTTTTCATAGCGATATCAGCCCCTAGGACACAATAGCAATTGAGTCAGGAAGCTGAGTCAATCCATTGAGAATAATGTCATGTTTATTGATATACAGGAAATAATGAAAATTAGCGTGTAACGATATATCATGTAACTCTCAATCATCGGTTTGTGTGAATGTATGGAGGTATGTATGTATGTATATATGTATGTATGTATGTATGTGTGTATGTCTTTCAAAAACTTTCGACAGACGCAATTAATCCTGAGATCGGAATCGTTTCTACGCCCGACGTTTCGAACGACAAATATCGTAACATAAGCCAAAATCATTAATTCGTTCGCCCGCAACTGGCCAGTTTTCTACAAGGAGGAATCAGTTTTGCGTCGCCATTTTTGCAAATCATCGTATCGATTGGATTGGCTATGCTTAATTTCAATGTTCAGAACTTCGGTCGCGCGATGGTGACATCAGCTAAGACGTCACGTTTTATGTAGCCTTTTTTTTTTCTCCTGCGCGTTATGGGTCCGAGACTGCCTACTACCACTTTTTTTAAACAGCACCTCTGCCTACTGTTGTATTGATCCCCCACAGCTACTACCACTTTTTACACCCCCCAGGGGGTCCTTACTACACAACATAAACACTCAAGCAACGCCATGTACCTTCGCTAGTATCAGATAAGAGAAAAAGTGACGCATATATGTTGTAAATGAGAAATAGAAAAAAACATGTAAACCACTTAAGTTATTTTAACGTTTGATTATATAATAACTTATAGTAGGCTATTTATTTACGTTGATGTTGTATATTTTTATTTAAATAATTCTAACTGCTTTATTTTTATTGAGCGTAGGATTTTGATTGTATCTTAATATTATTTGTTAAATCCTTATTGTATTTAGACGCATTAAAAAGTAATTCATATTTTTCTCGGTGTGTTTTTCTTAGAATATATTATCGCAAGAGCATTTTTATATTTGTTGTACTTATTTCATTTTTTTTTTATATGGTTTGTGAGAATATTTAACATTTGCTATAGGACAAAGTAAGACTTGTGTAGCGGGTTCATATGGGGACACATAACAGGGCATGTATAACGGGGACTCAGAAGAGATAATGATGCTAATATAGGAGCCATTTATAACAGACTGTGATGATTCTTGGGGACTTCATAAAAATACAGACTGGGAGATATTATGTAACAGTTCTTAACACATATAAAGGAGAGGACATTCATTATTATGATGAGGGAGGCATATTACTTGTAAGGGGGTTATGCACTAGTTCGTTTATAGAAAAATATACAAAACACATTTACCTTATTCGGTTGTAAAGACGACAAGAAGACAACAGTTACAAAATTATTGATGATATCTTTATTCCTCAACGGAGTGATCGATGATGTCAAGGATTTAAGCCTTTTCGACAACACGGTGTACTCTTCTACCCCTCGCCTCTAAGGGGCTTCCAGTCTGCAACTGGCTTTACCACTGTGTGATCTGCTCCGATTAGCTCGTTCTCTCTAAATTTGAATCCTCGCTTCATATATTGAGAAATCTCCTTTGTTTATTACGTCAGACGTGTGGTTCCCAACGTGACTAACTTCGATGTGGATTTACATATGTCTGTTCAAACACACTTTTGGCAACAAAGAATTCCCAATTCTACTTGTTTAATATCTACCCTATTGTTAAACAATATTTTCAACTCGCATTGTCCATTCTGTAAACTCAAATATTTAATACCCATTTATTTTAAAAGAATGGGCAATCGCTTTTTCCCCTACATAAATAATAGTTAGCTATTTCTTAAAGAATTAACCATGGACAGCATTCCTAGGATTTCAATTATTCATTTGCGTACAGTGTTCCATTCTAGCATTTTCCTAATACCATTTTCACTTATCTTGTCAACCTTCTTACATATATGACAGCCCTTGTTATCTAACAAGCTGGCAAAAGTCCTTAATAAAGAGAAAAACAGAATAGATATAACGAACGCAATTACTAATTTCAGATTAAACTACGAATTTTCAACGATTCTTCCAACATGACGATTTATTTTGTTTGTCAGTTTGGCTTGTTCCTTCCTGATATTTTTGCTCAACTCTTTCTTATTATTTTCATAAAAATCCATAACGGATTACTAATGACTAGGGCTAGGAAAACAGCATATTATTTTCATTGACTTGATTCTCGAGTGTGTATTCGTTGATATCTTATATGCTTTTATAAAGTGTGATGTGGTTCTCAGTTGATTAACTGTGTCTAACCGGGTCGGATATATACTAGAGAGTCAACACAATAAAAAAAAACATGCCTTGTCATAGATCTACTAATGATCTTCCATCCTTACAGCTGATATGAATTTCGTATTGTGCTTTATTTTAGTCTATTATTATTTACAAATTTTCATTATAAACCAGTGTCGCTCATTTATTTTCGTACGCAGTCGATTTTCTGCTAAAACTCTTTGCAATATTCAATGAATATAAACATTAAAAAGTTTTTAAAAACGATGTATAAAAAGGAATGTCATATGTCGTATCTGTATATCTATTTAGCTTATCCATAGTATATATATATATATATATATATATATATATATATATATATATATATATATATATATATATATATATATATATAGGTTTAAAATGGAATAATTCCAGGAGGAAATCCGGGTATGAGAGCTCAATGTGGTAAACAGAGCAATAACATAAAAATTTAACACGGAAATTACATAATTGTCGATGCAATAATTTATTTAAACCTTATGGTATTTTCAAGAATCTAAACTAGACAATTACATTTTTGATACTGAAATAAAGAAAGAAAAAGAATCGGGCCTCGACCGTCAAAAGACCAGAGGGGGTGGAAGTAGCAATCCACTTAATATATTTTATAGAGAGGGTGGGAGGGATTTAAAAAAAACAACAACAAGAACATTATGACACTTATAACGGCTGTCCAGTAGCCCGACGTAACAACAGACACACACACACACACGCAACACACACGCACGCCCCTAAATATGCACGTTCTTACACGTAAATGCCTTGACACGCGTTTGCTAACCTAGGGAGAAGAGGGAGAAATATACGGATATAAAGAGAAGGAAATATACTGCGCGTAAGGGAAAGAGAAGAAGAAAGAAAAAGAAGAGAGTGACCCTCCGCTGCCTGTCATATGGATTAATTAGTCTAGAATCTCTGAGAAAGAGAAGGGAAAGAAAATGAAGATTATACGCGCGTCATAGAGTTAATTGAGTCATAGAAAATAAGTCTATTAAAAGATAAATAACAAAAATTTAAAAAAGTTATATACAAAGTTTTAAAACTATCTGTATGTTATCATGTTAAAATTAGTTAGAAATAAATATTATCTTATAATACTATATTGTATTTGTAATATATTCCTATGAATTAAAACAATTGAGTCTTATGTAGTTAATATTTTATATATTTTTATGTAATTAATTTTATTGGTGATTATAGCGGTCGTTGTAATTTTGCTCACTAATATTTCACTTCCTAATTGATTAAGATGCAGCAAATTGTATTATTACTCGCCCCCAATTCCATAGGGCGTATATAGTTTCGGTTAAAATATACTTTTATTCATTCCCTACACAAAAATACTTTCATGCACGCATAAATAAATAAATAAATAAAATAGTTATTATTTTAAAATTTTGTGTTAATTTATATTAAATCTAATAATGTCTAGTGGTAGTATTTGATCTTTTTTTACTTAAATCAGTTTAATAACTAATGTATTATCAGCAGAGAAAAATTATTTTCTTAAAACTATCTCATTTATTTATAAGTAATTTGGATAAACAGGTACTTCGGAATAAGTACACCCAACTTAGATTTCGAACAACAAATATAATCAAGTCGTTATTACTGAGTATATACCGGACAGCGCTATAATAGCCAGTAGGGGTGGGGTGGGAGGGTTTATCGTAAATAATCTAGTGGTATAAAATTCGGTCTCTTTACCGTTATAGAATTATATGTTCGTCGGATCTGGAGTTATTGGTTATTTAACATTTACATTTATGTCTACATCTGGCTATCAGTTCATTTCGTTTATTTAAGAGATTATATATATATATATATATATATATATATATATATATATATATATATGTATATATATTTATATATATATATATATATTTATATATATATATATTTATATATATATATATATATATATATATATATATATATATATATACAGGGTGACACCCAAACAACATGATATTTCTATTGTTTAATCACTGATTGCACTTATTTTACAGGACATGGCAGAAACAACGACCGTGAGTACACCAAGACCCCAGTGGGAGCTGGGACAAAGAATACACTGTGTTTAATTTCGTTCGGACAAAACACTAAGAAATGGGGCCTAATTAGAGTTGGGGCCCGTTTTTTTGGGTCTACCTATATATATATATATATATATATATATATATATATATATATATATATATATATATATATATATATATTGGTATATTAACTTGTTGTTCATGTAATTCTTGCAGTCTACGTTAATAGAAAATGTGCTACACGTTATCACAACTGTTGGAAGCAAACTTCCTTGACTAAGAACGGACTAACTCATAGATAACGGTCAGTAGTTACCTCTTTCTTGAGGCATCTATTCTAAGACTATTTCTGTGCCCAGCGTTGCTTGGATGTTTGGATGAAAATCACGTAAAACAAAAAATACAACTTTCGAAAATACGGGTTAAAAAAGCGACCCCTCCTTGTAGAAAGGTGCGCAGTTGAGGGTACAGGAATTAATATTTCTCGCCAATATTTCGATAGTTATCGTCAGAGCGGTTAAGCTTCCAAACGATACCGATCTTGTGAAAACTCGTCGCATCCGTCGAAAGTTGTAGACATACATACACACATACATACATTTAAACAGATAGGAGATATTTTCTATTCGAATATGTTTAATGATTTCTAAGGATATCACCGTCTTTTCTTTTTCTTTCTTTTTTTTGCTTATTACACTGCATTCATATGGCGAAGCGCGGTAATACGGGTATCCCAACTATTTTTATATATTCCTGTTTCAAGAGCATCAATGTCACTTGATATGTATTATTTAGATTAATCACACAATTCTACTTATCTTGAGTATTATCCACACAACGTTTGCGTCGATGTAACCTCCGACCTTCTTTAGTTACAAAAGACGTTATGCTTTGGCAGGAAAAATAAAGCGAAATACATGTTATCACAGTAAACAGATCTGGTGCGTTGATTTAAGAGTGACGACAGAGATGTGGGTGACAAAGCACGCCCCAGACCGTAACAACACAGGCATCATTCACTTATCAAAGAGAAATGGAATCGTGTCTTCTTTTCTTGGGCGGCAATTTCAACTATGTATACTTTGACAACAATAAAAGGAAGGCTGTTGGTAATTAATTAGTGAAATTTGATTGATAGCCACGGATAGATTAAAATGTTCGTGTAGTCAGTATGTTTCTATCGTAAAAAAATGTTGTGGGTTGTATTGATGCTTCTGTGCGTTACATTTACGGAGATTTCGTCAAAACAAGTAAATCGAACATTCAACATTAGTTAACGCCTCTTTATTACATTAAGTTGCATAACAACGAACGTGGTTCTATGAAAATGCTTCAGTAGCATTTAGTTGTCACAGGTTACATCAAAACGGAAATACATGATATCACGCAATTTCCAGGCAGAAATTGTCTTTTGAATTATTCTGGTTAGACTTCAAGCCAGGAAGACGTTGTTTTCAATAGGTGTCGCACAATATAATATGGGTAACGAAATGAGCTCTCTATCTAGACAGACGTATATAGAAGCAAGAAATAACTGTGAGAAAGAAATAGCGACAGCAAAGAGCGAATTTACTGAAACAACCAAAAAAACGCATCGAAGCACAGAAATTAGGAAGCTGTGACTCCTGGAAAATCTACAACAGTGGAGTAAATCAACTATTCACCCACTATCCAACAATCATGAGCTTGTTTGCTAAGCAACCGAGAAGGCTAACATACTTGCCAGTCGGTTTGCCTCCAACTCCTCACTGGATACTGCTAGCCACCCACTCACTGACTTTCCTTTGCGGACAGACATCGCACTAGACGATCTAAAAATCACCCCTTCTCAGGTGCATGCCATCATAAAAATTCTTTACACTTCAAAGCATGTGGATCTGATCTCATTCCGGCTGTGCTATTAAAAAATCAGCTTAAATCAACCTTTAAAATAATTAACCCCATTACATCTTAAATTCTTTACTCTGTTTAAGTCTATTAAATCCAGTCCACTCATACAATCAATACGTAAGGTGCTTTTTTTGTTAACTTTATACTTATTGATAATATCCTTTAAATGGGGGAATTAAACTGAAGATTTAGAATAATATATGTAAATAAAATTGTACAACTAAATCTAAGCGTATTGATAGAACTTGTAATTTTAATATTATGAAACTTATGATGATCCTCTACTGTTAAATTGAAAATAATACTACCTGACTGGAGGTATCAAAAATTCGGTAATAATAATTATAATATTTAATAATATTCAACTGGAAGAATTTTAGACACACCAATATATTCATATAAATATATATATATATATATATATATATATATATATATATATATTACATATATATGTATACATACATATGCATATACATATACATATATATATACATATTTTCCCATACACATGCCTATACATATATACATGCATACACACACACGTATATACATTCACACACACATACATACGCAATTATATATATACATACATGCACATACCAACACATCCATACATGCACACTTTAAAGATTATAAATTTAAATATACCGAAAGTATAAAACATATCATACTATTACTTATAATAATCAGTGCCCGTAATAAAACTAATTATAATAAAACCAACTTGGCACTTATACTGCTAATTAACATTCAGACAATAAGTGCATTGGTTATGTAACTGAGGCTCTAGAGTTGGGTTACCAACAAGGCTAAGCATTATTGAGTATTACGCGTCCATATTCATATGTGTGGATCGGGAAATTACTTTGCAATGTGAAATGCTTAACACTATTTGTGAGTAGTAAAAGGGGGCGAATTATAAAGCTCGTTAATTGATAAGCTACATATTAGTTTGGAACATTATTCATACAAGATCCCAGAAGTGCCAATTATGTGTTAGAATTTAAAGTCTTAGTATGGTAATGTTTCTATGGTGAGTCCGTACTTAAAACGTAAATTAACAATAAGAACGCATTATTATACAGGTTAGATGAGATGTTTGAGAACTAATTAAAAAAAACAGTGTTAATTCGCAAAGAGTTACCTTATATTTTATTCACAAGCATTTATTATCATGTTTTTTACCCATTTACTTGTATACATAGAGGGTATGTTATTTATTTTAAGTTGACTGTATTTAATTTTTTTTCTTGTGTTTACATCTATACACTAGTTCATTCTTGACCTTTATTATGGGTTTATTGAAGGTGATAATGTTAACTGCTTCGGATACACAAAGATTACAACATTTGACCCCTGGGGTATATGATCTACATTTATTCAGTGCACTACATTTAATTGAATAGGAGATTTTCTTGTCTTCTAAGCTATTGACTAATGTAGTTAAGGATGTGCTATTATTATCATTGTTTTGAGATCTTTCATTTCTGAAAGCGTACAAGTGGTTTGTAAATTCTTACTTTAATTAAGTTAGAGGATGCGCATATGTAAGGGAATGTTTTTCTTGTTTTATTATTGTTTATTGGTTCATTTATCCCAGTGTTGGGGAATCTTGGATATTGGTTTATTTATCCCAGTTTTGGAGAATCTTATATTGGGGAGCTGAGTTGAGAGGGGGTCTGAGGATTTATGACGCGGTTGCTGTCTCATCCTATTCTGATTCGCACTGGGAATTATATTATTGGATCCGTTAATCTGTTTTTTGTTGTTATTTTTATTATTAAAACCCAGACTATATGTGTCCCTATATATACTTGCGTCCTGGGTACTTCGATTATCTTCATTAATTCCCCTATTAGATTGGTTGTTTGTATATATATATATATATATATATATATACATATATATATATATATATATATATATATATATATATATATATATATATATATATATATATATAGCATCTCTACTCAGTAAATTAGAGTATGTAAAATCGATGGAAACCAGACTCAAACAAGTAGAATATTATTAACTTGAAATTATGTTTAACTATATTCATTCGACATATTGAGTTAATCAAACATTTTTCTAATAAGTGTAAAAAAATTTAAAATATCAAGCTAATCGTTTAGTTAAAGACTAATTGATAAGTTTACCAGGTCGGTTCGGGTTATGGGATCTGAACTACACGCGCCAAATGCTTACGTAACATTACATGCTGGCCATGTGAAGAGAATTTACCAGCGATTATCAGCAGGGATTTGTTCGCCTATTATTTCCGCTCGCCCGAACTTGATATTGCACAAAGCCGAAGCAATCGAGGAGTAAATGACGGATGTCTGAACAGGACAGACGGATCCGAGTGCCTCGACAAAGCCGCTAATCCTTTCACATCTGCGCATTTTCCGCCTCAGTACAATCTCCCTGTTTCACACCGTGCATCATCACTTTTTATCTTTCGCGTTCAATTCATCCCAGCATAAGACAACCTTCACACCCTTTCTCTGCATCATGTGCTTTCTGATCCAACGAGTTTCGTCTCTTCTATTCTAAGTTTTGTTTAGATGTAAGTCGTGAAGTTATATATATATATATATATATATATATATATATATATATATATATATATATACTAGCAAAGACACACGTCTACGTTGGATCGTTGGATAGAATAAATGTATATCGATTCTGAAGCATTAGTGCGTATCGATTCTCCGTGGGTAGATAAACGCAGGTTCATAAAAATATGTATATATATATATATATATATATATATATATATATATATATATATATATATATATATATATATATATATATATAAGCTAAAGTGTATATAATCATTTGGTTTATTGCATCTAAAGAATTCGTGAAAATATGTGTAGCGTGAATTTTTTAGCGTTAAATTTTAAATATGTTGGGTATTGCAATATTTTCCTGGATTTATTATGCATTTGAAATCTCCGTATGGATAATTTTGAATATACATTTTGACTGCACCTAGGCAGATACTAATTAATATTATATTTTTTGATTTTGCAATTATTGCGTGAATACGAAAGTATATATGAGGGTCGTCCCAAAGGTAAAGTATTCTATTTCAGAACTGATAAAAAAAACGCCGAAGAGCTACGTAGACGAAAGTGTACGATTAAAAACAGCGAAATCTTGTGTTCAGGAATTTATTTATTGTTTTACATAGTTACCACCATCAACAATGCAATTTTGTCAGCGATGGACGACAGTTGAAATGTTTCTGTAGTAGAGGCACAGAGTGTGTTTTGTAACATCTCTATCGCCACTCTGAAATCGACGAACATATCTCCTAACTTTAAACACATTACTGTATCGGTTTCTTTGGCGTTCAACAAACACCGTTGAATTTGATCGGATAATTAATTTTTTTGCATAAAGGAATTCAATAATCCATATCTCATAGTGCTGCGTTCTCAGGGATTGCTTCCCGCATTGCCCCTATCAGAAACGGAGAGATGAAATGTTCAGTTCATGAATACATATCATAGAAACGCAATTGTCAATTCACTCTGATCAAGTCCGACGGAATATAAAATTTGAAACATACTTCGTAATTATTCATGTGTGCAGTTTTGTGATCCACTGTGAATGTAAGATAATTATTATATTTTATACTATGTCCTGAAATTGAATTGATTTATTTTCCTCTGTTTGATAGTTATACGTTATAAAGAACTCGAGTATGTTTGATGTGTTTTTTTCTTATAAACAATGCGGTCCATGATAAAGTTGGTCTTTTATAGTTTGCCTTTACAACATAGAACATACCTTGATACTATTGCTAGACATATTTCATCTAAATACATCTCCTCCGATCGGCTTAATCTGATTCATATTCTTACGTTGCTGTGTTTGTAATCTTATGAAATAAAGTTAATACAAATTTTAAAAAGGACATGCTGATCCTTTCCCCAATCTAAAAAAAAACAGTCAGATGAATACAAGACCAGATAGTCTGCCACAAATTACATCTAATATCCCTAACATTACGGCTTCATCTTTATTCTGTACTAGCAGGAAGACACGACTTTGCCTAGGATTTAATGACGATCAATCAGTATTTCACACTCCTATATTTTTATTGTCATCGAAATCTGTGAAATCGTCTGGGAAGAATCTTCACCTTCCTCCATGCAGTAACTTAGATGTATACTATTCTGCATTGCACTGTAGAGAATCTACTGCTTCTTTTATAAAATTATTTTATAGAAAGTTCTTTCCAGTTAACGAAAAATGAAA
>NC_136508.1:57590249-57600249 GCF_053919585.1 Euprymna scolopes
TTATCAACAGAAAGAGCAGACATTCTTCTAAAGACGGATAGTACTATATATGTTGTCATTGAGTTTGGGTGGTTAGAAGATTTATGGACGTATAAAAGCGTAAGGTAAGGTTTATGATAGGGGCTATGAGTTTCGGTGTTAAGATTTAGTGTAACATCTAGAAAATATGAAGTTTTATTGTTTGGATCGATAATTATAGAAAGGCCAAATTTATTAAAGAAGTTATGTAATTTTTAAATTGTTTTGTCGTACTCTCTTGGCCTGGCTGTTTTTCGTATATATATATATATATATATATATATATATATATATATATATATATATATATATATATATATATATATATATATATGTTTAAAAAAAAATATATATATACAGAGTTATCAAAAAAAAACAGAGGGCATGCAATTGTTTTTCTGAGCATTTTACTGTCAACAGAGAAAAAAAGGCCAAAGACACTTGTGTTTTGATGTGACGTTTTGAATATAATAAACTTGTTATAACTAAAGTTTTATTTCATTCGGAAAAACACTAAGAGACGGGGCCTAATTAGAGTCGGGGCCCTTTTTTTTCTAATGTATACCTTGTTGAATATAAGCATAAATCTCTCCCTCTCTCTCTCTCTTGAGAAAGTATTTAAAATGTAAAATATTTAGAATATACTTTAGATGTGTTTAAAATATTAAATAACATTTTCGTAGTTAATTTGAAATGTTTCCGAGCGGTGGAAACATGTGTAAATGATTCTACTCTCCATTCGTATGTTCCAAATATATATATATATATATACATACATATATATATATATATATATATATATATATATATATATATATATATATATATACACATAATAGCTCGAATATCACTGCTTTTATATGTTCCATTAGTGTAGTTTTTAAACCTAAAATTTGAGGAAACTCAATTATTAACAGAAATAACAACCACGTACCCACCCACACACACATATCAGTAGAGAAATTAACTGGGATAATGAATGGGGAGTTGTTATTAACGCATAAATGGAAATCGTTTCTTTTATTTTTATTATTACCATATTATTGCACTATGTAGTACTCTTGAATTGTACATCGGGAGTCGCGATTATACTATGAGGAAAGAACATGTACTATAATATCACGTAATTTTTTTGAGAAATATGCAGAATGACGAAAATGCTCTTTAACATTATAAACACATCTAAAGTATATTCTTATACTTCACTAAACGAAATATTAAGTCATCATTACTTTCTTTCAGGAAACGCAGGCGGTAATGCATTTGAGGATTGTATAGTGGTGACCAAATGAAATTATGCTACACTCCGACTAAAATATTGTACAAGAAGATATTAATATGTGTGTAATCTGACATTTTACTTTGAATTATCTCTAAATTATTCGTTTTTATTCAACACAACGCCTTCCATTTGGCACATAACATGAGCGAAAGGTCTAAATATTGGTACGCATACTATACATAAGGCTTATCAATGTAGATCGGTGTTTGTTGACTGGTTGTCTTACGGCATATCACCCCATTTAAGGTTATTTAATGCCGAATCCAGTGATTTTGAAAAAAAATTAATAGAATATATTTGTTTTTTTTTCTAGTTGGTTTCTATTTATCCCATAGTTGGGACCCTAAGAGGTGCTTCCAATCCGGGTAGGAGTGGACCTGGGAGCAATGGCAATTAAAGGATGGCTCTACACACCGCAAATCCCGCAAGCTGGTTCCTCGCCATGGGATATAGTTTAAGGTCATATCCAGGACCATATCAGTGTAGCAAGGAAATGCATGTTTTTTTGTTATGAATACACAGCAACGGTATCCTTCACTTCAAATCGAACATCATACCATGCGCTCTTTTGGTTACAAACTCAAATTTAAAATCATTTTCAAAAATTCATATTTATTTTAAGATATAATCATGTAGATAACAAATGTTCATTTTCCTTCATGCAAATTAAAACGTTCTCATTTTTTCCTTTCTCTCTAATATTTTAAATCTTTTTCAAAAATATATTTTAATTGAAGGATGATTTTTGAGCCACGCAAGTTTGGATTCAAATAATGAATAATATGTATTATAAAAATTAGGATTTCTCTCATAAACGTGTGGATTGTGTAATAAAACATAAAACAACGAGTTCTTGTGGCGGTCGATACATATGCGTTCGACGTATTTGACCTAAATAAAATGTTTCGTATAATTATTGATTCATATCAGGCATCTTAAGTAACGTATACATTCTTTATAAACCTACCTTTGTTTTACATAATAAATGTTTACGTCTTACATTTAGATTGATATGTAGAATTCTACACAATGCATTGACATATACAGCAGTGTATAATAAATGCATGCCAATAATTATTTCTCTAGAGATAGGTTGAGTTTTCAGAATTGATATATTATAACAAGAAATGTTTGTAATACCTACGCACACTTAGACATTGTTTTCCCATTATGGTCCTTTATATTTACATATGCGATGCTAGCGTTGATATAAACGTATGCTGGGTACTTGTGCAGATTTGTAACCGGCCGTATCTAAGCATCCGCTCAGATTTACCAGAATATGATGTCATCCGCTTTTTCAAAATAAGGCATCAATTGTCCTACAAAAATGATTGCATTACATGCAGTATTACATACATCATTGCAATCGTGGCTTAGTAAGCGTGTGATGTGACAGGAGGTGCACAATCTTTTTTTTTTTAATTTACATTGACAAAATAAAGTGTTTAAGAATTATTATTTATTTGATTATGTAAATATAATTTATTATTTATTATAATAATTTAATTATCATATATTTTAAAAACATTTCTTTGCAATTTTCTTAGAAAAAATATTTTAAAACAAAACAATACAAAATATGTGAAATAAAAAAAAGTACCGGCTTCTTTGAACCGTTTTAAAAACATTTAAAGGACCCAAAATATACATGATTTAAAAAAAAAACAAAGATTTGTTCTCTTAACCTTATCTATTAAAACTGAAAACAAAATATGTTTGCCATGAGACATTTAATGAATTATATAAAAAAAATCTCGGTATGTTTTTGTTATTTTTCTATGCTTTCAATTTATATTTTTGTTGTTTTTTTTTGTTTCGTACCGTTGTTAATATCTAATAACCGGCGACGCTCGGCATAACCCGGCGGTTGGAATTATGTTCCGGTATGTTGCTATCGCTTCCCCGGGGAGAGTTACTTGGTTGAGGAACGTCCTGGGAACGGAACCAGCTTCCCGGGGAAATAAATGATATCCAAATGGTAAAGACGTGGTTAGAAGCTTTACAAACGGCCCCATGAAGATGTGAAGATCGGTCAATCATTAGAGTTTGTGTATAAAGAAGAAAATCATACCTGAGATGTTGGATCTGGGTGTGTGGTACCTTCATTCTCTCAAGACAGAAATATGCGTGCTTACCCCATGCTGTCCGGACGAAAAGAGGTCGATCAAGGGAAGGGAATTATGGGCTGTATTTCTGTGTATCTCTGCTCTTATGGCCAAATCACCACCCGGCCATGCTAAAGAGTATGCTTACAACCGTGGCACTGGGATATAATGCCACACTGGGCAAAACCGAGTGGATGCTCAGATACGTCCGGTTAACTATCTGCAAGCATCAATTTAGGGCATTACTGCATTTTCATCATACCGTTAAGAAGGTACTGTTTTTTTTTTAGATATTGATGTCTCTGGGTTAAATAATATTTGCCAATATATTTGTGTCAGTATTGATGCTACCAAAGAAGAGTTTTCAAGTACACGACTTCTTGATATTTTCAATTCTCACCAACCAAATATTTGTGACATTTGCAAAAGAAACGAGGAATCATTCAGTTGGCACACATTACGATCACTGTTATAATGAACACCTTAAACGAACAGCCAGTCTTGATTAGCTGAAGTAACATGATTTTCGTTTATATCTATGAAATGATTAAAGCATAAAAGTAAATGTCAGTTACAAAAACATATATTTGACTAATTTATTCAAAAAAGCAATAAACAGTAAAGTATTTTCCGATCCTTTATAATAGTTGATAGAATTAATTTCTATAATGACCTTGATAGAATTATATATTTCCCTGCGTAGTGTATTGATATTCTGAATAAAAGAGAATTCTGGTCATGCCTGCACATATGAATGAACGTGTCCAAGGAGGACTACATATGTGAGTCACTACCAGATCATTCAATAATTTCAACAGAATTTTTAATTTACAACTTAAAGGTGAACTAATATTTCAAAGAAAACTTAGCAATATCTGAATGTTGTGTGTTGATGAATCATTGTTTCTTGACAGGTAGTAATGCCATTCAAGCAAAGCATTCGGGCATCAGCAAATAGGATTCTAATAATTCGTAAACAATAATTAAGACGTGATAAATTTAAAACGCGAGTGCTTGGACACAAATCATACTGAACGCTAAGGTCGATAATTATTTTTAAAATACAAAACACACTCCCAATCTTATGTTGATCGGTCGTATATTGACGATAAATTAGGTAGCAGTGTGTGAAATACTCTACATTAATACGTTTCAATGAAAACTATTTTAAAAGTAAATACCTTCGATCAAATCTACTATAAGATACAAAACTCTATACGTAATGCCTTCATTGTTTCAATAAAAGATTATGCATCAATGTTATACTGAATTAAAAAACAGATACATCACTTTACTCCGAATTCAAATCGGCAGTAAAACGCAAAATACGAAATCTGTATAAAGCGATGAAGATACAATGATTTGTTTAAAGAAGTAAGCATTTATCAAGGCCCGAAGGCCACTCCAGGATAAGTGTTACTGAGTGTACGGTCGTCAAAGGGAAAATATCGAAGTAATCATTAATAGTACAAATTTGGTAAATTAAATTACATAATTATTCACGTTGCACTTGAAGTCGACCATATTGTAGTCAGTTGGGGAGCAGAGAAACGGAAGAGTGTTCCATATGCGCGCTGTTCTAAAAAAAAAGCTTTGTTTTGTTTAGTTTTAGGCACATAAAAAGAGTTGGGGGGTTTTATTGATAGCGGTTTCGGATAGATGAGTGTTGTTCGTGAAGGTCTGGCAAGGGAGACCATAGATTTGAGCTGAGACGGGTCCTTGCCATGGAAGTAAGGATAAAGCAAAGACAAGTTCACAACATCTTTTCCGTGCGAAAGAATTTGCAGGGAAGAGAAAAAGGAGTCTCCCACTAGGCTACGAAATCTATTTTGAATTCCGTCAAAGAAAAAGGTCAGTTGTTTCTAGCAGCGTCTGCTCATATGTGGCAAACAGTACGCCATCTTGGATGCACTTAGCTCTTAATCAGGTAGAGAATTGCATCAGAGGTGAAATATCTACTGGAGCGTTATAATGATGCCACCATTTTTCAGCGGCCTTGGCAACCGATTTTATGTATGTGTTTTATTTCAGTTCCAGTGTAAAGTTCAGACTCAGTACCTTGTCAAAACATGTAACCTCCCCAAGACGAGAGTCAGTCCATTCAGTGGATGCCAGGTGGGGAATCCGAGCATTAATAATGTAAAAAAAGAAGCTTGGTTTTAGATGCATTAAAATTAGTCAGCCACCTCTTTCGTCATTGCACCACGTGCAAAAGATCGGAGGAGAGAGATTAGCCTTTGAAGTGTTGCCATAGACGGTAGTGTTATCAGCATAAATGACTACGAATTATATTAGGATGTTATTTGGAAGATCATTGATGGAGATCAGGAAGAGAGTTGGGCCCAGTATAGACTCCTGAGAGATTCCAGCATTAATACTGTGAGCTTCTGATTTCTACCCAACAACTTCTACTCTTTTGAACCTATCAGGGAAAAATGATGAAATACTTGAAAATGCTTTTCTAGCTGTATCATAGATGGAGATTTTGTGGAAGAGACGTTTATGCCATACCCTATCAAACGCCTTTAATATGTCAAAAGCAATTGCTTTTTAAAGGAATCTTCCGTCGAGATTCGCTAATCCTATGAGATATTACTGTCAGCACACATGCTATAAATCAAGCAGAACAGAAATCATGCATGCCACTGTGGAGGTTATTTTTACTGAGGTGGTTGACTACTTCTCTATTTAACACATATTCAAGCAACTTACTCATGGCACACATAAATAAAAATTGTTGGCCGCTGTAGTTTGAAAGATATTCAATAATAATTATAACATTGCTAAAAGAGAAAAAGTGTTCCAAAATGAAAAAAAGAAAAAAAGTTATTTCGTTTAGACAATGCACCGTGTAAAAGCTTACTTGCAATAAGTAAACATCTAAATAAATTATTTTTAGTATTACTTTCGCGTCACGATATTCTTCAAATAATGTTCCAAATAGACCTGGATGTTTGCACACTCTAAACGAAACTTCTATGAGAACAGATTTGGCTAAAATAATAAATAAAGACGAGTAGTTCTACAAATAAAAAACAGCATTGACTCGTCAGAGAAATGCTGGAATCAATGTATATTATTAGAGGGAGGCTATAACGATAAATAAAATCGAATTTTCCATAACGGTTTTTATTTGTTTTATAAATCCCGAGACTTATTGTGTTGTCCGTTATTTATATAGAGGTTTTTCTTTTTTTATCAATTTGTTAAGAAATGGGGATGTGGCATCCAGTAGGATGCCAGACATTAACCGTCTATCTTATATATTGCAACAAAGCATTTTTTTTTAAATTCTGATCGTCTCTTTGAAGGAAAATGTTTGAATCTATGTTGCACTTCATTCACTGGGTATATTTTCCATGCTATTTAAAAAAAAATATGGCTTTAGTTTAGTTGCTTCTATAATTACTGGAATAATAGAAATATTCCTAATATTTCAGTTCCTTTTTATGTTATACATAAACCTTGGTATTTTGTTATCTTTTCCTCTCAAATCTGTTTCAAATCAGCATCATTGATCACACTTACTTCTAGACAGGTTGCTGTTTTCTCTTTCTTGTATTATGTAACACTGTAAAGTTTTTATAACTCCGTTTTCAGGTACATTTCTGTTAGAATTGCATAGTTATGCTCAGTATTCATTTCAAAACTACATCGATAATATGAAGTTTTGAACATAGCTTCTAAGCTAATATGTCTAAGTTTGTTATATTTAGTTTGGTTTAAGTTTACGTTGGTTTGTTTTACGGCATATCAATTAGCTATGGGTGCTATTAATGCTAGAACGAAGTAGCCAAATAAAATTTGATGTGTAGATAATAATTTATATACTGAGAATACATAGTCTTAGAAAAATCTATGGTGGAATACAATGCTTTTCAGATAGAGTATTCTTGTAATACATAGATTTTTTACTACATTGTTTTTAGAATACATTTTGCACATAATACACTGCCTTCAAAATATATAGATCTCAGAATACGCTGGTCTCTGAATACACTACCCTATAAATACATTGCTTCTAGGAAGTATTCTTCCCTATATACCGCTATTATAATATATTGCCTTTTAATTCCTCGCTTTCAGAATATATTGCATTTGTCTCAGCAACTATTACACGTCGAAAGTACGTGTATAAATTGTGGACAATAAATTGTAAAATGCATTGCATTGCTATCAGAATACTCTACTGTAAGAATGCACTGCTATCAGAGTGCATTGCTTTAAAAATGTCTTGTAGATATACATTTAATTAAGACACAAAGCGCGGGAAAATTAATTTTCGAAAATATGAATCCTAGAAAACGCTATTCACATTAAAAAAATTACGTTTGTAAAATATTATTCTTATAAATATTAATATTTTGCATTGTATACAGCTGTTGTTCTCAACATGATTTTCGGCCATCTTTCAAGAATATATTTGGATTGAACATCAGGTTTTCGTCTTAGGAAAAATCAGATTAGATAATACTGATTATTGTGAACTTATAAAACTAGGGCATAATTCGAGCATTTACTCCACATCTCAAATTAAGCCAAAGGGAATAAATCAAAGGAAAGAATAACGCACCCACCGGGATCCTAGCTGAAAGAATTAGGAAATTGCACTCACTTTAAAGTAGAGTTGCAGTCGGTATATTCTATTTTCGAACAAGTTTCATTAATTGTGCTGAATATACATATATAATATACGAGCATGGGTTCCCGGAGTTGCCCGGGTTTTTGGAGGTGTATGCTGAGCAAAAAAAAAAACGGTCAGTGTTTTTTTTAAATTTGACCCCTATTATACCCCCTTAAAATTGATTATTTTGGGCTCAAATCGAGTTATTAAGTTAGATCGATTTCTAAGGAACCTATATCTAAGATTTCAAATGGTTAGATCCCAAATTGTCGGAGGAGGTTGGTAGAGTTCTCAAAGGTAAAATCATTGAACTTTTACCCCTTAACAGCGAAATGTCTGGCCCAAAACCGATCACATCGATTTTCCAAAATCTCAGTGCCCTGGATATCAAATTTCGAGTCTGTAGACTGAAAATTACAGAGTTATTGCGATGGAAAATGTACACAGACACAAAGACACGTTCACTTTTATAGATATATAGATAGATTACTTATTACATATTCTCACATATACAATAACACATAATAATAAATAATAAAAACTAAAAAAAAAACTTATATCAATATCAAAATTAAAATCTAATCAAGGAGAAAAATAAAATTTTAACTCACTTAGATAATAAGTCATCCAAGTAATTACAAATTACAAATTCGTACGTATCTCTGTTTCCCCTCACTTTATTACCCAACTCACACAGCGCCTTAATGTGAGATGCCAACCCCATTCCGCACTCACTCCCATCAAAAAGATCACAGAATGTATATTTCCCATTTAAACTCAGCAAATAACAGGTCATCGTAAATAAAATTTGACCGAAACCTAACACCTATCCCTCCCGCCAACTAAACTATAATATATACAATGCCAGCTCACACAGACCTAGCTCCCTCTTCCTTCTTCTTCATCTTTACTCTATATTCTTCTCCTCCTTTTTTTTCATTCTTTTCTCCTTAAACTAGCTTTTTTTCCATGTTCTGATTCAAGCAAAACGATCTTCTAAAATCAGATGAACCGGCCCATATTAAAAGCGCGTGCTTGTGGATAGGCACTGGAAAAAGATTTTTCCGAATATTTACCAATCCAAGCCCTGCTGAATTCGGGGATTCTCGCACTCAAAATATGCATGTATGACTATTCGTGTAAGGCTTTGAAAACTTATACACGCATGTGTGTAATTCATTATTGAAGAAAATATATGCAATGGAATTAAATATTGGTTCAATGTTTGATGCAATATCTCCGCAACACCGAGGATTCTGGGTTTCTTCTAGCAACGCATCTTTATATCGCCCCCGACCATTTCGTAAGCCCTTCGAAATAAAGGTATGGGAATGCCAAATATTCTTGATATATCTGATTACTGATTTTTCCCTTGTATCGTTACTCCTCTTAACTGGCAGTAATATCCCGGAAAATATTGAACTCATTCCTCTAATGGACTGCCCAGGTTTTATGAAATTCTTTTTTCTAACTCTTATTCACGATTCAAATAACATTTTTAATATATGTGCTGAAAAGCAAGATACTTGTTTATTCATAGCTGAACATTTTGTTAATTGAATTTCATTTCCTCTTATAATATGAGCCATTATTGAAAATCCATGGATTAAAAAAATAAACATAATTTTTTTCTATATATTTCTTGTTCAAACAATAAATTCTTTACGTGAATATATTAACAGAATTTAACTTTAATCATTAAACATATATATATGACTCTGTTGTTAAATACTAAGCTTAACCTTCTTGGCAAGGTTCATCCTGAAAAGATTATCTAAAAGTGAAAGGATAATTCACGTGATCTCTACTCTGTAATTTATCTTAATTTTATTATAACATATACATATATATATATGTATATATATATATATATACATATATATATATATATATATATATATATATATATATATATATAGCGTCATTATTCAATCACGAGTGATTAAACATGACACAGTTATAATTTTT
>NC_136508.1:57605249-57617749 GCF_053919585.1 Euprymna scolopes
TGACCCATATAGTCAGCAGCACACGAACAATTAATTTCATAAACTTCATTACGTTTTGTGATGCAAGGTAAACAATTTTTAACAGGTTGGGAAAATGCAGATTTTCCACCAAAAATTAAACGTGGAATAACGGACGGGATGCAATTGGACACAGATTTTATGATTTTTCTATCAAAACACTGGCAGACCTCACCAATCCAAGGGACCTTTATGTCGACATGAGACCTAGAGGAACAAAGGACCACAGGAGAATTGCATTATTTAACTTTATTTTTGATAATATAATCAATTTTATTCTCCTGGTAACCTTTTGGAATAAAAATATCCTTGACGGTCTTCGATTCGTGTTCTAGTTTATCAGAAGAACAAGTTCTAAGGGCTCTATACACTAACTTCTGAATAATACCAATATTCCAAGAAGAAGGCACAAATGAATGTCAGTTCATATATAGGCCGAAAAATGTTGGCTTGCGAAAGACTGTTCTAAGGAAATAGCTTATATTCCAACCCGTCCTTCCTTTACACGCACGCCCCCCTACTTGTGTTTTGGGAGACATTATGCACACGCACACACACCCACACCGACACACCACACACACACACACATGTAATTATATATATATATATATATATATATATATATATATATATATATATATATATATATATATATATATGTTTCATGATTTTCTTTGGTGTACAAAACTTTATTAAGGCAATCATGAAGGGAAGACATAGTTCTTCGGAATTCATTTTATATTTAAAAAAAGACCGAGGAGAATAGGAAAATAGATAGCGACTAAACAATAATAGTAGTGAAATACAAAAATAATCAAAACGAGACAATTGACATGTTTCGCCCTCACTCATCAGAATTGGAATCGAGGGAGTTATTTTTTAGTATTTTTTTTCCTTAATGAAAAAATCTAAAAAAAGAAACGGGAGCAAGAACAATCGTATGGGGATGAATTTTAGAGGCTGATCACGTTCAAACCCAAGAAGCAGCCCCTTTGCCTATAAAGGGAACGCTTCCTAAGGCGAATGTGAACAATCTCCAAGACTTTTAGATGATATACGGAGTGAGCTCGACTCAATACGGAGAAAAAGTCGATGCGAAAGTTTGTTGCACAATCCTGGTATTTAATAAAGTGTTCCGTTATAGCGGATCCATATGTGTTGTTTACAGCGTCGGTAGGTAGGAATGTTCCATTCCTGATTTTGCTCGGTGCACGTTGTTGTATGCGACTTACCAATTTTAAAGACGTTCGACCTACGTAGTCTGCACCGCAACCACATTTAAATGAATACATATGATGAGGGGGCACAACACCTTTTTTTTATTGGAAGCCATTAATGGTTTTGTATTTTATACAACATGAACATTTGAAGAAAAATAACATCCTTCAACAGTTGAACTAATTTGTTTGGTAAATTTTTCCCTTACTTCCCCCAAACCAGGGAAATCGAAAATAAAGCGAACATTTATCCACCATATTGGGGTTCTCGTAAAAAAATATGTTCTTTTCCTTTTAATGGTGGTTTCAATTACATCTAAAGGATACCCATTATTGGACGAAGCATCTATAATTTTATTTAATTCCTCATCCAATTTTTCAGGCGAGCAGATCATTAGGGCACGATGTGTTAATGTCCAAATTAATTATATTTGCGTTTGTTAGTGCAGAATTAATCCCAGCGTGTATACTGACCAGTGAATGTTGGTTTGCGATAAATCGATGTTATGTAACTAGATGGAGTTTTCTTTACAAAAACATCGAGAAACGCAACTTCATACGTATACTTTTACGCCGGATGCTTACTGTTTAGTAACAAGAAAAATTCGTTTGCCTCCGAATTACTATCAAATAGGCAAAACGTGCCGTGTACATATCTAAAATAGACCAATGGTTCTATGGACCGGACATTAATCCTTCCCCATGGAATCCTACAATAATGTTGCCAATATGGATCACAACACGGAGGCCATCGACACACCAAATTTCTGGTCGAAAACCGATCACATAGATTTTCATTAATATCAGTACCCTGTATATCCAATTTTGAGACTATACACTTCAAATTGACAAAGTTATTGCATAGGGAAATGTACACACACAGACAGACGCACTGACGCGTTCACTTTTATAGATATATAGCTATATAGATTAATAGATTAAACAAAAATATATACGTATACATGAATATATATGGAAACATTTTTTGTTTACTGTAAATATTTTACGCAAATATTATGCAAGTATAAATCATATAGAATATCTGCATGAATATAATTACACGTAATAGTTAACCTTAGATGATCATTCCATGAGAAAACCGAAAAAATTCATAGGGATGTAATTAAAATGAATGTTTAAAAGAATATGCAAATTAGCTAGATCTTTTGCAGAGGAATTCAATTCCACGATCCTCTATAAGAAAACTGTATTTTCTTTTTAAATAAATACAATAGATGTTTTTTTTAAATATCAATATCAATACACACAAAAGAAAAACGAATTCATAGGAGTAATAGAAGATGAATAGAAGACTAGAATGGTTGTCCGGGGTTGGCCAAGTATTTGGAGATGTATGTTAAGCAAAAAAAAAAAAAAAAACGTCGATTTTTTTTTTAATTCGACCAATATTATGACCCCTTAAAATGTATTCTTTTGGGGAGCAAGTTGGGTTATTTAGTTAGAGTACCGTCCAAGGAACCTATATACAAAATTTAAAGTGGTTAGATCCAAAATTGCCGGAGGAGTTTGGTATAGTTCTCAAAGGTCAAATCGTTGAACTTTGACCCTTTAATCGGCAAATGTCTGGCCGAAAACCGATCATAAAGATTTTCCCACATCTCCATACCATGTATATCAAATTTCGAGTCTGTAGATTAAAAAAAAAAACAGTTATTGCGTGGGGAAATGTACACACACAGACAGACACAGATACACAGACAGATGCACAGACACGTCTACTTTTATATATATATATATATATATATATATATATATATATATATATATATATATATATATATATATACTAGCCTTTCAGCCCGGCGTGGCCCGGGTGTTTTGAGGTGCATGCTAAGCAACAAAAAAAATGTCATTTTTTTTTACTTTGACCCCCATTATGACCCCATAAAAATTTATTATTTCGGGCTCAAATTGAGGTATTATGTGAGCTCACTGTCCAAGGAAACTATATCTAAAATTTCAATTGTTTAAACCCCAAATTGTCTGAGGAGTTTGGTAGAATTCTCAAAGGTCAAATCGTTGAACTTTGACCCGTTAACAAGGAAATTTCTGGCCGTAAACCGATCACATAGATTTTCCCAAATCTCAGTACCCCGTATATAAAATTTCGTGTCTGTAGACTAAAAATTAACAGAGTTATTACGAAGGAAAGTGTACACAGACAGACAGACAGACAGACAGACACTCGGGCACGTTCACACATACACACGCACATATATATATATATATATATATATATATATATATATATATATATATATATATATATATATATATATATATATATGTTTGATGGTGCAAAACGTATAGATTCTTTTGGAGAATATAGCCTGATGAAAAACTCATCAGTTATATAACAATAGGAGCCCTGTGGTGGGATTGGGTTAGGGAACTTATAAATATGCGGCTTCAGTGCTCTTGGTCCCATGTAGTGTTTCATGTTTTGCCTTTACAGCAGTTTGTCTGTCCCGCGCCTGTTGCTCCTGTGTGTTGGTTTCCATATTCAATGTTTTTTTTTCCTTAATATTTCATCTGTTTTCATAATTATTGTTCATAATACTTTTCCAGTTATTCCTTTGATTCCTATTTCTCCCATTAATTTTTCAAAGTGTTTTGTATTGTTCCTAGCGCCTACTATTATGGGTATTACTTTGATTTTCTTTATCTTCCATATCCCTTTCAGCTCTCTGGCTAGCGCCGTGTATTTGTTCTGTTTCTTATTTTCTTTGATATTCATCCTGTGGTCAGCTGAAACAGCAAAGTCTACGATTTGACAGGGCTGTTCTATGTTGTTAATTATTACATCCGGTTTTCTTGTTTTATACATTTTACAAAGTAAGGTATTACATTTTTATACCTTACTTTGTAAAATGTATAAAAGTGCACTTTGAAGATAAACAAATTTCAAATTGAATCTTTTACCTTTATTTTTAAAGCCTATAGCAAAAACATTTTGTTTAACAATTTTCATGCCTTGGATGAAATGTTTTTCTAACTTGTATAATATATATTTCTGCCCAATCTCTTTTCTTTTCTTTTTTCCTTTTCTTTCCCCCACTTCACTCTCTCCCTTCTATATTGTTTTTTATACTCATATGTACCTTTAAAGAATCTTATTTTCTAATTTATATTCGTTTAGGTAATCTGAGGAGATCGGCAGGATAATTTTATTGTCCTGTTGATTAAAGCAACTTGTAATTTAGCAAGCCAAAATACCCGAGGTTCAAATAAAAGCACCCCCCCCACACACACACACATATATATATATATATATATATATATATATATATATATATATATATATATATATATATATATATATATATATATATATATATATATATATATATATATATATATAATAGGACAACAAGAGTATGAAATGAAGACACAAAATTATATATTGGTAGATATAGAATGGATCATTTACTGAATAATGGAATACAGGCAAAATTTCGGGGATAAAAGGGACTCTTTTTGCCAGCGTATTTCGGAGAATTAAATAAAGCTTCCCCCAACATTCTATAATTCCTCTTAATCTTTTTCATTCCTAATGAAACTTACGCTAGACGCCGCATCTCTCCCATGCTACCTGGCCCCTTCTGATGAGAGGCATTAGGCTTCGAAGGGCCCTGGCATAAAGAGTCCCTTCTATCCCCCAAATGTTGCCTGTATTCCATTATTGTGTCTTCATTTCATACTCTTGTTGTCGTATTGTATAAGCTTCAAAAATTATTGTTGAGCTTGGCATTATCCGGATAAGTCTCCTTTTGTGGTATTGATCTTTCTCTTTTCCTTTTACATTAAACTATCTATCTATCTATCTATCTCTCTCTCTCTATATATATATATATATATATATATATATAGATAGATAGATATAGATATATATATATATATATATATATATACATAACAATACATACCTGATCAATGAAAGGATAATAAACATATTGACGATAGCTTTTGTCTGATCAAAAGATGTTTTTGCAAAGGGTACTGGTTAACATGAAACATCTGAAAATATTTTTTACAGTTATCAACCCATTACTCTCTGAACAAATAGTTCAAAGCTATAATCAAAGCTAGAATATCTGAAGCCCAAAATCTTGTGGTTTTTTTTTCATATTTATTACTGATTTTCATAAATTTTGTTTCTGGCATTTATGCAAATGAAACAACGGTATAATGAAACCCTTTGAAGAGCATTGCTGATCACGGTTTTGCAGACCTTTTATATTATATATACAAAGAACATTCTGAAATTTCGCAACTAATTTTCTAATCATCGTGCACATATAACACTCTTAAATGAAGGACGTATATGTACTGTCAATATATAGAACACAATCCTATTTCTAAGTTCAATATTTTCCTAATACCATTTGTGTTCCGAACAATTATATTTTACGCTTAATTTTCTGAAAGAAATAGCGTAAACCTACACTATATATATATATGTATATATACATATATATATATATGTGTATATATATATATATTGCTGTTAATGTACGTCTTCAACTAATTTCTTTCTTTTCCCTTCATGCGTATGTCAAAAAAAAAAGAGAGATCTTTTTGACTCTGTAAACAAGAAAAGAGTAGATGAAAAAGGAGGGAAGAGGCGATTGATCAAGTTAATCTAGCGCAATTTACTTTCCCAGCTCTCTAATCCAAAATTCTGCTGAGCAGACACGTAACCCCACCATGCGAGGCAGCAAGTGACCAAAGGCCAGAAAAAAAAGACGCCATTTTTATTCCTAAGTTTTAGAACCTCTGCAGACAGGCCGGCGGTCTGCGTTGTTGGATATTCCTTTATTGTCCCCATTATCTAATTGTTTCCTTCGTGGGGATTTTTTCCACCCATCAGAGGATGAATGACAAAACGTGAAAATAAAAAGTGTAAAATAAAAGGAATAAAATATTACGATTCTTAACAATCAAATCCAATCAGACTTGCGAGGCGACGCTTTCATTGTGTCTCTATCTAACAACCAAATAAAAACCCATTCCCAATAATCTTTATGAATTTTCTACACGTTAACATTCATTCACACGAACCGCAACTTGCTCACTCAATCGCCGAATGTACACACTCAATCTTTTCAGCATTGCACGTATATATGTATATTAATCAGTATTATTAGTTTTCTGACATGACGAGCCTTTTGCCCTGTCTAATCTATTTTTTTTTGATGATTGACTAAAATAGTAAAATCTATTATAGATTAAACGGGTAACAATTATTTAAATTAATTAACAGACAATGAACTCTACCCATGTAAGGAACGTGTAAAGGCCTCTGATGGCAAACATAAAAAAATATTGTATGATAAAATGTATAAATAGTTCTAAATTTATTTCAATTACAACCAAACTGCTTACGTTTACAACTGTCCCTATGCAAATTTGATGTAAAGTCAAACACAATTCTGGAGATGGTTATGTTCCCGAAATATCATATGATATAGATTTTCCATCAGTCCACATTGACCAAAGTAGGTACGAAATTCAATGTTATAAAAGTATAAAAATGTGTGTATATATATATATATATATATATATATATATATATATATATTATTATTATTATTATTAATACAAAATAAACGTTTTCTGTTTCATACCATAATTCGTTCTAGTTTGTGTTCTTCATTTAGATATCTATAAATGCCAGTATTTTCATTGACAAAAATGTTCTATTTAAATATTAAACTTTTGTGAACCCTTGTAAATCACATGCATTCTTTTAAATGTATTTCCTATTTTATACCAAGTTTCAAGTTTTATTGTTTACGCAAGCTAAATAAATTTGCATCGTATTCAATGTTATTATGACCTATATATGTTAAATATGCTGATGGTTTAAACAACTATTTTTAATTATGAGAAGCAACGAATAATTCATTTTTAAAATACACAAATAAGTCTATTTTGGAATCGCAACTTACGATACAGTTTCGTTTTTTCGATAACGATACGGATTACGATACATCAAAAGCTCCGATTTTTTTACATTTCCGATTCCGATTTGTTTGATTGCTCTTACACTAAAAACAACGAGAAAATATCAGATTGCAAATAGTTAACAAAAAACGATATGAAGAAAGAAAAAGATGGAAATGAGGAGGGAGACAACTAAGCTGACTAAAACAACAAGTGAATCATGTATGGTCCACCGTGAGTGTAAAGTGAACGAGGCATAATAAATGACTAAGTTCAGCATTTACCCGCCAATTTATCCCCAGAAGTCCCCAAGGTCTGAACATCAGAAAGAAGCTTTGTTCATGAAATCAACGTTCATATTTATATTGAATTTTATCCAAGAAATTAGCGATTCCCGTCTTTTTTTATGTACTGAGACACTAGACAAATAAAAAATGAATAATTAAGCGGGATCCTTTTACCACCCCAGAAGATATCTCACTACTGATGCAATTTCCTATCTATATAAAAGCCAAGTACGTCCAAGGATGGAATGCTGCTGCCATATCTGGGCAGGAGATGCTAAAAACAGCCTTTTCTCTACCCTGCAACCTCTCTCCCATAGAAGAGACGTTGCGAGCCTATCTTTGTTTTATCGTTATTTCCGTGGCAGGTGCTCGTCTGAACTCCAATCTCTGGTCCACCCTTTCCAATCTTTCACGAAAAACACCCGTCTAGCTGAATCCACTGTGAAAAATTTCCCCCACCCTATATCTGTGCCTAAATCAAAACGCGGATTCCATGAACGAAGCTTCTTTCTTAGAACTGCACGCCTGTGGAACTCTTTTCCGTCTGCCTGCTTTTCACCGGACTACAACTTGGGTGTCTTCAAGTCCAACGTTAACAAATTCCTAATGAACCGCCCCCTTAAGTAAACACTTCATCAAATCTCCACACTAACGTAATGTACTTGCAATAACCTTTATCCCTGAGTGGCTTCCGGACCTTGATAAGTGGTGATCACTGTGTAAAAAAAAGCGTATTTAACGCGCGAACAAAGA
This sequence comes from Euprymna scolopes, assembly GCF_053919585.1. Lineage (NCBI taxonomy): Eukaryota > Metazoa > Mollusca > Cephalopoda > Sepiida > Sepiolidae > Euprymna > Euprymna scolopes. The sequence goes on from NC_136508.1 coordinate 57,613,492, forward strand.
CAGGCGCCCCCCTCAATAATAATAATAATAATAATAATAATAATAATAATAATAATAATAATAATAATGTAGAAAATAATAAAATAAAGAACAAGTACTCAATAACAAGAATAAGGCTATAGCTTGATGCGAAATTTCGTTTTCACATCAAAACAGCAACCTGGTCAGTGTTTGTTCATCAACCGAGTCGACAAAAAGATGATATTGATCAAATGTACCTCGGGGATTCAATAATACTACACCGTATTTCACTGCTAACATTGCGGTCGTTGATTTTCATTTGCATACAATTAACTTTTTTTTAAGTATACAAATATCGAATTATTAATCTAATATTATAAAACAAATATAAATAGACAACTCTACAACACATAGCATGGTGGCAATTTCTATTCGTTCCGTTTACGAGGGGCGTGAAATAAGTAATGCCCCTGACCCACATCCCGTTATCTGATCTAGCTGAAATGTTGCATGTGCACTGATTTATATCTCTATGGGTTTTGTGGCAAAGTACAGTTCTGAACTCGTTGTGGTTTCTGTTTTACAGGTGTTTGAACTGAGTAAGGTGTGAAATGGAGCCTGTTGAATGGCAAGCAGTGATCCGGTTTTTGTATTTGAAAGGATGCAAACCACAGGATACTTTTGATGAAATGAAAGAAACTTATGGTGATAATGCCTCAGCATATGACCTTGTAAAACGCGGGCATCGTGAATTCAAACATAGCCGGAAGTCTATGAAAGCAGCTCCCAGAACTGGTCGCCCCCCTTCTGCTATTGATGAGTCATCTGTCCGTCAAGTTGAGGTTGCCATTTTGGAAGATCGGCGCATTATTATTCGCTAAATAGCCCAAGATGTCAAGATTACTACAGGGTCTGTGGAAACTATCATTCATGACCATTTGCATATACATAAGGTGTCTGGCAGATGGATTCACAGGTTGCTCACACCATTCCAGAAGCGAGAACGCGTCGAGTGCTCGAGGATGAATTTGGAGATGTGCCAAGAAGATGAGTCAAAGCTTTTAAAAAGACTGATTATACAGGATGAAACCTGGGTCAATCGCTATGATCCAGAGACCAAAGCCCAGTCAATGCAGTGGAAGCATTTGGACTAACCACCTCCAACAAAGGCAAGGGTGCAGCCCTCCGCTGGCAAGGTCATGTTCACAGTCTTCTGTGACCAGAACGGAGTAGTGATGACAGGTTTCCTGGCAAAGGGTACAACAACTATAAAAGCCTATTATGCTTCACTTTTGAGGAAATTAAGGGAAGCTATCAAAATCCATAGACGTGGCAAGATAAGCAACTCGCATGTCGCTAGATGAGAAGCACGGGTGTGTGTTTATGAAATCCTTCCCAATCATCCCTATTCCCCTTACCTTGCCCCCTCTGATTTTCACCTCTTCCCAGCCATGAAGTTGTTTTTGAAAGGAAAGCGTTTCCCAGTTGATGCAGCTTTTATTTCTGAAGTCACCTTGTGGTTGTGGGACCAACCTGTGGTGTTCTTCAAAAACGGTTTCCAGTTCTGCATAACACGATGGGAGAAATGCATAACTCTGTGTGGTTCCTATGTAGAGAAATACTAATAACTGTGGCAAGTGTCAGTGCTCTACCCCTATGGGAAGTTCGTAAGGGGCATTTTTATTGCACGATACTCGTATATATATATATTTAATTTTATCCAAGAAATGAGCTATTCCCGTTTGGATTTTTTTTATTAAATGAGACTTTGAAAAGATATAATATTCTGTTTCCAAATACAATGTAAACAACCCATGTAAGACTAGTAAAAAATGTTTGCATATTTCTATGTATTAAATAGTTTACACGAAAAATTCTGAATCACAAAACATAAATACGTGTTCAATTTTACTTACACACGTTTGTTACCCAATACTTTACTTGGTATGCGTTACAATCTTCGCATAAGCATACGTGCATTGTTATTTTATTCTCCTCTCTCCTGCCGTATTTAAATTACGCTGCTCTATTCCTGTTTTCTTCATGTCGTTATATCTTCATTGTTCCTTTTTTTGATTGTGGTTAGGTTCTTTGTGTCACAATGTGCCCAGACCCCGTTTTAATAGGGTTATATATGATTATATGAAAAGAGAAGTGAAGCACGCATGAGCCCCCGTGAACGAGACATAATAAACGACTACGTTAAGCATTTACCCCCCCATATAGCCCCAGAAGTCCCAAAGGCCTAATTATATTTAAATTTCAGTTCAGCACAATGTAAAACTGCTAAATAGGCACACACAGAAAAGTTTGGACAAATGTGGTAAAATATTTCCCAAATATAGTGTTTTTCTAAGCCCTTAGTGCACACTCAATGTTATATCAAAGTACAGAAAAGCAAAATCATATAGAAATCCGTTAGTTACAACATTTCAGAAAGTTTTATAAAACCCTAAGGCATCTATTTTTTTTTTTTTAATAAGGACAAAAAGTGTCAATTTTATCCATTTTAACCTGAAAGGCACCTCTAAGGTGCAACCGGAGTTTTCCCGAAAAATTCGTTCTGTTACTTACTCATATCACGTTTAATATTTGCGCAAAATTTCAAAAAACATAGATGCGTAGTCATTGGAAAAGCGATGACACACGAACGGACGTACGGACGAGGGTGAATTTACAGGTCCATACTCCTATTTTCGGAGGACCACTCGAGGATAAGGGTTAATGGATATACATTAGCCAATGTGATCATAGTGTAGTAATCATTAGGAGTAGAAATTTTGTAAATTGGATTCCTTAAGGGGACGGTTCATCAAGAACTTGTTTACATTGGACTTGGAGACAATCAAATTATAGTCAGCTGGAAAGCAGGCAAACGGAAGACAATTCCACAGGCGTGCAGTTCTAAGAAAGAAGCTTTGTTCATAGAATCTACGTTTAGGTTTAGGCACAGATAAAGATTATGAGAAATTATTCATAGTGGTTTTGGCGAGACGAGTGCTTTTCGTGACAGTTTGCCGAGTGGGAACCATAGAATGAAGCTCAGACGAACACTCGCCATGAAAATAACTATAATAGGTTCGCAACTTCTCGTCTTTGGGACAAAGGTTGCAACAAAGAAAAAATGTCATCCCCTCCACTACGCCACGAAATCTATCTTGAACTCTGTCACGGCAAAATAAGCTGCTTCTAGTAGCTCCTGCCCATATGTGGCAACAGTACGCCATCATGGGAGTACATTTGTTACTCATGAATATGCGGTAAAATAAATGAGAAAAAAGAGTATTTGCAGGAAATGAACGAAATATAAATTTACTAGAATACAAATAAATATTTGAAAAAAAAATACAAAAATAAAAATGCACGAATATTCATGAAACTTGGTAAACGTAGAAATATATTAAGCGAAACGCAAACTGCAAGAACCCCGGAAGCTAATAAAACACACGATAATCATTTCTGCTGCGAGCAAGAGAAGTTCAGAGAGTGACGACCTTTGTTGGATTCCGGTAATGGCGGACACGATGTCCGCTTCCGCAACTAGCAAACGTTACTACTCTTTGCTTGCTTAGAAATAATTTATCGGCTCTTCTAGCGATAATGTTTTCAAGATTAAAGCATTACTATAATGGTAAATCGAATAATTGTACTGACAACACCACCATTCTTAAATAAGTATTATATTTTACTTTGAATCCTTGGAATAACAGCTTGTTATATAGCGAATTTTCAAATTATACAATCATTTTTTTTGTACCACTTATCAAAGCGCAAAGGCCAGCTGAAGATAAGGGTTTAAAAGTATAAAATAATCATTATGGAAAGTGTAGAGTGTATATATTTTCTCTATTTATATAATATTGACAACGTGTAGGAATACAAAAGATATTTTGAATTTTTTTTAATATATTTTAGACCGAACCTTCAGTCTTCGTAGTGTAAGACAAGTAAATAGGGTATGTGGGACCGAAGAGGAGAGGTGGCGGGAGAAGTTATCCCGAATGGAAAGGTATCGTTTAAGCTTGAGGTAGTGGGTAAGTCGACTAGAATAGCTGGCACACATATATATTCATGTATACACACATATGCATACGCACACTCACACACACATACACATATATATGTATGCATATATATATATATATATGTATAAATACATATACGTCGTATATGTATGCATATAGATACATAGAAAACCATAAAATATCAACGATATGAATTGCAAAATAAAAAAAAAACAACAGAAACACAAAAATTCAAAGGTTTTTAATACTATTATGTTAATATTATGTATTTC
>NC_136508.1:57622749-57665249 GCF_053919585.1 Euprymna scolopes
TTTTATGTTTTATACATGTTATGAGATAACGTGTCAATTTATATGGTCTTAGTTTCAAATAAACAGGTCAGCAGTAATTGGAATACATCCCCCTGAAGCCGGATTATCACAGTATGTCAGTGTTAGAAATGTATATAAAATTATTCACGAGGAACTGAAGACGCGGAACATTTGCCCGAAGTTGTCCCACTGTTTTATCCTTGTTACAAACTATTTGACCATGATGCGCATGAAGACAGTTACTCGTCCTCCTAAGAACGCAACCATTGCTCCCTGTCACTTTTGTTTATTGTCTAAGTTCAAGGAAAAAGCTCTTGTTATAAGACAATTTAGGATATTACAGAGGATAAGACCAGGTTTATTGACACGCTTATACCAGGGAGTTCTTCGGGGCGTTCCTGAAGTTGTTGGGGCGATACAAGTGTGGGAGATACCCTTTAGTCTTCCCTGCAACCTTTCTCCCACAAAAGAGACGTGACGGGCCTGTCTTTGTGTTAGCGTTATTTCTATTGTAAGTGTTCGTCTCAGCTCCAATCTTTGGTCCCCCTCGCTAATCTTGCACGAAAAACACCCGTCTCTTTACCTGTGCTTGAATCAAAACGTAGATTACATGAACAAAGCTTCTTTCTTAGTAGTGCATGCATGTGGAACTCTGTTCCGTTTGACTGTTTCCCACCTGACTACAACTCAGATGTGTTCAATCCAACGTAAAAAAATTCCTGATAAACGCCCCCTTAATTATGACACTTTATCAAATCTCCATTACTAATGATTACCGCGATATTAAACCATTGGTTACTGTACACGAAATAACCCTTATCCCCGACTGGTTTCCGGGCCTTAATAAGTGGTGACTACCATGTAAAAAAGTGCATTGCAGGCGAGGGAGATTACTTCGAATGAGACTAGATTTTTATCTGCGTAATGCCAATAAAAGCGTCCATACGAAAATCTCTGGAAACTTATTTAAGGCGTCTCGTATCTTATCTGAATGTTTATATCTACAAGAAAATTAACATGCGTAGTCTTCTGATAGAAATCACTATTACTACATCAATTTCCCTTCAAACCATTTGTATGACACATACTTTTTTTATTATTTCACCCAGCTTCAGGTACCCTATGCATAGCAACTTAACCACGACTGACATTTTATTTCCCATAAATTTTCAACTAAAATATATATATATATATATTAATGCGAGCACTCAACATCTTAACATTGATAACCGCTTAGAATGACGGACACATTCTACCTGGACTCATATTTTCCAGAAATATTAAGATTAAAATATCTCACTGATATCGGTGCCATTTTGAATTAATGTGGCACTGCGATATAAGAAGTTATATAAACCACAGTCCTCGGAGAATATAGAAAAGTTACGAAAAAATTAGATTATTTGGTTTATCGCTTCGAATCGGCATTTCGATACCAGAAAACCTATAACAAGTTTATATAATTTCTGGCAAATAGTATTAATGGAATCATTTATTATGATTCGATTAGTTATGACTTTTATCTGGATATTGGTCATTTCTGTGGGTTTCTTATCAGGAGGTAGCCATGCGAATTGAAATCAGAAAATAACCTCAGGGAAGACTCGTAAGACAACTTTCTAATTGTATAGACGGTATGCATTACTGTTAGTATTAGTCAGCAACACAAACACACACATGTACACATATTCCGCCTCTCACGTGTGTAATAACCTTTGTTTTCTATAGGAATTTAGGTAAAATGGCAGCGGTAAGTTTAGCACAATAAAAATAGCGCCGGTGAAGTAGGAAAAATGAATAAATTAGTAAAAATTGCACTTTTTGAAAAGTGCAGGTTAACCCCCATTCCGCTAGTTAAATATATGGCAAGACAAATTAAAGAATATAGTTTATAGACATTCACACTTGTAGTGGAAGTAACAAGGCTTCTTTTTTATAATAATGCCTTATAATTGCCAGCAATTTGCTAGTTTGAGCGATTATTTTATCGAGCCAATGCGAAAAGTATTTGCGGACGTAGAGATAAGGAATAAAGTACTTAATTGCTTGTATATCCAATCTCTTTTTTTTCATCATAATTTATAATCTTAGCCAATAGTCACAACCGCACAGGAATTATATTTATTATGCTTGTATGCCCTGTTTGTATGTTATTTACCTAGACAACTTGTGATTTTTACCAGCTGCAAAGAGACATCTCATCATTATTGAAGCAAAATCTAGTTAGTTCAATTTGGGGTGATTTTTCTTAATAGAAAATCGTTTTCATAATAATAGCGCCATTATTTAAGCATCCCCCTATTATTCTGCATATACTCATAGCTCTAGTAATAACTGATTTCCCTTCCCAACAAAAGTTTATAATTGGAATTGGGGCAAAACTTAAACAAAACAAAGAAAAACACCGATAATTTCATAAATACTGTTAACAAGAAAAATACCCAATTCAAAGTTAGCTATCAAATGCATTTCCTGAGAATCTGTCCATCATATTAAAATGCATCAGTATAACTTCCGGCAAGAGTTTTAATACTTCAAGTTTATTTATTAAATCGCTAGGTAAAAGTACAGAATAGTTAACAAAGAACCCCGCTCTTCACGTTCTGCAGATTATTTACCAGATTACCATAACACTTTTTGCGTGAACTTCTACCTGTAATTCATTTTATTTTTAAGTTATAATCGAGACTTCTAAAATATAACCTATTATGTCGACCGTTTCTTTTTATTCTCACCGAACGCCCGACACTTTTAATTTATGAATCAACTTTGGCAATTTTCTGCAGAATAACATTTTTTAAGTAAAAATCCTTTTAGGTGCAAGAAAAATAAAAGCAGTGGCGACCAGCGATAAAAACATTGATTTAAGTTTCAATTTTCAAGACAATAAAATAAATTGAATTCGAGTATATATGGCAGCAATACATTTTTATTTATACTTTTTTCACATAATTATGCATAAATATTTATTATAAAATTATTATTAATAAAAAGTTATGTTTCTCGGTGCTTCTATGGAATCGGTATCTAACCGAACCGACTTTATTCAACCTGAAGTAAATGGAGTTCCCCTATTTCAAACTATGGAATTTGGAGTTCGCCTTTCTAGAACGGCCCTATTTTTTTGTTGTAAAATTGCCATGTTTTACCTAGATATTCACTGTTGCCATTTTTACCGGTGCCGTTTTTACCGTGCCATTCTCCGGTGCCTGTTCTACCGAGCATTTTCCATACATGCTATTTGACGACAGCTATACTTCTATAAATTTGGGCGTTTTTGTGTATATATGTTAATACAGAGTGACCCCCCAAAGAAAAACATTGTTTTAATTAAATGCTTCCTTCGTAGTCAATAAACATCTAGAACATATGATGTAGAACGGAGAAAAAGACCAAATACCTTAGTTTTTTGATGTGATGTTTAGAATATAATAAGATAGTAATGACCAAAGTTTCATTTAATTCGGACAAAACACTAAGAAACGGGACCTAATTAGAGTTGGGGGCCTGTTATTTGGAGGTCAGCCTGTATAAAAAAACTCGTTTATTTTTCTATTTATTTAAAAAAGAAAATACAACTTTGTTATATATGGGTCGTGGAATTGCATATTCTTGAAACATTCATTTTAATTAATTCTGTGTTATTTTTTTCTTTTCGTTTTTTATGCAATGGTCATATTTAGTTTACTATTATGTGTAAGTATTAGGGCTATAACAAGAAACTATTCTTTTCATTATTTTGCCTCCCGAGTATATATCAAATAATTTCTTATATGTCTTCAGATAGTGTTACGTGGTTCTCGATTGATTATCTGTGTCTAACTGTGTCTTCTATATAGGCGAGAGTTACAACAATGAAAAGAATATTCTCTTATCATAGCCGTAGTAATTATGCCGATATTCTTCATAATTCATACTCGCGTAATGTTTTCCCAAAAACCTTATAGTAGACACGCACTTCTTTCTATATGTATTTATGTATGCGTATATATATATATATATATATATATATATATATATATATATATATATTTGTTGAAAAATTTTTCCTACCAAATTCCTCTGTCAGCTGTTGATCTACACAGATGAAGCTCAATATATAGGGTATTGAACGCATGCACAACTTTATATATCGGTGTTAGCCAGAGAAAATCGGTGCAAAGTGTGAAAATTTAAAAAGAAACGGAATTTGCCTGATGAAGGTCAAACGATGGTATGCGCAAGGTAATAGCTAATCGATCTTGTTTTACATTTTAGCTTTGCAGAGAACATGTCTTCATTACTCGGGTATTAACCTCAAAGTAAAAAGTAAACTGTAATCAAGCGTTTTGGTTTCGCGTCTCGGTGGTGGCGCAAGTGTCATTTAAATTATTGCTATATATTTAGTCCAAGATAATCTATAATAAAAATCTCACCTGTGTTTAAATTTACGTATGTTTGCGTGTTTGTTTGTATGTATGTTTGTATATCTGCCTAAAACATTCAACACATGCGACGGATTTTCACGAGATCGGTAGCATATTGAAGCACGGATCTTCGGACGACACATATTGAAAAATTGGCTAAAGACATTTATTCTTCACCCTCAACTTGGCACAATTCTACAGGGAGAGGTCGCTTTTTCCGCCGATATTTTCGAAAGTCATCTCCTCTTTTCGAATGACTAAGCTTAATGTAAACCTTCGTAATTTCCGGTTTGGTGATGGACGCAACAGCAAAGGTGTCACGTTTTTTATGTTCTTTTCCTTCTTCGCGATACGTGTTTAGCCTGCCTGCCTACAACAACTTTTTTTTTTATTTTGCTCAATACACACCTCCAAACACCCGGCCAACTCCGGGCAACTCCACTAGTAATTTTCTGTATATATTTATTTCTATTTGTCATAGTTTTTCAATTTCTGTTAATATTTTTCAAGGTTAAAGTTTTAGATCTGACTGTTCGTGTCATGTGCGTTTAGCATTCATCTGGCGAAATTTTTATCAAAAATGTTTAATCCTTGACACAGAAAAAAGAATCGAATTTACACGAACAAAATGTAAGCATTAGCACCAACTGGGATGTTGTGTAAATAAACATAAACAATGTGTGTTATATACTAGCGGAAGACCGATCTGTATCTTTCAGCGTTGTTTTCATTAAATACCTCCTTCGTAGCCAATAAACATAGGTACAAAAAGGGTAGAATTGAAAAATATGGCATAATTCGATTTAAAATGTTCCTGTATGCTAGTGCAAATATACATGGCATCTTAAATAAGTGTTTTGCAGTTTTGGCATGCGTATGAATGTAAGTTAGGGCATATTACAGATGGACACGGATGATGCCAGAAATTTATATGTTTTGGTTGCGAGTGTAGCTATTGATATTAATAACACAATGAATAGTTTTAACACTTTGCAAATGATTATAATTGATCATATGAACAGCATCAGTACTAGCGGCCAAGGCTGCTATTTTTTAATCACCAGGTTACAAATTTAATTAAGAGCCTGGTCATATTATAATTTGTTCAAATGTTATTGAACCAATGCCAATGAAAAAACGTAGTTTTAAAAAAAGTGTTGCAGACTGATCATCAAATAAATGTGCCCTGAAAATAATATTTTGCAAACTTTAAACCAAACACTTTGATAACACGTAGCACTGCAGACGTGCCGGATTTCAAGAGCGACTCAAAGGTTCAATTTCCAAGTACAGTAGCGGTTTGTTTGATAGATGATACACTTCCTTAAGGTATCTTATAATAATATCATAGTTAACTATTAATAATGTAAAGTTCTTCTATAAGATGGTTTTGAGATCCAATATAAAAAAGAATAGAATTAAACTTACAATATTGTAATGATTTGGCAACTGCCGATTGTCACTTCTACTGGACCGGGGTTAATGAAGAGAAATTTTATAACATTTATTGTTTGTTTTTTTTTGTTTTTTGTTTTTAGAAAATTCAAATTTGATTGAATGTCGGTTAAAAATAACGGGCAAGAAAATTATGTTTATGTTTGAATGATTGCTTTCCTGTCCACTTTTAATTGGTTGAATTAAGTCTCTGGGCGGTTTTCGGATTGTAAATGTCGCCTTTACATGTTTTCGGGTATCATGACAACGAATGTTACAGTTAAATATGGGACAAATGAGTCGTTTTCTATATATAACACATATGATATACAACGTAGAATCTAATGTAATCCCTGACAGGCATTTTCTTTTCACAACCGAGTAGTTAGTAATCTAAATGTATGTAAATAAAGCAGACGACGAAGCAAATATTTTCACCCCCACACAATGAGAAAAAAGCCGTTCTTAACATGGGAGGTTGTGAGTGTTTAATCGGAAATCACTGGCGCATTACTAATTCCTCGATTTTAGCAAAATTACTACTAGTAATTACATTAGTCTTTAAGTTGCTAAACATGTGTTAATGTCTATTAAACTAATTATCTTCCTAAAATTAAACTGTAATATTCGTTGTCAGCATACCGGAAACCCTTTAGAAGTCGACAGTTGAAATGTGAACGGTAAGACGAAGTTAATGTAAAAGACTACCGTACAATTGTTATTAGAATAAGAAGCCAATTATTTAAAATGTGTAATTGAAATTAATATTTATTTTCTCACAATTTAATTATTATTTTTTATTTTATTAATAACGCACATTTTATTTTGTATACAAATAAACCACTTTCTTGTGTTATCATGTGTTTAAAAAAATGAATTCAGTATATGTGTAAGAAAAAATTGCTAAAGGAACGCAATACACGCATTCGAAAACTTTAGAATTTTTGTTTGAAATTAATATTTGTTTATCTACTCGATGAATGAATAAAAGAGAAAAGGGACAATTATTTAAAGAAAAAGAGAGAAGTTATTTAAAGAAAAAGAAGCTCTATTTAGAGAAAATAAAATTATCTAAATAGAGGTGCAATAACTTGATTTAAAGAGAAATTAGATTATAAAAGTTAGGCTAGATTAAAAATATTTCAAATTTCAGAATCTCGAATAATATTTACGTATTACTTGAGAAAAATATTTATGTACGTGTGGTGTTTGCGACAAAACCATTATTGCCATCCTCTTGAAAGGATGGTCTGCCCCCTCATCATATGCATAATGTTATTTATCAATTTATATGTAATTGCAGTGGCAACTACGTCGGCAGAACAACCCTCAGGTTAGATGGTCGAATCCAACAACATATACCTAGTAAAATCCGGAATGGAATCCGTTGGAGCAAAACGTATGGGTTCGCTATAACGGACCATTTGCTTAAAAACCCGAAATGTGCAATGGATTTCAGCAGTGACTCATTTTCTCTCCTGGGTGAGGCTCACGCGTTATTTCATTTGAATGTCTTGAAGCCTATTCACGTCCGGTTAAAGAGACCTTCTCCCGATATATTTATTTTAGTCGTCCCCCAATTTTTTCTTCCCCACCCCACGCGACTGCACCTCATTATTTTTTTGTTAACATTCATTACATGTTTTGCTTCCGTCCTTCTTTTTATCAGGGATACAAAAAGAAAGTAAGTCTTCCTTTTTTCATAGCTATATATATAGCTATATATATATATATATATATATATATATATATATATATATATATATATATATATGTATATATATATATAGCTATATATATATGTATATATAATTATAAATATATATATATATATATATATATATATATATATATATGATGAAAATAATGGAAATAATATTCAGACAAAATAGAGAAATAAAAAGTAACAAACCGTATTATGTGTTCATCAACGTTTTGTCTTTATTTAGAGACTTCGTCTGGATGAATGAGATTAAGAAAAAAAAAATACCAGTACAAAATATCTGAAACTGGTTCACGTGCAAATTGTGACGTTGTTCTATTTCAGAAAAACGGAAAAAAGACGTTGGAAATTCTAATGTTAAAAAGGTGGAAATTTTAGTGACGTTATATAGTCGTTAATGTAATTTTAAAACTATGATTGCAGTTAATATTCTTACTGGAAAGAAATATATCTTTTGAAATTCAAATATAAGTCTGTAATAGAAATGAAATTAGTGTGTTTTTGTTATGGAATTTATTGATTGAGATTATATGTATTAATTATTACATGGGGTGTTTTGATGGTCTGAGAAGGTTAACCTGTGTCTATAGTCAAATTATGGTCTTTTAATAAATGTTATTAATGGCGCTATGTTATAGAAACCTGCACGTTGTTTTTTGTACTTGAATTTGCGATAACTGCAGATTCAAGAATTCTCCGGCGTGGTTTATTAGAAATACGTTTAACTACTTTTGCGCTTCTTATTTTTCAAATAATAGTTCATTTCATTTATGTTACTGGTTTCTTATTCTCATTCATCCAGAAGAAGTCTCGAAATAAAGACGAAACGTTGATGGACACATAACACGGTTTGTTCCTTTTTATTTCTCTATATATATTTATATATTTATATGTATATAATATATCTTTTTTTATATCTGTGTGTATTTAGATCTTTGAATGTGCAAGTGTGTGCAGAGAGGTGTCGATAAATATTGTTGCTAATTTTTCACGGAGAAAACCCCAGTCTTTTCCAGACAAAGGTTCCTTCCTGGCCAAACCGGACCAATATAACATGATGACGCCCAGTTTTGAAATTTACAAAGGTTACGTCTTTGTCACAAAAAGCGTCAATATAACATGGTCAAGACCGATATGTAAACCATCGCACAAGTGTAGTCCTAGCTGGTTCCGATTTCGGACCATCCAAGAAAGTTCAATTGCGTAGTATTAGTCGGTTCTACGATGACGGGGTGCCTGTGCAAACATCCTCTACACTACCCCAAAAGCGGCCTGCAGGAAAAGAACACAGTTTTTTTTTTTTAATAAAAGAATAAGAAAAATTGCAAAGTGAACAACATAAGTCTCCAGGATTATGTGTGTCGCGGGAAGTAATTCACGGGTACTGGGTTGCCTAACCTTTCTCCTGTATGCTGGCTCCTGAAAGATAGTCCTGCCATTGGCATCATTCGTTTGTAAGTAATACACGAATTCCGGACGCAATTAAAAATTGATTCCAGACGTAATCTTTTTTTTTCGTTTTATAAATGGTTAATTTTTAAATGAATTCTGAACACAAGAAAATATTATTTTAACTGTCATGAGCAGGAAAAATAGAAAAAAATATACAATGTCTTTTTCTTTCATCTAGTAGTCTGCTTCGACAGTGCTTTGCCGGATTCTTTCTTCGACAGTCGATTGTCTCTCCCCCCCACCTCTCTCTCTCTCTCTCTCTCTTTCTACCCTCTCCTTAACTGACGGTCAATGAACAAAGTGAAGCGCGGGGCTGGAGTAAACAGCCTTGACTTTTAACCTTAACTGGGATTCCTGCTCTCGACTCTTCTCGACTGGCGAAAAATCGCGCTACGCATTCTTCTATTCGAAACTGGCGGTGTGGCGTTAAAGCAGACGGGGTTTCTCAGCCAACCAATCCATCCTTATTACGTCAAACTCCGATTCGCCCTGATTGGCTTAATCGTTCAGACTACATATGCATAGCAATAAAGTGATTTTTCAATAGAAATTGAATTTTCAATAAATTTTCCCACACAGCCAAAACTGAAAATCTTTATCTTAAGGCTATATCCAAAAAAAAGTACTATTGACATCATGTAACGGTTCCCGTCACAAAATTATATAATTATAAAGGTTATTATCAGACTTCTCATTCCTGAAGTTATTTGTTTTTTCTAGTATTTCACGGGCGCTGGGTTGTCCGAGATATCTCCTGCATGCTGTATTCTGAATGAGAGTACTCCAATTGGTACCATTTGTTTGTAAGCAAGGCACACATTCCGTACAAATAATTGACTCTAGACGTAATCTTTGGGTTTCGTTTATAACTGATAATTTACTAAATTAATTCTGAATACAAGAAAACTATTATTAAAACAATTATGAACAGAAGAAAAGAAAAAATGCAATGGTCTTTGTATTCAACAAGCAGCATGCTACGAGAATGGCTCAACGGATTTGTTTCGACAACCGATTATATCATCTTTTACCCTTTTTTCTGACGGCCCCTGAAGAGAGTGGCGGCGTTAGAGTAAACATACACGATTCTCAACCTTAACTGGGATTTCCTGCTTTCGACTCTTGTCAACTTTCGAAAAATCGTTCTGTGCATCATTTTATTCGAAGGAGATGGCATAGTGTTTCAGAAGTCTGGGTTTCACATCCAGCCTAGCCATGTCCTTTACGTCAAACACCGATTCGCTCTGATTGGCTAAATCGGCCAAATCACTAGCGCATACTAATTATATAATTTTCATAACAATAATTTTATTTTTCATATTTTTCCAACACAGGAAAAACTGAAACATTAACTTAAAGGTAAAATCTAAGACAAAATATTAGTATTCAATACCATGTAACGGTTCCCGTCAAAAACATTATTATTATTATTATTATTATTATTATTATTATTATTATTATTATTAGGGCTAATTATCAGACTCCTCATCCACGTAGTTATTTTTTACAAGTAGTTTTCATCTGAAATAACTCTCAAAATAAAAATGTCTGATTCAGATTTAGTGATACCAGTTACTAACACATTTTCGACCATCAAATGTGGTTGGGTCACACTAATCTATCTGAAATAGATTATCTTATGTGACTTCTGCACATCGATAGATGGAATGATAAATGCGTTCGCATAAGTTTGAAAGAAACGTATCTCATCAACGATCTATATTTTAATTCGCTAATATCAGATAATAGCTCATCTCACTATCGACTTCTTTATCAGATGGTAATTTTAAAAAACACTCTCTATATTATGCCGCCTTGATATCCTCATCCTTAATTAAATATATCAAATTTATCATGAATACTCTCCTCTGAACATATCCCAACCGTCTCTCAACTAGAATTTTAAAAAATAAAGTACAAAGAGATTCTTGCTGCATAAAAAAATTAATAAAATACTTTCGTTACCAACACAAATACTTGAAAGCATTTCTCCCACATATAAAAAAGAATTACACAAGCTAAATGCTGATTGGCTAATAATATTGCGCAATTTGTACGCATGTTTAATCATACGTAATTTATTGTTTTTGATATAGATAGACATAATGTTGCTGCGACTTCGTAGATCGATACGCTTTTTAATTGAATCTCCCGAATGCAAATAATTCGTACTATTTTGCTATTTCCCTAACTTCGCCGTTGTTGGGAGTGAACGACCCTAATTCATAACATTCCATTTTTCTCCACTTTTGTGTCTCTGACTTCTAGATTGGGCAAAGCTCTGGAGAAATTCTGTTGCCTTACTCCCTACCTAATTTCAATCCATATGTTGTGTAGAAAACTGTAAATTATAATTTACACTAATTGGTTGTTCGACAACATACTCCAAAATGATCTTAATATTACTTTAATACGTGTACTGACAAAAATATATTCGTGTAAAGTATAAGGTACAGTCGTAAATTGTGTTTATTATTTATTATTTCTGAGAAGTTCTAGCTATGTATGTAGTATTAATTTTATCATCGCTTCTATCTTATAGAAGCTTTATCTTTTAACCTTTATTTTTCTTCTGGATTACATGTATATATATGTATATATATATATATATATATATATAATTATGTTAAGATTATATATATATATATATGTTAGTTATTTGGGCAATGTCAAAACACTGTTAATTCACTCCCCGCATAGCAGCGGCCGAATAGCGCAGCGGTTAGAAACTCCGACTGTTGTTTGGACGGTTGGGTTTCGATCTTAGTTTGAAGCAATTGCTTGTATATCCTCACTGATGAAACTGTGAAACCGCGAATCAGTACAGTATGTAGGTAGCATATATATATATATATATATATATAATGTATATTAGGTCTTGATGTTGCCTGGAAAAAGATTGAGTTAACGCTTCTACATCGCTTGAACAATCTTTTTTCTGCCAATGAAACACAGCATCTCTATCTTTATTACTGACT
Source organism: Euprymna scolopes (assembly GCF_053919585.1). Lineage (NCBI taxonomy): Eukaryota > Metazoa > Mollusca > Cephalopoda > Sepiida > Sepiolidae > Euprymna > Euprymna scolopes. Next base: position 57,634,743 of record NC_136508.1, read on the forward strand.
TTAATAATTGTCGTCAAGGTCAAAATGTTGATTGATTTTTGTAACTCTTGTATTTACAAATTGTCTGTATGAGTTTGATATAGTTTGCTAACTTAAAAAAGGGTAATAGAATGGCAATCTTATTCGATATATACCATTTTATTAATATCAGCATTTTTATTGCATGCATATATAAGACTGACCTATCCTTACATTCTCAAGCGAGGATATGAAGTATGACAACGAACATTTGTCAATGTAAATTACTATATCATTTTCCTTTTTTAACATAGAAGTCACCACTTATCAAGGCCCGGAAGCCATTAGGGGATAAGGGTTATTGCGTGTACAGTAATCAATGGGATAATATCATAGTAGTCGGTCGTAATGGAGATTTGGTAAATTGGATTACTAAAGGGGGGTAAGGAATTTGTTCATGTTGGATTTGATGATATCCGAGTTGTAGTCAAGTGGAAAAAGAGGCAATTATAAGAGAGCCGCACAGGCGTGCAGCTCGAATAAGGAAGCTTTGTTCATGGTGTCTACGTTTTGATTTAGTCATAGTTAAAGAGTCGAGAAATTTATCGACAGCGGTTTCAGCAAGACGGGTGTTTCTCCTGAAGGATTTTCGTAGAGGGGTCAGAGATAAGCGCTCAAACGAGCACTTGCCATGGAAATAACGATAAAACAATGGCAGGCCCTCAACCTCACTTCTGTGGGAGAGAGATTGCAGGGAAGAGAAAAGGGCATCATCCACTAAGTTACGAATTCTTTTTTGTACTTTGTCAAGGCAGGATAAGCTGTTTTGTGGCAACTCCTGCCCATATGTGGCAGCTGTCCTCTATTCTTGGACGTATTTGGTTCTTATATAGATAGATAATTGCATCAGCAGTGAGATATCTACTGGAGTGGTAGAAGGATCCCACCATTTTTCCAGTGATCTTGACAATAGATTAGATGTACGTATTCCATTACAGATCAGTAGTATATGTCAATCACAGAAGCTTATCAAAACATGAGCCTCTCCAAGACGAGAGCCATCCATTTCAGATGATGCCAGATGGTGATCAGGGCATTTATGATGTAAAGATAGATGTTTGGTTTTAGATGCATTAAAAGTAACCAGCCACCGCTTTTCCCATTGTAGCAAATGCTCAAGATCAGAGGAGAGAGAATCGGAGAGAATTGGTCGTTTACGGTCTTAGATGTGCTACTATGGATGGTAGTGGTATCACCATAAATATGTGCGAATGATGTAAGGATGTGATTTGAAAGATCATTAATGTAGATCATGAAAAGAGTAGGACCCAGGATGGACGCCTGAAGGACACCAGCATTACTACTGTGAGCTTTTGATTTTTGCCCATCAACTATTACTCTTATGAACCTATCAGAGAGAAATGATTTAATAAATGAGAAGTTCTTTTCAGCTATAACATAGCTGCATATCTTGTGAAGTAAACGTTTATGGCATACCCTATAAAAGGTCGTGGATATGTCAAGAGCAATTGACCTTGAAAGGAAACCTTTGTCGAGGGATTCACTAATCTCACGAGACATTACCGTTGGCACATCTGTTGAACTAGCAGAACGGAAACGATATTGCATGTCCCTTAGACTTTATGTTATATTTTTTCTTTGAAATCCTATTAAATAAGGCGTCATAATTTTTGTAATCTTATTTTGCCGAAGATTGTTCTCATCTTCCTACGTGTTGTTTCATCATGTTTTGGCTAACAAAAACGTTGATAGGCAACAAATATGGAGGACAGTAATTATTTAGAATACGGTTACAAGACTCGGCATTTCTATCCAATCGCGATTAACAATCCAAAGGACGCTAGAGGAGGAGTTGAGCGAAATGTGATGAGACAACAACAACTATAAAGATGAGGATAACTGTCTACAAACAACTGAATACGAAACTTGCTTGTTGTTGTTTATTTTAGCTCAGATAATGTCCAGAAAAAAAAAAGCTTCATCCTGTTGATCATTACGTTTTAGCATGATCTAATCCCTCTGCCTTTCGTACCTCCAAACACACATGCCTTTTTGTTGTTCGGAATCGTTAAAAGCTATATGCAGCGTGGAAAACACCAGCTGCATCTCCCTTATCGCGATATCGGATCGTTCTTGCCGTTTGATCTGCATCGATATTCTTTTAGAATTGACTGTTTCAAAGAAATCGGCTCTTTTTCTTATCTCAAGTGCATATTTTAAAACCTTTCTGATTGACTTTATATTTTTCCTCTTTTATGTTTCGTTAAAAGATATTTGTATTCGCTCTTAGTTCTGTCCATGCATCACGAGAAACGACTCTGTCCGTTTATCGTTCAGTTTCTCGCGAAAATGTAAGAAATAACACGTTCTTAAGTTTGCAATGTTTCAATTCGATATAGTGCTGTAGCACGATCCTCTCATGAAGAAGACCGAGTAAAAAAAGCCATGTAAACTGATGACGTCATAAGGTTTGGTCTATAGAATCTCGATTTTATATACGTATAGTTTGAAATAGTGTTTTAGTCATTATGCTCAATAGAAAAGGCTAATTATCCCTCTTTTCCCTCTAAAAAATTACTGTCGTAATTCCTACTATTCGTAAAAGAAGAATGTGTGCACATATATTTATATCTGTTATTATTATTATTATTATTATTATTATTATTATTATTATTATTATTATTATCATTATTATTATTATTACTATTATTACTATTATTATTAATAATAATTAATTAATTAATATCTATTATTATTATAATGAAATCGTCTTCCTATCTGTATATTTATTAATTTACACTTTACATAAGGCTATACAAAATATACACTAAACCAAAAATTTCACATTGAAAACAGACTCTTATGTAGATTTATTCCAAATTTATATCGATATATATTATTTATTCAAATGAAAATCTACGTTACAAAGATGCCTTATTTACACGATACATATTTTTTTTTAATTAGCTCGATTTTATGAATGGTTATTATTCAGAAACTTGGGTTAATGGTTCCGTTTTAGAATATTATTTAAATTGGATTTATTTAATTTGTTTGGTCAAGTTATATTAAATTTATCTCATATTTCATTATCATTAACCGACGACAGTTAAGATTAAAAAGAAGTAAGCTGTGTATATTTACACCAAGAAAGCTTCTTTCTAAGAACTGCACGCCTATGGAAATGTATTCTTTTTTCTGCTTTCCATCTGACTACAATATGACTGTCTTCAAGTCTAACGTAAACAAGTTTTTGATGAGCCGTTCATTATAATTTAACAAATTTACCGAATCTCCGTTACTATCGGTTACTATATTGTCCAATTTCTACTGTACACTCTTTCAGCCTAATCATCGAGTGACCTCGTCGTCTTGATACGTGGTGATGCCTATGTAAAAAAATCATTTCCCGTTTAAGCTATTATAGTTATCTGTCGTGTGAGTTGCATAACTGGGCATGGATGTATTTTATGTTTCCAATAAATCCAACGTTTCCACTTTTCAGAGAACCCCCTTTTGCCCAGCAATGTGAATATACTGTCAGCATGCATTTATATATATATATATATATATATATATATATATATATATATATAGAGAGAGAGAGAGAGAGAGAGAGAGAGAGAGAGAGAGAGAGAGAGAGAGAGAAGGAGAGAGAGAGGAGGGGCACGCATCTTAGTTACTCCGAATAAGGTTCCTCACCAATCCGCTTAAATCATTAACCTGTAAAATTCCATATGACACCACGACATTACCTCTCCCGTCTTCTCTCTCCACCTAACCCTCTTCCTCTCTACATCTCTCTCTTTCTCTCCCTTCTCCATACACTCGAAATCCGTGTCTATCTCGCTAAACTTTTTTAAAATCAACTTCATGCGTATTCGATAATTATTTATTTATTTATTTTATTATTAAATCTTAAAATTAAATGCTGTCAGATCAAAATTGCCCCCCCCTTTTTCATCGTCTGCTTCTGATATTTTCAACGCTCTGATCCCCAGCTGGCATCAATTGTGATGGATGGCTCTCGTCTGGGTGAGGCCCCGTGTTTTGACAAGCTTCTGGGTTTGACCTTTACTCCTGATCTAGAAATGGAACACGTACATCACGTCTCTTGCCAAGGTCGCTGAAAAGATGGTGGGATCCTTCTACCGCTCCAGAAGATATCTCACTACTGATGCAATTCTCTATCTATATAAAAGCCAAGTACGCCCAAGGATGGAATACTGTTGCCATATCTGGGCAGGAGCTGCTAAAAACAGCCTATCCTGCCTTCACAGAGTACAAAATAGACTTCGTGGCTTAGTGGGGGATGCCCTTTTCTCTACCCTGCAACCCCTCTCCCACACAAGAGACGTTGCGAGCCTATCCTTGTTTTATCGTTATTTCCATGATAGATGCTCGTCTGAACTCCAATCTCTGGTCCCCCCTAGCCAATATTTCACGAAAAACACCCGTCTAGCTGAATCCACTGTGAAAAATTTTCCCCGCTCTATATCTGTGCCTAAATCAAAACGCGGATTCCATGAACAAAGCTTCTTTCTTAGAACTGCACGCCTGTGGAACCCTGTTCCATCTACCTGCTTCCCTCCGGACTACAACTTGGATGTCTTCAAGTCCAATGTTAACAAATTCCTTATGAATCGCCCCCTTAAGTAAACACTTCAGCAAATCTCCTCACTATCGTAATGTACTTGCAATAACCCTTATCCCTGAGTGGCTTCCGGGCCTTGATAAGTGGTTATCACTGTAAAAAAAAATTAATTCTAAATAATAATAACCACTTCTGTTCAAGTCTGACGAAGTTGACGGACCGTGAATACGATCTGGGAACAGAAATATGTGTAACAAAAACAGATAAAACGCTAATAAAAATATATATTTTCTCTGCAATAGTATTGAGCACCTTCTTCAGGTTTTTACTAAATACCAGTTTTACATATATATTTTACACACATATATATATATATATATATATATATATATATATATTGTTGAATGTTTAAACGATAATATGGCTAAGTCGCGTCTTCACCTTAAATAGTTTTGCTTTGGCAAATCGCCAATGTTTTATTAGGACGTAGACAAATAATATTTCTATTTATTCGTTTATTTTTTGATACAGAAATCTATGGACCTTTCTCCGAATTCATTCCTTTCTTGAGCGTAGCTTGATAATCTCTCTCTAAGAATTGAACCGCGGGCTATATGTACTATAGTCCGGTGCGTTAACTGTTATTCCATGAAGTACTTGATAGTGTGTTTTATCGTGTATGAACTAATGTAAATTTCTTGTTGATTTTTTAAACGATTATAGGGTGAAACAGCATCATCACCTTGAATGTTTTTTTTTAATCTTTTGCAATTATTGTTGAGTACAAATTCATGTACCGGCCTCTAAGATATATGAGTTCGATCTCTAGAAAAAGGCAATCAAGCTACACGGAAGAGGTGTAGGACCTCAAATATGCATGTCCGTAGATTACTGTTTAAAAAAAAAAAAAGAATACTATTTGTATATGTCCATATAAAATATGGTTGATTTTCTAAGAAAACTCTCTTCTGTTGAACATGCTACTTAACCGTGTTTTCGCCTAAAAAACAACAGGTAATCTACATGAGCTTATAACTGATAAAAATAAACAGTGGAATTATTTCGGACTTCGTAGCGTAACGGTTACCGCACCGTATTTTAATACATATGGTCTGGGGTTCGATATATAGAGAGATATAGAGAGACTCAAGCTACTGTTTAGAAAGGTACGACGAGAGTTCCGTAGATTATATATATATATATATATATATGTATATATATATATATATGTGTGTGTGTGTGTGTGTGTATTACAATTATTATAACTGCATAAGCAGAAAGGCCAGGCATATAAAATCAAAAGAAGATTCTTCAGTATGATATAAAATAAATAGGGTTTCCTTTCAGTGCAATGCAAACTACAACGTATTATGAAGATTCCCCCCGGTACCAAACTCACGTGTCGTCAAATAGTTTTCTTTTGATTTCCTATGTCTGGCCTGTCTGTTTGGGCGGTGATAACGACTGTAATTTAGTGTAAAATAAAAATGCAAGTATCACATTTCAGTTATGCTTTAAACAGAAACATTGATTTCGAATGCGTTTTTGCACCTCTGATGTTGGCCTGTGTAATGTGTTTACTTTGATGAAAATCACTTGTCGTTGTGTCATCGATTATTGATATTATTGAGGATATTTCGATAAATGAAAATTATATCTAAAACCCCTGCCAGATATATAAAGTACTTTTGTTTTAAATTTTATAAAAATCTGCCCGTCCATTGCGGTCTCTATAGAGAACGAATCAAACATACACTGTCAAAGTGTATTTTATATAATAAAAGAGATTGCCACGCACATAAATTTCATGTATCCTTTATCTTCAGTACAGTTTGATTAACACCCATTCAAAGAAAACAAAAATGTTTACGTTGTATTTATTGCGATGTTATATGTGTCGCCCTCTGTCAGTCACAACTGCATTAATCGTAAAATCTGCGTTGAAGTATTTGCCTCATTTCGAAATATCAGAGTTCTTAATACGTTGAAAAACTTGCATTGATAGCAAAAGATGCATTATTAACAAATGAATTCCATTTCTTTTTTTATTCTTCGGACTACTGCCTTCATCTTGAATATAATTCTATCGACATTCGGCTCTTCGTAAGCTGTGTCTTTGTCGAACGTCAATATGGTTCTGTAGAACTTACTGAGGTGTAATTGAATTTAGAACGGGATGTTTTAATTAATCCTCGGTGGTAGCATGATCTTGTTCTATCCAGAACGAAGGCTTAAACAATTCGCAATTTTATAGCAAGTATTGTCGCACTGAGGATTGAACCTTAAATGTCAAGAAGAGTATTATTTATAATTGGATATAATTTAGTATCTTATCGATTACGCTCCGGGCAAATAAGACACTCAAACAAATAAAGCGGAACTATAAATAGAAATAGTGATATATTCTGTCAGACCTTCTACCAGTTTAAATACTTGGAATTACTCATTAAAATCGCTTAAAATATTTGCCTTTATAATAATTACACATTTGATGTGACGCAATATATTCATTATTACATCATGTTTACAAACTTGAAGTCAAATATATGCGATCATAAAACATGAATACATAAATGATTATTAATTATCAAGAGTGTTTAAAGTTATTATAATGAATCAAGACAATGTAATTGTTTTCATGCAGGCAGTAACAGACGAAATTATTTATTAATTTGTATCTACTAAAATTTAAGCCAAATTTGCCTATAATTCTGATTGTAATGATAGAACTTTCGTCAGTCTGTCAGGCTTCAGTTGATATTTTACTGTTACCGTTTTGTCGTTCAGATTTCATGGACGTACGATAAAGATAACGTTTTCTGCTTCAGCTTTATCTTGGTGTTGTTTTTCTTCCCTTCCATGCTAAGTATTTTCCTGCTGCTGCTCCGTTTTAACCTCCCACTGTTTCGGGAAAGATCAATTAACCGATCGCTTTGCCGGCTGCTTGTCCATTGTCTGCAGTTCTATATCTGTTGAGCGCTTTACAAGCAGCAATAGCTTAACGGGGGGGGGATATGAATACTCACTATCATCTTTAGCCAGCATACATAAATTCGATCCGTTAACTCCAGTGCCTTAATACAGCGTCTTCAAAGTACTACAAAATATTAATGTACCGCTTTCATGTATGTATACTTTTATCTTGACTCATAAACAATTTATCACACATATGCAGATACGGAAATTCAAGCGTTACATTTAACCCGAAATTTCTCTTTCTTTTTCCCACACTGTTACTGCCTATAATGTAACTTTTCTTAATAGTTTGGTCAAGATAAAAATGAGGCATATACCAGGATGCAGAACGTTCACCTCTCATTTCATATTAAATCCGAGAAATCTTTTTAAGATTCCGGTCATCACATGAAGAGCAAATGTGTGAATATCTCTTACACTTAGATTAGCGGAAATATCATATATATATATATATATATATATATATATATATATATAGGGGTTGTCGGTTTGTGTGTATGTATAGATATGCATATATATCTATATATACTGCGTTAATCGCTTTATTGCAGATTAGTAAAATATCAATATTTCACAAAATATTACGTCACGAAAAATCAAGATCGTATCATTAAATGACTGTCTCAATATTATTTATTTGCCAACCTTTTATTCAAATCCCTGCGATATTCTCAAAGTTATGGCATTTTATTTATTATCAAGTAATGTATGCTGCCCATCGCTTTATTGCAGGTCTTTTAAAATGTCAAAAGAAAAGGCGATCACCGGTTATAAAAAAGTAAAGGGTTGTTGTTCGACTCGCAGAACGATTGTTCAAAGATTTAGCTATGGAGCTGGGAAGAAATCAAAGAAATGTGGCTCCATTCCTGAATAAACACAACACCAAATCCAAAAAGGTTAAGCGCACCTCAATAAACCTTCACATCGTGATATTCAGAAAATTCGTAGAAAAGTCAACAGAAACACAAACAGCAGCCGTGCTTCCATTTTTGCCAGAGCTGGAAACGCTCGAATATCCAGACAGGCCCGATATAATGTGTTCAATGAGATGGCAATGACCATCAAACCTATTCCAAGGTTTCCATTGTGAAAACAACATAGAAAAAAACGAATGGCTTGGGCACAGAATTACATGAAAATGGATTTCCAACAGGTCCTATTTACAGATGAGACTCGTGCTACTCTTGACGGTTCGGATGGATGGGCCAAAGTTTGGAACTCGAACGAGCTCCAACGCTTTACAGACTTCCTCGCATACAAGGCATCTGAGCCAAAGGTTTCAGTTGATCTGCATTCGGTGCTATAAAAAAATATTGCTTATAGTATACTCCAGTAGGTTGTTTTTGTCTAAACGAGTTTTGTCCTCGATTATATTAATTTGTATTTGTCGACGGTGGACAGGAAACGTCTGAGATTTTCGCCGTGATCCTTTTTATTATGGTCACATAATAAAAAGGCGGTGTCAGTATACACAGTTTCTCATCCATTATGACGATCGACTATCCTTTGGAAACTGGCTATCCCAGTCGTAACACTTAAAGAAATCCTGCGAAATTGACATAGTCGACCGTTTGCCTCGAAAGCTGTATCTAGCTTGCCTATAGGTCTAATGGAGATCTGATGCTAGGCACCTTTAAGTCCAGAGTGCTAAACATTCGATATTTGGCTATTTCACCTATCATTTAATCTATCCTGGTTAGCAAGAACGCACTGAAAGTGTGTTGCTCTTGGACCTCTAATACCGGTATTGGGCAGAAGTTGCAATTGTTGCCTAATGTTCAAAGGCTCTTAAAGAAATGTTCTAATGTTTCGCGTTATTCTTGTCGGCAATTCTCATGTAGGTGTCTAGAAAATATCTCATTTTTGTATTTTATGTATGTAGCGTTCAGTACATCGATTGGTTTTTCGTAGGTAACGCAATCCGAGGAAACATCATTGACTGTGTGAGACAGACAGGTGGTAAGGAGCGCATACTTATTGATAGGACGTCCCGGTCTTTCTTAATGTAAACTCTCGATGAAATCTGTAAATGAATAGTTTGTAATTAAAACAAAACAAGAGAATCTTACTAATCGTCTACTTGACAAACGGAAATGTACAACTTGTATAGTTTGGATTATCAAAGGGGAGATAATCCATATACACAACGATATTTATTATAATTTAATTAATCAATCAAACGTTATATTAATTCTTTTTTTTTACATAGAAGTCACCGTTTATAAAGGATCTGAGACCACTAGAGGATAAGGGTCATTGAATGTACAATACTCAATGGGATAATATCGTAGTTGCCGTTAGTAATAGAATTTTGTAGATTGGATTACTTAAGTGGGCGATTCATCAAGATTTTTTTTGTTATGTTGGACTTGAAAACAACCAAGTCGTAGTCAGTTAGAAAACAGGCAAGCGGAAGATAGTTCCATAGGCGTGCAGATCTAAGAAATAAGCTCTGCTCATGGGATCTTTGTTTTGATTTAGGCAGAGTTAAAGAGTGGGGAAAGTGCCATGCAATTAGAGAATCCAACCTAAGCAGAACCAGTCGTTTTTTTTCTAAACTAACCCACAATTAGTTTGGGTTAGATACCATTTATTTTCCAGTTTGGGTAAAATTCAAGAGTTCGGTTTTAAAATACTGTAGATATAATTTTTGTTTCAATTATTTTGTTGTTTACTTCTGAATTCCCATTGCCGCTCGATTATGTAATTTTTTTAAAATTTGTACGGGAACAGCTTTTCAATTTTCTTCCAACTAATTAAGGCACAGAAAAGGTTGCCCGACTAAATAGCATTTGCTGGAAACATGGACATTGTAATTACCATTAGCATATTATTATAAAAAAAGGTTTATAATCATACAGAATTGAGTTTTATATAGAGAGCAACGATTAATTGCAGAAGGTTGTTATGACCTGAAACCAGCAACAGATGGAACTGAAAGTATTAAGTATATCAATATAGGTATCCATATGAGTATTTATATGAGCAATAAGTTTCGACAATTAAATGCCACTATATATATATAAATATATACACATATAAGACGAATATTGTCTGTAAAAAAGCTTGATAAGGATATCTTAAACAATCCTTATTATCGGGCTTGAAACCGACGGTACCAATTACTTGTCTCATCTAACAACTTTCTATACACAAAATATAAATACGCTCTTACATTTCGGATTTTCCTTTTAATTGAGCACTCTGCTGGATTTCTTTTCCAAAAAAAACTAATATATATATATATATATAGGAGAGGGTTTATGAGTGCATGTGTATCACAAGGTGTGTCAGAAATTTCGTGAAAATTATTGAATAATTCCAACCGGTCTTTCCAAGAATATAACTCCGAAAAATTTAATTCAAGCCCTAATTTGTTTTTTTTCAATTAAAGGAGCAAGGGCTCAGGTTTAATTAAAAAATACAAAAACAACGTGTTTATTTTAAAAAGGTTGTAAACTCGGACTTTACAGGTAAATTTCTAAAAACGCGACTTTTTTGTTTTAAATTTGAATATATTTAATGATCATTTATCTTCAATTTGTGATATATAACACTTTGGTGAGTAAGTTAATTATTTTTATAGACATTTAAGATTGGGGGCATGAAATCATTCGACCTCCTGTCTTTCCAAGCTTATAACTACTCGAAAAATATAATTCAAGCCCTATTTTTTTTTATTAAAGGATAAAGGACCAAGGTTTCATTAAAAAAAAAAGAAAAACAAACAACGTGTGTTTTTTTTTAAATGGTTTTAAACTTCGGACTTTACAGGTAAATTTCTAAAAAAAAAAAAAAAAAAAAAAAAAAAACACTACTTTGTTTTTTTAAATTTGAATATATTTTATCTTCAATTTGTGAGATATAAAAAATTGGTGAGTAAATTAATTTACTTTTTAATAGAAAGTTGAAAATGGGGTGGGCGTGAATTTAAAACAAAAACATTTGTCTAAAATATTATATTCGGTTTATTGGAAAGAGCATAAAAGTTTGCATTGACCCTCAAAATATCGTAAAAACTGACTGAATCAATTGAAAAATTTATAGATTTTTAAAGTTTAAAAATTGAAATATGCTGAGCTCGTAAAATTCACTTCATTTCATTACTGTTTATTTTTTTTTTAAATAAAAAATATTTCTCTTACTGTTAAAACAAATTATTAGTTTATTTTGGAAGTATAATCCATAAAGAAAATAAACAACCCACTTTTAAAAGAGAAATTACGAGTGTTTTATATTGTATTCGCAGTTTCGTGTTAGGGGTGTCAAAAATTCCTACAAAAACACCTAGTGTATCACAATACGCATATATGTGCGTGCATACATGCAGCGGCGCAGGTGTTTTAACAACGTCGGCGACCACAGCTCTCCAAATGCAAAAGGAATGATAATCTCGGGAAGACAAGTGTAGATGGTAGTTTCCCGTTGCTTTACCTCTTCATTCGAGGTATATCGCTCCATCTGTGCGTTAAACGCGCCTCTAGATACCAACCTGGAAATTTCTACGACTCGACGCGATGCATACAGAGCCTACTATTCACAAATGGTCACCCATCTGGTACTTGTGAGGCTAATAATTACTTTATTTCAGTCGACGTTGATTTGACATATATATTCTAATTACGGGATTTTCTTTGGATTTTACTTGTGCAAATGGAAATTCAATTAACTTTCTTGAAGTTATATATTTGGATTTTACCGTCACTGGATTATTTATCTTCCAGACTATCCATTCACGTGTAATCACCTTTTTCTTCGCCATATTCCCTCTGCTTGACTTTTTTGTTATCAAGAAAGATCTTTGACTTACGTGTTTCATCAAATACTTTTGCATGCAAAATCCGATCCCACATTTTGCTAATTACTACCCTCTGATGAGAAGGAAAGTGTTTCTTCGAAACTCCGCGGATTAAGGACTATCCACTTAACTAGTGTTTCCTTTTCAGATTGAAAAATTGTTAAAAACTTATTTAAAGTGTTTTTAACATGTTTTATTGACTGTTTGCTCGTATATCATATATATATTAGTTGTAAATATATGAATTACATACAATTTAAGAAAGGCCACATTGTTGTTTTGTTTTGCTTTAAAATAAACATTTAACGTTAAAGATATGAATAACTGAGCATAATATTTGATTAATACTTCCTTTTTTTTTTGCTCAAGATATATACATTTCTCGTAAAAGAATTTCAGTTTAGATGTTCATTAGGATGATCCAAAAGCCTCTTTTAGTTCCATGCCATGTTCAGTAAATATTGCTTCGCATTTGAATTATTCGAAAGTCAATTTGTTTTCAAAATTCCTAGATTAAATTGTTCTAATGGAAAATGATTCTATAAGAACGGATATTGCAATATAATAAAAAAATGGTGAATTACCAAAATGAAGCACCACTAAAGGTTAGTTTTAATCCTAAAACGAATGTATGGTGTATATCTTGATAGAAGAGATGTTGCTAGTCTCTCTTCACTCTTTGTTTCCTCGTTGTAAGACAATCACAAGAAAAATGTTTCTACTACAATGAAGAATGGCGTTTCTTTTCTCCCTTCGAGGGCCTATATACTGACAGAATCTCCATAGATTAAGCAGCTTTGCAAGGATGCTTTATTCTTAAAAATAAACGGTGCTGCCGCATTTAAAGGTCCAGTTTCCACGGAGTTTGTTCGGGCTCGCTTGACAGCTTACAGAAATAAACAGAAAATGTCGGCCGACTGTTCCTTAATTTTAACGAGACGCTGTCTGTTTTTATTTAATACCAATTGATAAATGCTACTTTTTAATTAATCGGAAGAAATAAAAAATACATTTAATCGCGCGGGTTAAAATAAGGGTTTGGGGTTAGGTTGGATACATGTTTGTATTTTTATTTATTGTATTTTCATGGTCTTACTGTCTATCGTTATAATTTTCTCGTAGTGGTTTTGTTGTCAACCACTTCCGGTTATTACGGATCAGTGACATAGCACACCAGAGACACATTGTGGAAGGCGGGGGTCGGTTAATGTAGAAGTATCCTATTACATATATTTATATCATGCGTATAAACAAACACATTTTCAGAAAGACAGGCCCTTGTCTAGCGATTTTCTCTTTTATTGATATTTTTTGTTCTAGACAATAATTCTCGTGACTCGTAAGGCGGTATTTGTCTTATTCTTCTTACAAAATGCACTTTGATAGAAAAAACATACCTCTTTTATAATTTTCTGTAATATATTTAATGCATGTGTCAATGAAGACGATATAATGAAATGAAATAACCAAAATAACAAAACAACAAAATTTCTTTAAATTTTAAATTCATAATATATATATATGCGTGTGTGTGTGTCTGTGTGTGTGTTTTTCTGATGTGAAATTAAAGACGCATAACCGAAAACTGATGATATAAAACATTATTTAATGCTGGATCCAGTGATTTTGAAGAAAATCTTTTAATAGATTTTTATTTCAAGTTAGTTTTTATTTAACCCCTAGTTGGTACCCTAACAGGTACTACCACTCCGGGGCAGAGTGGACCTGGGAGCAATTAAGGGGTGGCTCCACACTCCCTAAAACCCGCAAGCTGTGGTATCACCATCGGATATAATTTAAGGTCATATCAAGGACCGGATTACAACGAAAAATAATTTAATATATAATACTATTCCAACGGACCCGACAATGAAAGACCAGACAGGAAGACAAAATTGGATTTATAAGACTACGGTTTTTATCGTCGTTAACGCAGTGTATAGAGATATTGCTCTACGGTTCGAAGTGAAGATAGCGGTTTCCAATTTACAGAAAGCAGGCGAGAGGATTGGTTTGCTCAAATCTAGTGAGACAACAACAACAACAACAACAACTAATGAAAGCTGTAGTGAATGGGGTTGCAGTTACAAGTCTCAGCATTTTTATCCCGTCGATATTAATCACTTGTAGAAGGCGAGAGGATGAGTGTGTCGAAACGCAGTGAAAGAACAACAAATATGAAGGTGAGGATTACAGTCTGCAAAAAGGATGAATACACACATTATAAAGCCTCATCTTGAAAAGTGTTTGTGTACAACGTTACGCAAAGATATGTCGCCTGACAATTAATTCCGACCGAATATTCAAATCACATTCAACCTGCAAATAAAATCCTATATAGTAGCTAATAAGCTGAATGCATATTTCCTAGTCTTAGTACAGCTAATGATTTCTGTCTTTGAAGCGGTCCGACACCTGCAAAGATCAAAGAAAAATAAGCTACAACATATTTATACGATAAATTGTGGGGCGAAATAGTAAGATGTTTACTAAGTGCTGACAAGATATGACAATTTAAGAAGAATGAATATATCTCGGTATCTCGTAAATCAATTCTTAGTGTGAGGAAAGTGTTCTTTGATTTCTTGATTTATGACAATCTGTTGAAGGCAAATGAATAATAATGTGCTGAAGTATGTTATTTTTGTTTTACATATAATTATATTTACATTCACAACAGGAACTCATCTACCACCGATGCAAAAGCTTTCATTTCCTTTTTTTTCTTGTACATAAGTCCAGCTGTTTTTTTATGAAGAAACTTTCTTCCTGCGTGTTTAATATATCATCACGTGACGGATTGGTACAGGCTAAATAATAGTCATTTCAATATGACTCTTTCATAAGTTATCAAATGTGTTCATTCTTTTAATCGGTTTCAATCCTCACACAGTATTGTCCATCATTCACCTAACGATCTAAATAACCCCTATGATTGTGTTGAATTTTGCTTGCATAATGGTGGCATATTAGTATAATATAGCCAAACACCAATTAATCGGTAGGTAATCGTTAATCGGCCTTATAGGAGACTGTCGATTAATCGGTAATTAACCACTTTTCTCTTTTCCCATTAAATTTAAACCATTTTCGATGTCAAGTGGATCAGCAGATAGCTACGTTACAGTAACACAATAACTTTCCATGTAACCTGGCATGTGTTACGTGTGTAACTGCCATATTGTATTTTGCTTGTTTTTTTTTTAAAACAATACCTATAACACTCTCCAATTTTCAATGAATATAATTAAAGATGAGAAAAATACAGTCAAACGACGAAGTATAACTTCAAATTCTTACGTGATTGCGGCGGTCACTTCAGCTTTGCTTTTGCTGCTGCTTAACTGTTTAATTTGTTGCCTATTCTGCTTCCATTGTCTCATCAGTATTTACAGTTGAATACTATTAATTGTAATGTAAATGCATTAGATTTTCTCAAAACTCATACCAGTTCCTGCTGTTTATCTTAGATTCATATACATTATCACCTATACTAATGAAGTTCTTACGCTTTGAAGTGAATGAAGGTCCTGTATTTAAATATTTTAATCTAGTTTTGTAAGCAGTAGAAATATCTTCCGTGGCTTGCTTTACCACGGAAATAGATCATAAACGCCTGCGAGAGATGAGAAAGTTACATACATTATGTATGTATTAAGTTCTCCCGTGCACGTATAAATAAGGGATTTACGTATTTTGAGTTAACATTCTGATTTTTGTATTTATTATCTCAGACTGTTGAACCTAGCATCTATTTGCTCTAAGTTTGGAATTTTTACTGTAGGCTTATTGTAAGCTAATTCATAAAAAAGCTTGAAAATCGTTAGATTATAAATTTCACATTGATCTTGAATCTGCGCAAGGCCTTAAGCATTGTATCCTTATTCTGCTTCATTATCATCAGTAGAAATTAAAAGATGTAGAAGCCTATTTTAATGGTGTTTTTCATGTCACCTTATTGAAATTTGAATTTTTAATTTAAGATGCTAGAATCACAAGCATTTTTTTTTCATTTAGATATGAAACTTGTTTTCTTCGATTCACGAAACTGATCAAGAGTGGTAAGAAATATTTTGCTAACGTCAAAATATTAGAATTATATTGGACAGTTTTCGATAGAAACACCCTCAATGTTATTGTTGGTATTATCATTAATATGGTTGATGTGTTACCTGCATCTGGCTTAATTTCATCAAATCAACTCAGTAACTGGACAATTTTCCACAAGTCTGTTAGTAATTTAAGGTAGGAATCTTATTATAAGCAAAATACATTACAAGGACAGTTCGTTTTTTATAAATTGATTGAAGCATATAATTTGTTTAATTCCACCTTGTGGTTACATCTTAAATAAGTTTTTTTTCCAAATAAAGCGGATTCTGTATTTCAGTTAAGTTGATAATTGCTAATTGAGAGCAGAAGATTATTATTCTTATATGTAAGTATCCTGGATATCCGGCGTTGCCCGGGTTTTTTGAGGTGTGTGTTGAGCAAAAAAAAAGTATTAATAGTAGGCATACAGGCTCGAACCCGTACTGCGACGGAAGAAAAGAACGTGAAAAAAATGTGACGTCTTGGCTGCGTCCATCGCCAAACCGTATATTATGGCTAGTCAATCGAAAAGAGATGACTTTCGAAAATATCGGCGGGAAAAGCGACCCCTCCCTGTATAAATGAGCCCAGTATAGTGTAGGAATTAATGTTTTAGCCAATTTTTCGATATTTGTCATCCGAAGGGTTAATCTTCAAGGTGATACCAATCTAGTGAAAATAGGATGCTTCTGTCGACATCTTTGGACATACATACAATATGCATACATACAATTAAACGGGCAGGAGAAATGTTTATTATGGAGTGTTAATATGGCCAGTTATGAAATATGAGTAATTCATTGAGAGTTATAGTGCATATGAATTTTACTAGTGAATCAACTCCACTAATTTACATTTGCAAACATATTTGGCCATCAATCCTACAGAGTTAAGAAAGTTTTGTAATAGATTTTATACTAATTCAGAAATTTAGTTATTCTTCACATATTTGTGCGTATGTGTGCGTGCCAGGAAATGGGACAACTCTAAGCAAACCACTAGACTTTTCAAAGGGTTTTAAAAGCCAATGCCCTGCCAAACACAAGATTGGGAGTATTATATCTATTAGTTATCTTAATATTCGAAGTCAAAGAAATGCTGCTAATTACATTAAACGACGATTGGTATTTTTTTTTTAAATTGCAAATATCTATTTTCTCAGTGAATTATTTTTCGAAGGGATATTAAAATTTGGTTAAAGTTTTGTATTTAGTCTATAACATCTGAGATGTTACATAATATGGCTGAATATCACCATTAATTTTTCTTCTTATATAATGGCTATCTTGTGAGCCGTTGCCATTAATATCTCAGTTTTTTTTAATATTAATTCTCTAGTAGTTTAGTGCTTCGCTGGTGTGTCGAAGTCCTTTCTGGCTGACTTGAATGTATGTCCCTTATCATAGAGTGCGTTTCTTTTTTTTTTTTTACCCTCGACATTTCTAAAATATAAGTCGTGGTATTTTTTTTTTTTTTTTTTTTTACAGATTGCAAATCCTTATTTTGATGTATTGATATAACTTGTGGGGCGATGTATTCTTATTCCTGAGATTGACATCAATATACTTCTAGAAGAAACTTGTATCCATACGTATATTAAATCGATACAGCTGATATCTAATTAGAAATATATAAGAAAATGTTATATCTAAGCAAAAAAAAAAAATGAAATATATTTGTTATTGAATAACGGGTAAAGACATGACTGATAAAAAGGAATGATTATTCGTAAGAACGGTGTTTCACTTTACCCAATAGTTCAACAAACTGTAGAGTGATGCTTTTCTTTGAGAGTGAATGCAAATACTAAATAATGTTTATTAGAGAGCAAGCGAAGGGATATAATTTATCAGTATATATACCTTAATGTGCCTCAAATTCAGCCCAATAACAAAAGGCTAAATGTTAGGAACGGGCTTTGCCAGTTATTCAAATATAGAGTGCAGACGTCGCATGTAGATTTCTTGAATTTTCACACCGGCAAGCAAAAAAAAAAAAAAAAACTTGTCTTCGTTCACAATATAATGAAATTACATTTTCATCTATTACAAAAAAAAAAAAACAAATGCTGAGAATTCAGCATTAAAAAAAATGTTATTCAGTCTATCAATTCGTAACCGGCCGATTATAAGCAAGCCTAGCATAAATGTTATGTTATTTGCTCCAAGTAAGCCTGCCCATGGCCAGTTGTTAGTGTTTAGTTTAGAAATATTTCAATAACAAAAAAAAAAGAATGTATAATAACAAAAAGAATGTTATCGAAATGAAATAAATTTTGAAAGAAAAAATTTATGTTGAAATAGTCCACAAAAATGTTAACTTGGTGAAAAAGAATGTTAACTAACATGGACAAATCCGTGACAAAAGTAGATAATCGGTAATCACATAACGAGATAGTTTGGAAATGCCCGTGGGTTGGTGTGGAGTTAGTCATAGAGTATATGAGAGAACAAGTTGAAGTGACACGACGTACCAGGCAAGTTCTCGAATTGAAGAGAATCGTTCAGTTTTGCAAAGCATTCGGCCGGAAAGACAGTAATAGGTAAACCCCGAAAACAGTAAATGCATGCAACCTCAGAACAAAATAATGTCGCAACAGGAATATATATTGTTGTGGAGACACCCACTAATTAGCATACGTGGGTGAACAAGATATAGATAAAGGTATCAAGTCAGCAAGACCGGGGAGCTGTGTTCGAACGCCGGATAGGCAAGACGCATGTGCCGGTTGCTCCATGAAAGACTTTAACACGTCCTCTGCCGGACAATCTTCCAACTGCAATACAACTGCACCTTTGTAAATATGTATTATATTTTTGTCTTAATATATTTGTTTTACCTTTACTTTTTGCGTTCGGGTTGTTATTGATACATACACAACATATATAAATATGGAAAAACAATTTGGTTTCTCAGTTTTCAGTGTATAACATGATATTCATTTTCAGAGGCGGGTCTAAAACAATACAGCAATGGCTGCGACAAAGAAGGCATATCCGTCCATTGTCTGGGAAAGCAGAAAAATATGTTATTCTTCCTGTTTGTTTAATTTTTTGTTCAATGTAACTGTGTTTGTTATTATCTGACTTATAAAGGTATACACTTACACTCGCAGCTTACATTACATAGACGATAACAACAATTAGAGACAACAGACAGGTATATATATATATATATATATATATATATATATATATATATATATATGTATATATATTTAGTAATGTGATTGATAATTTTACATTCAAATTAGAATTAAAAATTAAAAATCTGTTTCATGAGTAGGAGCAACAACAAAATCAATAATTTATACGCTCGTTTCGGAAACGATGTTTTTATTGTGATAGATGTTAAGCATCGAATAATACGTTTGACATATAGTTTATTTTTTTAAACAAAGCCTCCTCATCAGCAAAAGTATTGGGTGTGTTTTTATGTAAAAGCCACCATAAATAAACCTAGCAATTTTTAAGTAAGGCAGATGTATCTGGAAAAAAATAAAATAAAAAGGAAAATATTTACTTTATAAGAAAAGTAATATGGGTTGAGAATAAAAAATAGAATCAAATTATAAATCTGAATTTGGTTTAAATATAAGGTTATAATATGTTTTTAATAAAAGTTAAGAATTTTTTATACACACATATATATATATATATATATATATTTACCTTTCAATTGTTCACCTTTTGAAAACCGTAATTATCGTCAAAGCATTCATTTGAATGTTGACTGTAGCTTATAAATGTACGAAATGTTGAATTTCCAAAAAGAACGCCAATGGAACATTTTTTTAGCTGTTAGAATATGTAAACGCCTAATTTACAATCACGTAAATATTAAAAAGAGGGATATAATCTTATTTCTCCAATTTAATAATCAAAGGTAGATAATTAGTGTTTATTCTATTCAGATTATAAAACATTATATGTGGAACTTATTGAATTTAGTATTTTTAATACTTTATTTATTTATTGAAATTAATAAACATAGTATAGGTTAAGCTTTAATATATATTTAAATAATATACAATAATGGTAAATATATCAGATAAAATAATGTTAATAATAATATTGATGATCAAAATTTTATTAATAAGGGTATCAAGTTAAACTTAGATTTCCACAGTAAATATTAAAAAGTAATATTTTTAATGACTTCTGGTGGTTTATATTTGTTAAATTTAAACCAACGTTTATGACTGCATGATGATATACGCTCCTCTCTTGAATTTAGGAGGGTTGTCCTATATTTGGTATCGTCATATTTTAAAATCTTTAAGGTCTCCTTTGTACAAAGTGCACAGACTCTATCTCCTGGTGTATATCCTTTATATGATCCTATTATTTGCCATTTCAAATTGAAGGAAATATTCTTATGAAGTCGCCAAATATGTTTGGATAGAGTGGTTTCGTTCAACAGGCAGTGGTTTTTACAAGAATGTAATGTGTTGAAATCCTATGCTTAATAAGTCTACATGTGGAACCAAAGTAGATTGCGTCGTGTTTAATGTATTTATTTTCAGATAGATTAGGGGTGGCATTGGTATGTGATGGGTTGGTCTGTATTTGATTGGTAGATTAGTTAAATTTGGTGTAGTTATTTAATCGGGTGGTCGAGTTATGGTTGCTGTTATGCTGATTTAAATTTGGGGTTTCTGATACTGTGCAGCTATAAACTACAGTTTTTATGTTGCATGAAGTTTGTAGGGGTCATCTATTTTTTCTTCTACACCTACAGCCTGCTATATTTTCTGTATTTGTATTATTTCGTATATTATTTTTTTATAGTTGAAACTAACGTTTTTGTGAAGGTTTGGAATATATATATATATATATATATATATAAAATCAAATGACCTTGTAACGGGTGTTGTAAACCAACATCCGTTTACGACTTCTGGTTGCGCATGTGTACATAAACAAATAATCAACGCGACAATAAAACGTAGTGTTTTACTGTGTACGTTTTCACCGTCCCAATTGTTTTTTGTACCGTTTTAATTATCCAAATAAACAATTTATTTTTTCTGCATTTTTGTAATCGTTTATTTCCGTATTATGTTTAAGTTCTTTTAAAGCAATTTTATAACAAATAAATCTACTTTAACTCGTTGTCAACCATAAGAGTATTTTACAACGGCGCTTTACCTACCGCCTTTAATATTTCTAATTTATTCTCCAATTTTTAATACACCTTTCTTAAAAAACATTCATACATTTCCTTCTACACTACCAAGATAAATAAATAACCCTGAAAATATGTTTTTGTTAATTTGCGTTACAAATAAGTAATCAACGTGACAATAAAACGTATTGTTTTACGGTGTACATTTTCAGCGTCCAAATTGTTTGAGCGCGTTTAAATCAAAAGATGTATATATAAATATAAAAGGTATATATAATATACGTCCATAGAAATGTTTCTGTTATGTCACTAGAAACTATTAATATATAAATTAATAAAAAGTAGCGTTTCATTTCTGTCTTTAAGCGGTTCAATTTGGAAACAACGTTTTCGTTCTTTTTCGAACGAGAAATGGCCGTTGATTTACAAATAACCATCATAGCGTTTCTCCTCATCACGTCTTAAATCATTTGAATTCTTATTCTCTCTTGGAATAACTAATATCGTTACAATTCAAAAGATTATACAGTTAAACGCGCGTTTCTTTTTTATTTAGTGTTTAATTTTTAATTTTTCGTTTATGTGTATATGTACTATGCGCATGTGTGTATGTACGTACTTATATGTGTATATATTTAAAATTGACGGGGCACCTTCTCATTCGCTATACCTCCTTCTCCTCCTGCCTTCCTTCCATTCCCATTCCCCTTTTTCCCCGGGTATCCTCATACTTTTACTACACATACGGAGACTGAAGGATCGGTCGAAAATATGTAAGTTTAAAAAAAAAAATTCATAATATTATTTTGTATTCCTGCACGTCATTAATTGAAAACGAATAAACAAAAGTTATAAGATTTTATACTTTTCGTATTCTTTTTTATACATTTCCATTCACACACACACACACACATATATATATATATATATATATATATCTGTGTGTGTGTGTTTAGTAATGGTCTTTAACGTGTTAAAACAAACGACTCGGGCGCCAGCACCGAGAATCGAAACCAAAACCTGTAGCTAATGATTTACTTTTTTCCTTTGAACATAAATAACTGATCTGTTAAGCATGTGTACTGCAAGTCTAAAAATTACAACATGAACCAATAGGTATTACGTAACGTATGCACATTGGTAATGCCCTCGTTCGACATTCCCGTGCAAATTCAATTTCTAAAATGTTCACAATATCCACCGGTTTTCACCGGCTAAAATCCAAATAAAAAGTTTCGCATGGGATTCAATACCCTATGCATGAATTGTTAATGTCTGCAGAGCGAAAACTTATAAAGTAGTATGCTAAGCAACCTTTTTTTAAACGAATATATATAAGCATACATTTCGGTTAAGGGGAGAAAAAAGGTAGACAGGTTAAAAAAGATGCATTAATTATCCCCCTTACCCAACCAAAAGAAACGAAAGGCAGACCGGAAAAAAACAACACATAATTACTAAATGCATTAAATAAAAAAATTACAAAAGAAAATTCATACCGGATTAAAATAAATTAAACAGGAACTAAACAAACATATTCGGACCCATATATGTGCTCCGGGGAAGAAAACAAGATGGCTGATGAGAGCCGAACATTATTTACGTGTTACCATTAACGGTTTCCCGTTGTGTTTGGGCTTGAAACCGACGGTACCAATGTGTTTCTGAACTTCTGTAAAACTAATAAATATTAAGCTCTTATATCGAAAAAGTTTTTCTTTGTAATCGAGCACTTTGTCGGAACTCTTTCCCCAAAATACAGTAACCATAAGCATATATATATATATATATATATATATATATATATATATATATATATATGCATGCACATACATACTTGTGAATGTATGTACATATACAGAAATATATGCACATATATACCTATTTCCTATATATATATATATATATATATATATATATATATATATATAAAGATAATGCATATATATATATATATATAGCCATAAATACATATATACATACATATACACTATTATATAACAGGGACTTTGTGTGTGTGAATGTGTGTTAGAATTCTTTCCCTATAGATTTGAAAAATGCTGGGTCGATTTTCCTGAAATTTCCCACGAATGTACTTGATGAGTCCGGAGTGTTCATACGTTAATTTTAGTACAAAAATACGCTTAATACATATCGAAAATCGATAATCGAAAAAAAAATTCAACCAGAGAAGGAAGTCCGATTTTGACCAAAGTATACATTTGTATACAATCTTACATTACAAATATATTTGAGTTGTTTTATGCTCGCACACGCATGATAAAACTGTAGATTCCATTGTAAGATAGGGACCCGTTCTAGATGAATGCATCTTTTTAGTGCACAACTGAACCCTGCTACTTGAACGTTTCTACGTTTAATTTTTATTCAAGTGATTATGTAAAAATAAATTCATAAAATCAACAGATGGTTCTTTAAAAAGATCTCGAAATAAATGTTTCTGTTAAAGGCATAATCACACAATGGAACTTGATTTTAACTTTTAAAACTTTAAGTGAACTCTTTATTTAAGGATTACTTTATAAAACCAAGAGTAGATAGTGTACGGCGTAGACGACAATATTTTGTGGGCAAAGTCACTGCTGTGTAGCATGTGAAACTTTTACCCAGTAAAGCGGGAAGGTTGCTAACAAATAAAGACAATAGCTCGATTTTATCGATTTAGATGACACTAAATGTATGAGAGGTCGAGTCTTTGTTGATTTCCATTCAATCATGGACACCATCGGGTCTCTCTGCCTACATTTATATATATATAATTTTAAACTAGATGAATTTGCACGAATTGAAAGAGATAACTAATAACAATTAGTATAATTTAATATTATATGTATTTCACCCTAATAGAATTTAAAATTTAATCATTCGTTTTCAATAATCCTGCTCTGAAAATTAAAAAGAATACCTTTTGTAAATTTCACTTTATAATCAATCTATATAATCATAGAAGATTGACCATTATATGAAATCAGTACCACAAACAATATCCATTTAACAATGCGACATATGCATATGTAATTTAATTATACTATATTTATGAATGCATGGCAGGGTAGAGCGTTTACAAATGTATGACTGTAGATAATTATTTCGTATGTCTATATGATGTCTTAATTATTAATCAGGCGGCTCAATTGATAAAAAATACTCCTTTCCCCAGATAGTAGCCGGCTAAACATTAGTAAATACATTTTCAGATCATAGCTATAGGCAAACGGATATCTCACAGAAAACATGTTTTCTTTATCACTTCCTATAATAGCAATTTTTAATGAGGATATAAAGAAAAGATGTCGTTTAAAGAATCTAGATTCCAATACCTGTGACAGAAATAGCTTTGCAAATGTATTGTTAGTTAATGAAATTAAAACAAAATATCTTTATATATTTATATATATATATATATATATATATATATATATATATATATATATATAAACTATGAAACACAAATTTCCGAGGAAAATAATCGATATACAGAGAAGTATTTTATACAATCTATGCATAAGAACCTTGACTCCAACACTTGCAGGAATATAATTTATAGCTTCATTGGAAAAATACATTTTATTCGAACAATAATCTCGACGAACACAAATAATGACTTATTAATAAAACCATGTTGTAAACCTCGTGTACAATATAAAAATGTAAAGCTAATAATAAAATCTTCAACATAATAACTAAAAAAATACCATTAATAAAATACTGAGCAAAACAAATATAGAATATGAATTTTCGTGTCCATTCGAAGTATGTCTGCCCAAGCAAATTATACAAACATTACACCTATTGACCACCCTCCCTGACCAAGTGGCAACCCTCCTCAAGCGCCAGATATATCACATATCAGAAGGCATTGCCATTAAACGCTATAGACGCTAAAAGTTAAACGCTAACAGTAAACTAATTTAATTAAAATTGGAAATATATTAACCACTACACGAACATTAACTATCGAAATAATTGCACATAATTTTTAACATTGCTTGAAGCAATATTTATTTAAAAAAGAAAAAAAAGCCGAACATAAACAAACTAGTTTTATAAGCGGAATTAACTTTATTAAACAAATATATATATATATATATATATATATATATATATATATATATATATATATATATATATATATATATATACAGGGTGACAAAAAACGGGTTCAACGACCCCGTTTTTTAGTGTTCTGTCCGAATGAAACGAAACTTTGGTCATAACTAGTTTATTATATTCAAAACATCACATCAAAATACTAGGGTCTTTTTGGCCTTTTTTCTCCGTTGACTGTATAATGCTCAGAAAAAACAATTGAATGACCTCTGTTTTTTTGTCACCCTGTATATGTTGACTTATTATTAAAAAAACATGCATTTCTTTACCATCCCATTTCCTTACAGAAAACTCAAATCATAATACCAAAATAAATTCAAATAATATATATACAAAAAAATCAAATTTATTACGTATAAAAACGCAATTGAAAATGAGCCTCGGTGACAACAAATAATAAATGGCTCCTGAAGACGATTAATGATGGAAGGCACTCGAGAGAAACAATCTTACAAATCATTTAGCAATCGATAACTGACCAAGTGAAACCATCAAAAATTCTCGAAAGAACGCGAACATCTACATGAAATAAATAAAGAAAACTATCGTATTATAAGAAACGTGCCTTGATAACGACTTGCTGAAAAAATATGAATATATGTATATATATATATGTGTGTGTGTGTGTCTGTGTATGTGTGTATAAATTGTGTAAATCGCTTTATTGCAAACTAGTAAAATATCAATATTTTACTAAATATACGACACAACAAGATGACATTTATATAATTAAACGACTGCTTCAAGTTGTTTTTATTTCAATGTCGTTGTCAGCCATATTCACGCATTGGTTTATTTGCACTAAAAGTATTTTTACCACTTTTTCTATAAAAAAAGAAATGCTCCCACAATCACAAAATAATATGAAATCGATAAATAATCATTTACAATAGTTAGCTTATTGAATCGGGAAAATCTTACATAAAATCTGGGTGTATTATGTTTGTTCACGCTTACACACACAAAATACGATAAGTTTACACCCGTTTAACAATAGAAAACTGATTAAGTGATTCTTTAAATGTATAGACATTTTGACATGTCCCTTTACTTAAAAATTCACCAAAAATCACGAAATTAACCAATTTCATTGAAATCTCCAGTATTTATTCAAATAATGATCACGATATATAATGAACACAATGTATTTACTTAAATCGTAGTGGTCAGTTATTATTTTGTTTAAACTAAAGAAAAAATACGTTTACTAAAGTTATGACTTTCAGTACTAAAAAAAATACTTTTACTAAAGAATTTTTATTCGACTTCGTGTTATAATCCGACGTTATGCCATTTTATTCAAGGAATTTCAAATGCTCATTGTTTTATTGCAAGTCTTTCAAAATAGTGTTTTAGATCAAAAACACACTGTTTTAGCTTGCAAACTTTTTCTTATATTTTTCTGTCAAATAATAATGAACAAAAGCATATCCTATGTATAAACCTCATATTAATTAATTATTTATCGACATATCCAGCATTGTGTTAAATAACCTAAAACAACCTTTGTGTTCCATGTGGAAGGCAATTCTTTAATCCTAAAAGGAATTGTGTCTCTAGCAACATCAATGTTCCATCCTAACCCCAACTCCACAAGACATCCTCTGAAGTAAATTGCTCGCCTCCCTCATACATTCCTCTTTTTAATATTGACCAGAGATATTTAATGGGTTAAACGGAGCCCATAGATTCAACGAAGGTTGCAGTCGCCCCAAGCAGAATGAGATTGTAAATTTTCATGTATACAAATCATCTGAAAGCGACGTGATAATGCTAGGTCATATAGCCATGTATACACATGATTATCCAAAAAGGCTATGTACGCATTGCTGGTAAACTTTACACCCATTGGCACTCGGCATGGTCAAATGAATTCACCCCCAATAATTCCCGGCCAAACGTGATGCCTCTACCTCCTTGTTGGGGGGGGAACTCTGTAACGAGTCGGAGTTCTGTTAAGGTTTCAAACTTTCGTCCCTCTATCCGGACTATCAAAAGTAGGATGGGCCTCATCCCCGAAACGGACCTGTTGGAAATCCATTTCATTTAATTCTGTATTCAAACCATTCATTTTCCCTCTGTTTGCTCAATCGAGGCTTTGGAAGAGGTGTATGTTCCTTGCATTCAACACATTATATCGGGCATGCTTGGATATTGGAGAGATTCCAGTTTTTTTTCAAAAACAGAAGCACTGGTGATGTTTGTGTTTCGGTAAGCTTCCCTACGAATTCCCCTAATATCACAATCTGATAGATTTCTTCTGATGCCCTTATTTTGCTAGATTTTGTGGTTAGGTTGGTCAGGAATGAGGCGAAAATTCTTGGATCACTTTCCAGCTCCGTGGCTAAATCTTTGATGGACAATCTTTCTGCAAGTCCTGCAACTATTCTTTGCTTTTCGATAACCTTTAATCGCCTGATTTTTTTGAATTTAAAGAGATATGTAATAGCGCGATGGGCTGTATAATTCTTTTGATAATTAATAAAATGCTATAATTTCCTGAATATGCTATATATTTGAATGACATTTTGGGAAATAACTAAACTAAAAGCAATATTGTGATAGAATAATTTTCATTTTTGTGACTTATATTTAATAAAATATTGATATTTGTCTAATCTGCAACAAAGCGATTGACACGGTATATATATATATATATATATATATATATATATATATATATATATATATATATATATATATATTATATATCGCATAAGCCTGACGAATCCTATAGTGGATGAAAGGCAGAATATTCAGTGTAGCTAAATCGCCATATATATTTTATAAATTACTATATATATATATATATATATATATATATATATAATTATTCGGAATAGTTTTTATTTAACAATCAGTGGTTATGTAAACGTGAGATTGTTGGTTTACAAAATATTACTGGCAGTAATATTCTATAAGTTATCCCATCTAAGCAAGAATTGCTCGATATGCAAGATAGAGCAAATAAATTGTAATTCAATGAATTTCAAAAAACTCTC
Source organism: Euprymna scolopes (assembly GCF_053919585.1). NCBI lineage: Eukaryota > Metazoa > Mollusca > Cephalopoda > Sepiida > Sepiolidae > Euprymna > Euprymna scolopes. Next base: position 57,663,442 of record NC_136508.1, read on the forward strand.
ATTGAAATGAAATGAATTGGTTGAGTTTCATATCAAAGAATTTTTATTATTCTAAGCAAGACAAGGAATGTTTTAGAAAGTTTATCTCCTTAACCTATAGGGTTTCGATGTCTACCATCTCATCAGAGGAGTGAAAATATTAGCAAATAGATATAAAAGTATTCACCCTATTTGCTAAAGTCAGTGAGACATGGAAAGTCAAAGTGAAAATAATACATTTATCAGAAGTCCTGTAGCAGGAGTATTTGTAGAAAAAGGATATGAATGTTTTTGTTGATCCAACTTGTTTGGTAAAATCCATATTATGCGTTCTTTACATCCGTTTGGTAATAGTTTCCAAGTTATATCCTGGGTAATCCGCATAGCTGTGTACATATCCGAATCGGGCAAGTGCTTGTTTAAATTTGTTTTGGGTCCAGCCGAAAATAATTTCAAAGTCTGGTGGAAGCATTTTCATTAGAAGCTTATATTATATTTAGTGTGGTGAAGTGTTAGGGAGAGTAGGTAATGGTAAGTGTTAGGGGGTGGGGTGAGACATTTGTGCCTATTCATCCTAATATACACATGAACACACATATACAAACTCAGCACTTACACACAATATACATATGTTATATATATACAGATACAACTTACACAGATACATACACATATATACATATATACACATATACATATATACACACACTTAAACATACAGATATCTCTATAAAAATAAAAAATAGATATCTCTTCAAGTAAAATCTAAGAATCATAAAGTTTGACCGGTCGCTTAATTGAGGTTAGGTCGTGTACAAGATATAGGGACTTGGTTCGGGGGGGGGGGAGAAAGGAGGAGGAATAAGAACAACAAAAACGAAAATAAACTAAAATAAAGAGATGGGCCAAATACGTAAATTGAATAATTCTTTTTTTCCTGATTTTTCCTAGTTTAACCTCCAACCTCATTGTCAATTTAAATTGTATTTGTTCTGTCAACTCTAGTTATATGTACTGCCCATGAGGTGCTAATTATTATTAATTTTATACGTATCTATATTACCCTTAGAAAGAGGATTGACATAAAGTTTAGAATATACTAATGTTTATTAGCTAATTGTGAAATTAATTCTAATATTATTGATGGAACGTTTTATCTTTATTTTATGGTCCTTATGGTAATAGTTCAATGCTAAGTAAGTTAAAACAAGGTAACGCATAATATGGATTTTACCAAACAAGTTGGATCAACAAAAACATTCATATCCTATTTCTACAAATACTCCTGCTACAGGACTTCTGATAAATGTATTATTTTCACTTTGACTTTCCATGTCTCACTGACTTTAGCAAATAGGGTGTATACTTTTATATCTATTTGCTAATATTTTCACTCCTCTGATGAGATGGTAGACATCGAAACCCTATAGGTTAAGGAGATAAACTTTCTAAAACATTATTTGTCTTGCTTAGAATAATAAAAATTCTTTGATATGAAACTCAACCAATTCATTTCATTTCAATGAGAGTTTTTTGAAATTCATTGAATTACAATATATATATATATATATATATATATATATATATATATATATATAAGTTGTTTTGTTTTGGCGTTCGCAATATGTTTTAAATGAATGCAATTATTTACGAAAGTGCAGTTTTACCTAAATGCGAGTTGGGAATAATTTTCGCTGTTTAACCAATTTGGTACCCCCACATGGGGAGCAGTATATATATTATGTTTAAAATATAATTATGCACTGACACGTGTTTCTTCGACTACGACTCATCAGAGTGGCTGTATCTAGCATTACATTTTAAACATA
>NC_136508.1:57667749-57690249 GCF_053919585.1 Euprymna scolopes
TCGATCGGGGGCCGTGATATACTTTAGGTAAGTGCTGGAATATGGCATTGGATTTTAGTTTAGGGAAGGTAAGCGACAGGGTTATGTAGTAGTATGTCCGACATAACTATTAATTGCGTTTATGTTATAAGAGATATATTTTCGCAAAGGGCATTTAAACTGATAAGTGACATTGGTGCATTTAAGTAATTTTAGAGGAGGGGATGGATTATTTTTAATAACTAAGGTTAGGGTTTAAAATTTTTTGTAGTTACTAATAAATAAAATGCGATTTTTGTCAATGGAGAGGATGTATCTATCGATTATTTTTTATAGCAATCTCTTCTAAGTGTAAGCTCGGATGCATTTGATTCGGGTCGAATAGGTTGATTGTATAAGAGTTATGATGGTGTGGTGTATTACTGTTTAACTCCTGGAGCGTGGAACTTACGTGTTGACCAACAATATTATTTAGACATCTGTTGTTGATGAGGACTAATTTAGTAGTATTTTTTGTTGGAAGATATAAGTTTTGCTCGGTTGAGGAGGGTTTTGATGATAGCTATTTTGTAACGGCGAGGGAATTCGTTCTTGAAGTATAAAATGTAAGAATGATAGCAGGTAGGTTTATTGTTATCGGAAGTGCAAAAAGTGTTATAGGAAGTGTCAATAAAGGAGTCGGGTAAAGGATATTGTTAACATTTAATTCTGGAGTAAATTTAAGTACAGAGTTCTCTTGGAGAAGGTACTTAAGTGCAAGGATTTATTGCTTGTTCTTAGTAAGGAGGAAGATATAGTCTACATACCTTACATAAATCTAGGGTTTATTTGTGTGGTTAAGTATTAGGCTTCCAGGGTGAGTCATCTAGACCTCACTGAAAATGAGTCCAAGGACGGAAGCCATGGATATTCCACAAATTTAGGTGTAAAATGGCGTTGTGGTTGTAGAAGAACACTCCGTTGGTAGTGATTTTACGTAATTATTTGGGAGGGGGTGATTTTAGTGGGAAGGAGGGATACATTTTGAATGTGGTGTTAAGGATTACGTCAATGTTTTTTGTTTTTATTTTTTGACGGAAATGATTGTAGGTAAGCTTTGAACATCAGAAGAGGCGATTTTGTTGTTGGCTTGGATTTTACTCTATATTTACTGGGTTTATTCTGGGCTGATGATATCATGTAAGACATTTGTTAACGAATACATTAGGGTAGTGACTTGTAAAAAGACAGGACGAGGAGGAGAATAGGGTTTATTTATTTTGACGATTTTTAATAGGTATCCGGTTTTGTAGTCACATATGATTTTCGAATGTTGGTGATTCCCATTTAGGCATTATTCGTAGTAATGAGTCTGTTGATTTGCATTTTTATTGCGTTCGTTGGATTGTTGATGATATATTTAATTTAATGCGGTCGTCGAGAAGAGTTTGAAATCTTCATGGCAGTCGGATTTATTTAATCTTACAAATGTATTTGTTTTCTCGACTTTTTAATCCTGATATGGTAACGAATGCATTTTTATGCATTTTAATTCCCTTAAACATATAAAAGAATAGATCTTAAAATAATAAAATAATGTATTATAATTATTATAGTTATTATTACGTTTTTAGTACCATAATTATTTATATATTTACTTCTACATATAAATTGTATTTATATAGTTGTATAAATAGTAACAGGATAGTGTATACGTTTTGTTATGGTGGAAATGGTGTTTACCACTAAAGGGATATGAATTGAACAACTACCCTTTTTTTAAGTCTCCGAACCAGCTACATGGTAAGCAGATGATGATATCGTTTTCCATATGATAATTGAAGTCGTTTTCAGCCACATATAATTGACTGTTTCGTATAATCGTACATCCTCTAGTAGTAAGTCGCTTATGTAATTGCTAACTTGATTTAATTGTTTTTTTCCCAGGAATTTATACGGCATTTTTTTTTTAGTTTTTTTAATTTATCTTAGTACTTTTGGAAATTACTGAAGGTGTGTGTATATTGTATATATATGTATATATATGTATTTGTTTGTAGGTGTATGTATATATATATATACATATACATATCCATATATATATATATATATATATATACATTATTCATTTTTATTATGATTGTAATTATAAATCGACCTTGAAAGTTGATCTAATCGAACCGCTACGAGCTATCCACGTCACATTGTCTGCTTGTTGACCATTAATGCGAATATTTCCGTCTTCACCAAGATCTCATTACAGCTAAAAAAGCAACAATACTCACTTTAGCCAAAATAAGTAAATTGGAATGTAGTGAACCGACAGACGGTGTCTGTCCGTTGAACCAATTAACATGATTTGATATCATTGCAAGCTTTGTGGCAGAGTATTTCGTTAGGCGTATAGGTTCGAATAAAATATGGCTGACTTAAGCTTTTCTCCACCCTTTATTGTTGTTTCATTTCATAAAACAGTATCAAAAAGCATAACACAAAATTACAGTTTGGTAAACATAATATTCTAGCTAAAAGTGATGTGCCTTTAAGAGATTTTTTTTTCAATCTAGTTATCTATTATTTGCGTTTGGGCTCAATTTTTTTTAAGGGATCAAGAGAGTTGTCCTGTAGCTAACACATGATCTCCTCACGAAGTACATCTTCATTCGAAAAAATTTTTAGAAGTGAACATTTTCTTTTTTAAGACTTTGCAAATATATGTAGTCTAATGCACAAATAAATAAATTCTTATTTGTTTTCAATATGGCATATTCCCTTTCGTATCAAACACTCAACTTTGGTATACGATTTTTTTTCCAGATATCAAACTCTCGAATAGTCTTTTCTTTTAAAATAAACCCCATAACAAGTCGATCCGAACTCTCAAATAGTTTTATTCGTGACATGCTTGTATCAACTGTACTTTTCTTATCGAAATAACTTGTGATGCAACCTTGCCGAGAATATGAGTTAGAATGTCCGTGTTTGGGAACAGTTTAAATATTGATTTAAATAATGATTTCTCCCTTTATTATTAACTAAACAGAGTATTAACAAAACCTCTACGGTCGTCTGATCACTCGACCGTCTTAATAACAAAGAAACTTATTATAACAATACCCTAAATATATTTCCTCTATAAACAATGTATCAATACGCGATGGTTTTTCGAAAGTACATATCGGACATATACCTATGCTCCATGTTTCATAAAACGTGTCCTCTATCAAATGCGACTGATGCGGTTGGTTTACCCTCGGCGTAGAGGACTGCGTACCTGCAATAAATCCCAACAGAAACAATACAGGCAGACCTGGTAAATACCTGAATGTGTAGGCGCCATTAGACATAGAAACCTCTACCTCATATGCTTTAAACGTAATAGATGTTTTAAAACCGAGATTGCCTTTTGGACTACAATCAATCAATGCAAAATGATAATAGAAGTCAAGAGAGGGCCAAATGCTCAGGTAATCAAATACTAAATAGAAAAAGAGAGAGGGGTTTTCCTTGTTTTTCACGAATGAAAAGCAAGGTCCAGAAATGATGCGCGTTTTATATACCAAACATCATCAAGAGATTGGAGGTGATCTCGTTATTCTCTGACAAAGCCAAACTCTTTTCCAAGAACTTTGCATCAAAGTAAACCCTGTGCAATCAGACCCAGCTTCTTCCCGAGATTTCTCATGGGACTGAAAATGATCTGACGACATCCGGATATCAGTCTATGTAGTTGCCAAATTTATAAAGAACATTGATGCCAACTAGACCTGGCACAAATCCCGTGGTAGTAATTAACACGGAGCTTTGGAGTTGTAAAGCATTTTAGTCTTATAAGAGAAGAGAAATAGTATTCCAAACAAGATGGTGGTATCAATCAACATTTTATACATTTCGACAAAGACAGAGTTTAAATCTGGAAAGTATAATGAGGTGTGTGCAGAACTGGAGACGTTGATGGTATGGCCACGTTGAAAGTATACATAATAGATCTTCGTTTATTAGATGTAGAATAGCAGATTTAGTTTACAAGGAAAGGTTAAGGAAAACATGGGGATGTAGAAGTGATAAAGTACACCTGAGGGAAAGAATGATAAATGAAAACCTGCTCATAATCAAGTTACCTTCAAAGCCAATTTCAATGTGTAATGAACGTTTAATCGATTATGCTGATGATGAAATATTAAAATCTAAAAGCTGGTAGATATAAACGATTAAATATTTTTTCGGTAGTAGCCAATTCGAAGAATTCTTGACACAAAAATGCATTTCTTTTTCAGTACAAGACATCTTATATTTTATGGAAGAATTTTGCTTAGTGTTTGGTAGGCAGCATAGAGTGGGTGTATCTGATTAGTCAGTTTTTTATAGCCCCCTGTGTCTAAATGGAACATTTCCATATTTGTAATCAAATATATTGCAACAGCAAAATAATCGCAACAATAGAACTCATTTTTACAAATGGGTCAAATCGATTTGTATAGAAGAAATGCTTACCAAAAGCTTGAGAAGCGTAACAATTTGGCCCAGTATTTAAACATACTTCTGATCGATCTTCTGCGTCTTATTATTAACGATGAATTAATATTGTGTGCGCCGGCGTACGTTGTTTGAATCTGCGTCAAATTAGAGACACATAAAACCACTTAAGCAAAAAAACACTACTCAGTAACAAGCAATACTGTTTCTGACCTGCTATGTCTACTGCTGACTGTAATTGAACACAGGATTAGTAATTTATCAAGAGAGGCGTTGGCGTGCAAAGAACATTTGATAGGGTAACACCCAAAATTTCTATTACAGAACCTCCTCAGCTATGGAATATCTGCATATGTCTATCCAACTATCTAATATTATCTCTGTGATAGGGCATACATCGATGAGAATAGTTTCAAAGCTCAACGATCAATATTGAATCAAGAACGCAGAACTTTTTTCATTATTAATAGTCTCGTAAATCATATTCGAATTCAACGTCAAAAACGAATTTATTTTTGCACCAACTTATATATATATATATATATATATATATATATATATATATATATATATATATGACCGCTCCCAAGGGTCGTAGGGTAGAATTGCCAACTATCAACGTGATGATACTAGGTTCAATCTTCGGCTTGAGAAAGGGGCTAGTCTACCCGCACTCATGAATTCTGATACAACAGAACAGTGCTGTAAGTAGATGCCTACAATATATATATATATAATATATATATATATATATATATATGTATATATATATATATATATATATATATATATATATATATATATATATATAACGATATTAAACATTTATATTTTATACTAGAAAAAGTACCCGTCGTTGACTGGGTTCAAAAACAGCGTACAGAAAATGGAATCTGATTTATGAAAGTATGATAGGTTATGAAAGGGAAGGGTTGTAATGAGATAGCTTCGAATTTGACGGTATCAAAACCAAAGCAAAATATTATGAAAGTAAAAATAAAATAGATAACCCCAATAATTTATTATACCATACCTGTTCACACTGAAACGCACATTACAATATTCTGTGGATCTATATTAAAAAACCTTGTTAAACTTTGTGACATATTTCCATTCTATGCAGGTCAGGCGTGAAAGACCACCCCATGATTTTATTATACCATATTTCTTCAAACTGAAACATAATTTTCAAACTATACTTACGCAGATAGATATGAACAATCTTTATTAAAGTGTGAGCCTATTTTCATTCTATGGAGGCCAGGCGCGAATGCAGACCCCCATTATTATACCATCCCTATTTAATTTAAAACATACTTATCAAAGTATTATTATGCACATCTATATCAAAACTACTTGTAAAGGTTTTTTTTTTTTTTTAAATTTTTACATTTTTTATTTCCATACTTTGTGGACGAGATGCGAACGCATACCCCACAGGTTTAATGAACCACCGTTCTGCCATTCATGTGTCTCGATACATCTATCATTTTATGTAATCAGTTTTTTTTTTTTAAAATAGTCAACCGTATGGGAGCCTATTCGTGACCAAACATACACACACACATACACACAGACATTCAGCTTTATATATATATATATATATATATATATATATATATGTATATATATATATATATTGTATTTTGTGTACAGAAAGTTGTTAGATGAGACAAATCATTGGTACCGTCGGTTTCAAGCCTGATAATTAGGACCGTTTTAGATATCCATATCAAGCTCTCTCCAGCCACTACTCATCACATCACTAACATTACAACAGAATTGTAATCCCCCGTATATATATATATATATATATATATATATATATATATATATATATATATATATATATATATATATATATATATATATATACGTTTTATTTTTTATTGCCGTATCTTTCTGTTACATTATTGTTTCAGCTACTCGGCCGTTTTTTTGGCCGTCTGTAGCGTCCTCAGACTTTTACAGATGTGTTCGCTATTTTGGGATGAAAGAGTGAATGAGTTCAGGGGGGAGACGAGGAGGGTGGAAGAAGGAGGGAGAGGAAGAGAACAAGGGGGAAGGTGAGGGGCGCTGTGTATGTCGATAATCTTTTAGTTTTGGGGTTTAAGGAAGTTGTTGGGGAGGGTCTGGGAAGTTCATTTCTGGTGTGGCTGATGGCATAGGGATACATGAGGGGAAGGGAATGTGTGGGGGTGGGAGGACGGGGGGTTACTTTAAAATTCGCGTCTTACTCTTAAAGTTTTAAGCGTCTCTTTGATGAGATGATTTCCTGGTAAGTATGTCTTGACCTGTTGGGTGTTCGCTTATGTTTGGAGGCGAGGGGTGCTATTATTTGGTTTATTTATTTTTAGTTTTTATTTTGTTGTTAATTGTTGTGAGAGTATTAGCTACCGGTCGCGGTCACGGGTACACACATGCGCACGTACACACATATATACTTAAAAGAAACGGTCACAGCTACACATATATCCCCGCCCTGGCGGGCAAATATATGTACACATGTGCGCGTGCATGCATAGACACCCGCGTTGCTTTCGCTTACGTACAAATTTTCTTTAAGGTGCTAAGATTGGGTGCGCGTGCGTAGCCATGGATGCGCACATACACAGATACATACACACATCGACGTCTCTGCCCCCAAGGAGGCGATTATACGGGCTCATATGCGCATATTGATCCAGGCATACTAGCATCCCACGCATACGTGCAAGCGCGTGCGCACATGCAGATACCAATACTCGTGAGCACATTCATCGACATATATACACAGCTGCACGCTCTCACACACTAAGTGGACAGCAGGCAGCCGGCACATATACTTTCACATCCACACACGCACACACAGGTACGTGCACATATACATCGGTACGCTGTGTACACACGGATGCCCACGTGGATGTACACATGCGTGCATACACACAGATACACAGCCAGTTATACAGACAGTTATTGGTATAGACATATTCGTCTAGATAGATTTGCGCAATACTTTCACTCGATGTAGATCTGGTTATCCATAGATATGAGCATAAGCTCGTTCTCAAGGTTCTGTACATAATGTTTTCATTTTCATTAGTGGGCTTTTTTTTGGTTAGATGGGGGTGCACACGGCCAAGATACGTGCCCACACTCCCTCAAAGGGTACGTATCTTTGCAGATGTATATAACGAGGGCATATGTGCGTGCGTATGTGTATGCGTGTATGCAGGCTTATCTGTGTACATGCATGCGTCTGGGAGCGTGCATCTCTAGGTTATATTTGTAAGCGGAGGAGTACGCCGGTGCGCCCACACATTCCCCTTCCCCTCATGTATTCCTATGCCCTCAGCCACACCAGAAATAAACTTCCCAGATTCCCCACAAGTTCCTTAAACCCCCAAACTAAAAGATTATCGACATACCAAGCGCCCCCAACCTTCCCCTTTGTTTCCTTCCTCTCTCTCTCTCTCTTTCTTCCGCCCTCCTCGCAACCGCGCCCTGACCTTATTTACTCTTTCACTCTTTTATCCCAAAATAGCGAACATTTCTGTAAAAGTCTGAGGACGCTACAGTCGGCCAAAAAAACGGCCGAGTAGCCGAAACAATAATGTAACTTAACAGAAAGATACGGTAATAAAAAATAAAACGCATATTTACTCTACAACAGTATTGAGCACTTTCTTCAGTTTTTTATTAATTACCATCTCCACTAAACTATATATATATATATATATATTTGTGTGTGTGTGTGTGGGTGGGTGTGTGTATGTGTGTATAAACATATATATATATATATATATATATATATATATATATATATATATATATATATATATATATAGATAGATAGATAGATAGATATGGGGGATTACAATTATATTGTAATGTCAGTGTCTTTTTTATTTGAAACTAGTTATCAATATAGTGGCATGTTGTATACGAGAGATTGTTGAATGGTGGAAACAGTGTGCCACATATAATATACTAGAGAAAGTGTCATCTGCTGGGTCAATATTTGTTTTATACATCTAAAATATATTCATATTTATTATTATTATTATTATTAAAATATATTCTTTAATGTTCAAAATCGATTGCTTATAATACAAAGGTTTAACAAAATCAGAATACTTTTTGATTTAATAATATACTCTTTCTATCTCCTTCGACATCACAACACCAGAATACACCGTTACGTTATAATACTCTTCTCGTCAACATCGATATTTTCAACTGCTCTTTCCTTTTATAAATTCTTCATTCGCTGTTTCTTTCTTCCTCGCTCCCATTTGAAGTATCATTGTTTTCACAATGTCCGATTTTTATGTATATTATTATCTATATATTTAATGCAATCTCTATAATTATATAAATGCAACTTTGTCTCTGTGTGTGAGTTCCTTTCTGAGAGACTCTGTTACGATATAACATATTTTCTTTAAAATTGATAGAACTTTAACGTATAAGTCTGGGATACCCCCGATAGGTACAGATAATCGCTAATCGAATCTCTTATTTTAATATATCTATCATCAGTAAAGCCATTTTTCCATGTATACGTTTAGCAACAATGATAGAGCAGCAAGTTCTGAAAATTTACTGTGGTTAAGTTGATAGCGTGATTTGTTTCTTTTCTTTTTGCGTCACCTGACTGTAGTTTCAAACCCCGTACGCAAATATTTTAATGTTTCTTTTTTCGTTAACGGGAGAGAATTTTACATAAAATAATTTTATAAAGGAAACAGTAGGTTCTCTAGAGTGCAATGTCGAATAACATATATTTTGAACTAATTTACTGCATGAAGACATGTGAAGTTTCCTCGCGGTTATTTCACGGATTACGATGGCAATAAAAATAAAAGAGCGTGTAATATTCGTTGATATTCCTTTAATCCCAGGCAACGCCCGGTCTCTCTGCCAGTATCCAAATATATATTAAGTGTGCGATTATTAAAATATATATTAAATGTGCACAGTGACAAAGAAGCCAACAGGATTACGGTATCATCAAATTTCTAGTACCATATTAGCATATAGATAAAACAAGTATTCAGATTTTTTTTCGATTACAGTTTTCCTTTTCATTTGCCATCCGTACCATACATTTTTAAAAAAAAATTGCAAATGTGCTTTCATTACAAGAATGTCCACATCTATTGTTCACGTACGCATAACGTTCTGAGTCATAGCATTTATGCTTAAATATTCAGATACAACTAAATAATCTCAAGCCCCATATTCAATTTTGTGTTGATTACTTTTTATCATATTATTTCTTTGTTTTGCTGTTGTTTTTATATGCTTTTTATAGTAAACATTCAAGCAAAAAGGCGAAATGAAAACCAACATCAAATTCGTAACACAATTTTCGAGGCAATTCTCTCGAATCATGTTGTAGTTTTTTTTTAATTATTTTTAACGTGCTCACTCGGAACCTTGATGCTAACACGTACATAAATGCACTTAGTTCCCTTTGGCCAATTGAGGGCAAATGCCTATGAATAATTGTCGTGTTGAGCCACTTACCCAGAAATACAACGGAATGGCTGCCCGCCATTTCCTGTATTGTGGTCTGAAATCATTGCCAAATTAAAATACAAGTTTCTCTCACTGTATTAAGAACATGTTTTCTGATCTGCACCCGGAGAGAAAAAATAGGAAAATAGAACTTGTATTCCGAACTGAACGGGGAAAACAGAAATGAAGAACGTATTATTATTATTATTATTATTATTATTATTATTATTATTATTATTATTATTGTTATTGTTTTACCGATATAAGTTCAGTTCAAACAGGCAGAAGTATACAGAAGCCAGAATTAACTGTAAGAAGGAAACAGCGACAGCTAAGAGAGACTTTACTGAAACCACCAAAAAACGCATCGAAGTTCAGAAGTTAGGGACCTGCGACTGGAAAATCTACAACAGTGTAGTAAATGATGGGCAATCAACAATCCCCCACTATCCAACAATCATGAGGTTGTTTTCTCTGCTACTGAGAAGGCTAACATGCTTGACAGTCGGGTTGCCTCCAACTTCACCTGGACTCTGCCAACCACCCCCTCCCTACTCTTTACGGACAGACGCCACACTAGACATTCTGCAAAATCACCCCTACTCAGGTGCATGCTATCATAAGAAATCTTGACACTACAAAAGCATGTGGACCTGATCTCATCGCAGCTTTTCTATTTAAAAAGTGCTCAGCCAAAGTAGCTTAAGTTCTCTCCAAACTTTACAACAAATCCTTTAATGAATCTTGCTTTTCTGCCTGTTGGAAAACTGCTTCTGTAGTAACAGTTTTCAAGAATTCTGGCGAAAGAACTGACCCAATAAATTATCACCCCATTAGCCTCCTCCCACTTTTCGCCAAAATGTTAATTAACCAAGCTCTAGTCCATCACCTTACAGATGCTACACTTCTGACTGACCAACAATATGGATTTAGACAAGTCCGTTCAACAGCAGACACCCTAACTGTAATCTCAGAACGTATATACCAGTCACTGGACAAAACAGGGGAGGGTAGAGCGGTAGCTCTAGATATATCTAAGGCTTTTGATAGGGTATGGCATGAAGGTCTTCTCAGGTAATCAGATCATATGTTATCATTGGAAGAATATATGACATAATTAAATCCTTCTTAGATAAGAGAAAAATCCAGTTTTTCCTCGACGGTCGTACATCTAAACAATACGATATAAATGCAGGAGTGCCTCAGGGGTCTATTTTGGGACCTCTGTTATTCCTAATATTAATAAATTACCTCCCTGACAAAATTGCACGTGAGATGGGTATATATGCTGACAACACCACACTCTATAACAGACACAACCGGAAAACAAATGAACGCATATCTAAAGAAATAGCAGACGCACTGGAGGATGAGCTCCGATCTGTAGTGGAATGGGGACATAAATGGATGGTCACGTTCAATGCTGCCAAGACTAAACTTGTTTCCTTCAATAATTACAAGAAACATTTTCTACCACCAACAGCAATGGCCAATGACACTGTATCTGAAAGTACATCCTTTAAACTCCTCGACTTAACACTCTCGGGAAACATGAGTTGGAACAATTACACCGAGAGTATCGCCAGGACCGTTGCGAAGAACGTAAGTTCTCTCTACGGGGCTAGAAAGATACTAACGCCCGAAAGTATCCTATATATCTATAAGCCCACCCTTCGCTCATGTATGGAGTTATCTTGTCGTATTTGGGCTGGTGCATCTACCACTAGTCTCTCGCTCCTAAACAAGGTTCAAAAGAGAGTCGCCAATATGATAGGTCCTGAACTGTCATCCAAACTTCAGTCCCTATCCCATCGACGATATGCTGCATCCCTCTGCCTTTTCTACAAGTGAATGCTCTGACGAACTGCCATCACTTGTGCCCCCTCGAGGTAAATACCTCCGACAAACACGACAAGCATCCAAACCCCACTCCATTCACAGTAGAAATCCCTAGATGTAAGAGAGCCTTCTACTCCAGTAGTTTCTTCCCCAGAATAGCTAGAATTTTTAATTCCCTGTCGGGTCCCTGCTTCCCCAACTGTACTGACATGCAGAAGTTCAAGTGCAACGTGAACCGACATTTTGCTACCCAACTTCCTACACAGTACGCCGGATACCCATGTCCCTGATAGTAGCCCCCTACAACAAAGTGGCAGTATGCCTTGTTGGGGTGAAAATGTAATTAAAAAAAAGTCCAATGGAGCATAATTGCTCCTCTTCTCATTCTCTTTCTCTCTTATATTCCTGTCCCAGGGTACTGAAAAGTTTAAACTCTGCCAGTTTTTTTTGAGACCTTGTCAGTGACAACAAAATCCGGACGATTATGTTCCAATTGCTTGGTCGTTATGACACTTCTGTCCCACACTACCTCTACCTTGCCATCCTCACTTGTTCTCACTTCATCAGGCACCTCCTAAAATCATTTTTCAACACACTTTACCTCAACCCTTTATTAAATTAAAGCACCTTATTTAGGCGATGTAACGCCATTAGAGGGGTTTCTCATGCCTATGCTGAAAATATAGTCACAACAGATTACTTGGAAGACAACGTCCAACGCATTATTTATGATGCATAAATTTTATACAAATTATGCCTTGGTCCTGGATATGACCTTAAACAATATCCAGTGGTGAGGCCCCAACTTGCGGGCTTTGGAGAGTGTGGAGCCACCCTTTAATTGCCATTGCTCCCAGGTGCACTCTGACCCGGAGTGGTAGTACCTGTTAGGGTCCCAACTATGGGTTAAATAGAAACCGACTTGAAAACAACAAATACATTCTATTAAAAAGCTTTTCTTCAAAATCTTTGGATTCGGCATTGAATAAGCTAAAAAGGGTCGATATGCCGTTAAAGAAAAACAATAAACTAACAAATTAGGCATTCAGCGTATGCCATATAAGCGCGAGCGCGGGCTCCTATGTTCGAATTAATATTTGTTTTTTTTTTTTATTATTCAATTTTCAGTCCAAACAAAGCACAGTGTCACTTTGAAGTAGGGCGCTACTATCGGGGGCATACGTTGCAGGGGTATTATGAAAGGAGATGAGTGGGTGCATGTCAGTACAGTTGGTAAAGCAGAATCCTAGAAGCGAGTTCCAAAGTCTAGCATTTCTGGGGAATAAACTATTGGAGTAGACGGCGTTCTTACACCTAAGGATGTCTACTGTGAAGGGGTGGCATTTAGCTGCTTGTCGAGTTTGTCGGGGGTGTCCACGTACAGGGGTACAAGTGCTCGTAGCTCGTCAGAGCATTCACCATTAAAGTACATATAGAACAGGCAAAGGGATGCAACATTTTGTCGATACTAAAATGGCTGAACCCTAGATAACATTTCAGGACCTATCAGCTTGGCGAATCTCATTCATAAATGGTAAAAAAATGGCGACTCTCATTCATAAATGGTAAAAATTAAACTTCTATTTGTAGAAAAATATTACTCTTATATTTATTTTCGTTTAAAGTTTTTTCTAAGAAAATGACAGTGGGTTTTAGCTGTGAACTGTTTGCTGAAAGATCGTTCTTGTATAATGTTTATGCCTTAAAAAATGTGCATTTCACTTCGATATCGTCGTAGTTGACGGTGGACTTGTGGTTTGTTCCTTGCTAATAGAGATCGAAATTACTTTGTTACTTGGTTCAAATCCTAGGACCACAGGCAATCATAACTTTCTAGAGTGAAGGATGAAACACTAGTGTATGTAATTATTAAAACACTACTAAGTATATATATATATATATATATATATATATATATATATATATATATATGTGTGTGTGTGTGTGTGTGTGTGTGTGTGTGTTATTAAACCACTATTGTGTTTGAATATATTGTAAAGTGGCATTTTTAATCATTTAGAACTATTTTAACGCTTCAGCGGCCACTCATTCTTCGACCAAACTTCATACAAGTATTACAGTTTATAAATCACCTTTTCAGCTATATTATGAAAAATATTAATGCTTGTTCAGTAAAACAATAGTTATGATCAATTTACTGGGCTTCAAAATCGTAAAAAAAAAAATTAAGAAAGTTAGCGACGTTTTTATGACTGATTTCCATAGAAACCACGTCGCCTCAGCGACTCGTGTTTCTACCAATTCACCGCTATACCGAAAAGAGAAGTAACAAGTAAGAGAGCAGAGATAGAGAGAAAGAATGAAAAGGTAGCTAATTAGGGGGATTTTATTAAAAGCCGACGGGTGCCGTATATTGTTATTACATACGTGTATGTTATATTTATGGGGGCAATAAAATAAATCTGAAATTAAACAAAGAACAACAGAATTTACTGAAGACTGATAACCACACCAGCATGAAAAGTAATATAGGTTAAACATATACATGGAAAATATAACTATTTTATGACAATATTGCAGCATTGCGATATTTCTTATTCAATTTATAACTATATAATCACTTCTTAATGCGGCAATATTTTAAGTTATAAATTCAATATATTTTTTACTAGAATATTGTGTTCTTTTCTTTTCCTAGTTTCCATGTATATGTTTAATTATAGTGCTTTTCATGCTACCATTTTTCATATATATATATATATTTATATACATATATACTTAGAGAAAATGTGGCAATAGAGACAGGCGGAATAAGTTGTATGGATTAAAACACGCAAGTAAAAATGGCAAACTGTTCTTAAAATATAAATATACATCATGTTCTTTATGTCAGGGTGATATATTACACACTACATATAGATGTTTTTGTCTTCGTCATTTACTTGGTGTTTATTGAAGCAATTCTAAAAATAAAGTTTGAACTGTATGATACTTGCTATAACTAATTTTACTTGTAAATTTCGATGTACGAACTTTAATAAGAAAAACTACATGCAACTAAAAAATATCCAAGAAATGACAAGTAATCTAATTTATATATACAGTAATCTAATATATATATATATATATATATATATATATATATATATATATATATATATTAGTAAAAGTAACCGTCGTTGACTGTGTTCAGAAACAGCCTACAGAAAATGGGCTCTGATTTATAAAAGTATGATAGGTTATGAAAAGGAAGGGTTGTAATGAGATAGCTTGGAATTTGTGGATATCAAAACCAAATCAAAATATTTTTCACGATAAGAGTGTTTGCCCCACGCCAACCCTCCCAGAAGGTACATACATCGTATAGCTTTCCGAAATGGTCACCTACCTGGTACTGGCCAGGTTCACCGTTGCTTAACTTCGGTGATATGGCGAGAATCGCTCGGTCAACGTTATTGTGCCATACACGCTTCAGCATATATAACGTTAAAATTCCGAGGAAGTGTAATATATTGCGGTTTACGCAAATTTGTTCCCTACCCAAGCCCGTGGGGTAATGTAAGGACAAGTGCTTAGTGTTAAGTAGATAGAGAGACAAGATAGGTAACTGAGTAGATCAAGTCCATATAAATGTACAATTAATAATAATTTATTCGCATTAGCTTTACAGAGGCCCCAGCTGTAGTCATCCGAGACGCAGACAAATGGTACTGCGATCCACAGATAGAAAGCCCTAAGAAATAATGCTGCTCATAGAATTTACATTTTGTTTTAGGTCCAGATATAGAGTTAGGAATATGTTGGCGTTTGTTTTAGCTGAGTATTTGTTGTGAACGGTTTTCGACCAAGGAATCTCTATTAAATCCCTGTCGAATCCTTACCATAAATATATTAATAGAGCAGAAACAGACTCGAAACGTATCTTCTGTGAGAAAAAAGAGAGACAAGGGAGCCGAAAAAAGAAGACAGTCTTGTCACTTGAAAGAGCAAGATAATTTTTTTTAAGCTCCACATTTGGTTTCTCCATGGAAGAAAAATTAAAGCCACTTGCAGACTACTCAATAGATCAAACCAGCATCCACGAGAGAAATCTCACAAAACTTCCACAGTGGCTGTTAAATCAACCTAAACTCATACTAGACTTGACAATATTTTCTCAATCCAATACTCATCCTGCAGATTATAGAGAAAAACTAAACAACATTATGGATACTTACAATCATACACCTGGCTCTAGGTATTATCGGCAATCAAAACTCCAAACAATTTATTATATTTGTAGACTCATTATTAATACGAGTATCATTAAAAAATCCAAAAGTAAACAATCCATTACAAATAAAACTCTTATAAAAGATCCATTCTATCACGCAAAACTTTCTTCTTCTGTTGGATTCCCAGTCATTACTGTTTCATGTGGAAATGACATGACGGCTCTAAAACTCCAAATAAGCGACATAAAGATCCAATATACTTACTACAAACATTCAATAAACACAAATAAATGGTAAGAAAACTGCAACAATTGCTAAAACAACAAACTGTTCCAAATTATACTTTTTAAAAAAATCTAGATACCAGAAAATTACGTAATGAAGAAGTAGTTTTATCACTTACCCGGATAGGACACACATACATAACTCACCCCAACATACAAAAAATGAAGAACCTCTCAAATGTATACCATGTCCCGAACCCTTTACAGTGAAACAGTTTTTTACATTACTTCTATGACCTCACACAAATTCGTAAACATTACTACAACACTACAAGCTTAAAAAAATATTTTTTATTAAAAAAAAATCCTAAAACTATTCTAAATTTCCTAAAAAGAATAAATCTTTACCATAAAATATAAATACAATAAATAACAAACTATACAAAAGCATTGCCCGAATATACCCAGCAAATTCGACTCTAAAAGTATCAAAAATTTAAGTCTTGTATTCAGCAATAATGTACACTAAAAGAGTGGTATGCTTGTAAAACAAATAAACAAACAAACAATTAAAGCTCCACTTGACAAGAGGATTGAATCGGAAATGAAATTTTCTTAAGCGGTAGAACAACCCAACTATATTTACAAGTCATTTTGTCAACGGATATGATGTAGATCTTCCATTTCAAGTTAGGGGTAAACGTCAATCTCAGAAGTTTGTCAGGGGCAAAGCCGGCATCAGTGACTTGGTGGTGCAAAGAAAAAACATTGGTTTATGATGCATTAAAAATAATTAGCCAAAGTTTACATTAGTTTAATACAAATCTTATAGCGGAAGAGAGAATTCAAAAGATGATGATCTTTATAGAGAGTTGAATTGTTGCTATAGATTGTAATATTGTGTTTCTATTTTTATGCGCTAAAGGTCGTGAGAACTGAGCCTATGCTCGGATACTTTGGACCTAACAATTTGGGTTGAAGGCGCACTTAAATTTTCGAGGATCTTACTGCAGTGCTTCCTAGCAGACTTATGAGCGGCTGTAGTTTCTGAGTACCTGTCTCGTTAAAATTCATTAAAATATTGATTTCTATGCGCAATTGGGTCATAGGGATGTACAAGACTTGAATATTTTGTTGATATTTTTTTTAGATTTTATCAATACCAATAGTAAGAGCCTCTATTAAGTCAGATGCTATATTGGATAAATCTTTTTACACATTAAGCCTAGGGTCATGCCCGATAAATACGTAAGGAAATCGTTCCAGTCAGCAATAGAACAGTAAACCGTTCAGTGAAGATTGACATCTCAGCACTTTTTTTCTATATGAATTTCAAATAATGTAACGGGAGCAAATTTTGTGTGAAAAATCGGAGGTTTAAACTATTCAAATGGAATATGGTATGTTCTTTTAATAACTATTTGTAACAACTTCTATATGTATACACGCATTCACGCACACACACACACACACACACACACACACACACACACACACACACACACATATATATATATATATATATATATATATATATATATATATATATATATATACATTGGAAATCTAGCAAGGCCACAGGAGAGACAACTGAGCAAAAAAAAAAAAGAAAAAAGAAACCAACTAAGAAAACTACATCCCAAAGTAGCAAAACGGAAGTTTTCTTTCCATGTCGTTATTTATACAAATGTAGAAAAATATAGGCATATATTATTGATTTAAAAATATAGGTTCTTTTATATCAACTGTCATAAAGTTATATCCATAGAATAGTATTATAATCTCTAAAATAACTGCATTTTTCCTACATAAAGTAAATTTCACAATGTATAAGGAGAATTTGATACTGGAGATTTTCATAAACCTATTCTATTTCCAAAAGAAGTGCGATATAACATATGAGAAATATTTGAAATCAAGTATCCTTTTGTTATTTTTCAGATCATTCCAACCCATAGCAGCAAACTTCATTGTATGCTCGATTGAGAATCGAGACTATATGTTTTGGATATATATATATATATATATATATGTATATATATATATATATATATATATATATATATATATATATATATATATATATATATATAAGTACCCTGTATATCAAATTTCGAATCTGTAGGCTTAAAATTGACAGTTATTGCGTAGGAAAATTTACACAGACACACAGACACGTCCACTTTTATATATATATATATATATATATATATATATATATATATATATATATATATATTATGACAAATATCAAACGACATGAAATAAAAAACATGATAAATTTAGAAATAAAATAGAATTATAGGTCAAACTCACGTGCTCGAACCTAGATTAATATAACTGCGTTTATTTGGAGGAAACTAATACTCTGAAGCATAATGCTATGGGAATTATATGAAAGTCACGGTAAAAAGACTAATAAAAAAAAAGAAACGACACTATGAGAACATGTTTCCGTAGCTTACAATAAGAAATGCACAATAACAATATGAATTGTTCCTACAAACTTTATAAAATGAACAGGAATAGTATTTATAAGATGCTCGAAAAGGATGACTCCTATGTGTTATTCAGAGCAGACAATTGTTAGTAATATACAGAGGAATATTTGTAAAATGTTGTTTTGTCATCTTTGCGAATCGTTCTTACTATTTGGCGCTAGAGTTTATTCTTTGTTTAAATTGAACATATCTTAGAGGGAGCAAGATTTGTTTAACGACCCTATCGATCAATAAAAATTGATTTCCAGTGCATTTAATGCAGAAAATATTAAAATGTTTAGAAATATCACGAAATGCAAGTTAAGATGTAGAATACTTATCTGCAGTAAACTTAGCGACTGAGAGAATAGTGTTTAACAAAATCCAAATATAATCACTTAAATTAAAACGTATAGTATTATTTTTCCTTTGCCCTTGTGCAGAATAAAAGAAGATAGCAGTGATATTGCCCTTTAAGTTTAATCGAAACAAACAACTGTTTCTTCTTTTAAAGGCCTCACATATAGGAACAATGAATAAAATCTCTTTCTCGTAATTTGAAATTAAGATAGTCGTGCTATACATAATATGTAATAAGAAAATTAAGTGCTCAACTGTTATTAATATTATTTATGTATGTCGGACTACATTTCTCATTTTCAGTGTTATTGTCACAGCGTTTCGGTCGCTGTAATCTCCGAATTTGTTCGGGTCTATCCTGCTTAACTTGAAATCTTTCTGGCGAACTCGTGTAACCTTTCTTTAAAACTCGGAATCTTTAATGAATACCGACCAGAATACTTTATTTAATCGATGGAGCTCAATACTTTATTTAATCGATGGAGCTCTCATTGAGTTTCATTTGATTGTATAGCGACCCTTAGTAAGCATGATATTCACAAGAATAAAATAAAGGTTTCGGTTCGAAATTCTCTGCAGATTCTAGAGTTCAACAGAAATATTCCTAAGTTTGACGATCTGCACAGAAGGAAGGTTAGAGGATAAATCAATTAAATGCTGTGAAAATAACACCCACGATTAGAACAATAGTTCGAAGTATCCAAATATAAACACACTTTTAAAAGCAAGGTTTTTTATTTGAGCTCAAAACTAAAACGTTAGAGATCCTGGAAGACAGAAGTGGTACCATTAAAACAAGCGACGTTTGTGTTCCAGAATTTATATTACTACATAGTCACCACAATTTCCGTACACTTTTGCCAGCCCCTTTCGAGGCGTCCACCGTAAAAGTCCGAAGGGCAGTTTGTCACCCATACCTCTGTTGCAATACTCGAACCCATCTCCTGTATTGACATGTACTGTACCGGCTTAGTAAACATTTGACAGTCGCCGGTAAAACGATGTGCATATAGAGGAAGCTAATGACGCATCTCTACTTCTGACGTACGCCCATGATAGTAGTTGTTTTCTCAGAGTCACACGCCAAAAATAGCTACAATAGAAAATAGGAAACTTCAGGTGGTGAATGCGTGAGATCAGTCATCATAACAGTAATATTTACAGTTTGTTTTAATCTATTCAGACGGAATAAAAAATAGAAGGTGTTACTTTTGAAATGTTTCTCGCAATATGAATAATGAACCCAGAAGTAAAAATAACACATCTTAGATGTTTTTGTATTTTTTCTTAATTTGAATCCGTACCAATGCACCATATATATGCTTTAAAGTTTCTAATTAACACACATTACAATAATATTGATAAAGTCACTGATGATGCAGAATTAAAATTAGTGAAATCGCGAGGCATGAATTAACTTTTCAAACGAAACAGATTTTTAAAAATCCTTCGTTCAGTCTGGGTAGTTGCGTGTGTAACTATAAGGCAAGGCTTGAACAATAGTCAACCTCACCTCTCATGCTCGAATCCGCTGGCAAGAAGTCTAGAATGACTGGAAAGAATACCGAGATAAGTAGAGGGATCACATAGCAGCTGCAATCTTAAAATGACCACCAATTTTAATACTGACACAGCTACACGTTGCTTAACTTATCTGAAGTAACGGAACCCGGTTGGTCAACGCGATTATGCTGTATATGAATATACCCAATGTAATGAAACGGATAAGAACAACTGCGCATATCTCACGAATATAGAAAAATGTAAGCAATAGCAGAATTGGCGGTTCATTGCGAAGTCTAATGAAAATCCTATTGAATATTGGCGGATCCAACAAAAAAAACTTGGCCGGATATCCACCTCTCTTCGAGTAGAAAGGAAATGTCTAATAAAAGCAAACCGATTCCAACAAACATGGCGCATAATCAAATGGATCGATACAGCGCCAAATGTAGGCAGTGTCCGTTGATTCATGGGAAACGACCTACGATTGGTCAGTCGTGTTAGAATTTGTTGGAACGCAATATTGACTAAATATAGACAGACAGTAATTTAGTTCACACTGTTATTCCGATGCGGTAGCTTGGGAATAAGCAGCAATTGGTTTTTAATGAATGCACATGTGAGCGGTCGGTAGGCAAACACACTAAACAAAAACCACAGGAATAAAGGATTGCCACACATATACACACATACACTCAAAATATATATATATATATATATATATATACATATACACATATATACACACACACACATATATATATATACATATAAAACACAAGCATGAAAGAAGATTAGAATTCGTGATTAAAAACGTTTAAAATAAAGTCAACGTGTGAAAAAAATAATTTCGTTAAATTTATTTTAGACGTTTTTAATCATACATTTAAGTCCTCCCTTCATAATTGCATTAATTAAGTTTTGTACCCCTCAAAGAATCATGCCATATCTAAAGACTAGGTACAATTATATATATATATATATATATATATATATATATATATATATATATATATATATATATATATATACGAACTAAGTTATACATGTGTATACGACTAAATAGCTTTATGAGCAATCTCCAATACTCAATTAATTAACCTATCATAATAAACTATCAAGGACTAGATAATAAAAGTCTGTATTTTCTATACTTTACGCTATGAATAACGCACACGTCAAGCTCATAAATTCATTTTCTTAGATTCCTCGGAAATCAAGGTGCCCCTTTCTCTTCTAAGGTTTATATTAAGCACACACACATACACCCACACACACACACACATATATATATATATATATATATATATATATATATATATATATATATATATATATATATATATATATATATATATACTAGACTACGCGTGACTCGTTGTGTCAGTATGTTATATTAGCTATGGAATTCGTGTATGAGCGTGACACTTCTGATGTAAAGAATTTTTTTTTTTGACATAACAGAAACATTTCTATGAAAGTATATTAAAATGAAAAAAAAATATAGATATATTTCTATGAGTCGTTCTGTTTATTATAATTGATTATTTTTTGAAAAAAAATTACAGTTACTGAATTAAAAGTGGTTGGCCATACTTATAGGTAAATGTGCACTGAACAGATATCATATTATTTATTATAGTTAGATTCAAATTTTGATATATCTGTTTTTTTTACATCGTTCATGTCTGTAATACGTTTAAGTTATTTTAAACCCCACTCTTCCCATGTTAAATAATAATTTCGAAATAATAACGTTAATATTTCAGTGCGCAGATAATGCGCGCATGCGCAATTGGATGTCGTAAACCGGAAAGCGGATTACATACATTGTTACAAGGTCATTTGAGTTTTGCAATTATATATATATATATATATATATATATATATATATATATATATATATATATATAATTGTAATTTGGATGACGAACTCAAATTTATCACTAAGACCCTTTGTAATAATGGTTACCCCTTGGATAT